>NC_051417.1:19545411-19545911 GCF_015228065.2 Penaeus monodon | reverse complement strand
GCTCAGGACAAAGGGAAAGGAACAAAATGAGAGGGAGAAACAGATAGATCCAGATAGAGAGGTATGGAGCTTCTAGATTGCAATCGTTTTGAGAGCATTACATGACATATTGCATTGCTACAAATAAGAGACAGTATGGAGGGTAAGGGCGAAGACAACGTACAGAACACACAGAAAAATGTAAGTAAAGTAAATGAAAGAAAATTTTGAAGGAGGGAGAAGTATATATGAAACAAAAAAGAGAAAAGGGAAAAACAAGTAGACAGAAACTAGGGGAGGAACAAACAAACAAGTAGAAGTTAAGAAAGGGAAAATAGGTAGACAAAATCTAGAAGAGAAAGAAACAGGTAGAAACTAGAAGAAGAAAAAACAGACACACACGTGATAGGGGAGGGAGAAACAGACAGACAAATGGGGGGAGATGGAGAAACAGGAAGCAAGGACAAACAGAAACTAGTGTAGGAGTGGAAGAAATAAATAGAAGCTAGAAGAGAGAGAAG
>NC_051417.1:19544830-19544950 GCF_015228065.2 Penaeus monodon | reverse complement strand
GCGATCAGATATGAAAGGGAGAAGGGAAAGATACTGTGACGGCCAGAAATATAGATAATGTGAAGTCAATATTAAAAGGTTTCTAAAAAGAAAGAAAAAAACGTGACAGAGGGAAGTTTC
>NC_051417.1:19543598-19543934 GCF_015228065.2 Penaeus monodon | reverse complement strand
GATGTCTCTAACATGGATATGAAATGATCTCTCCAATTTCAAAACACTTATCTGTATTGATCTCCATAATGCCAATATCTTAATGAATACGTTTCAATCCCTAGCATCTCAAGAAGTGATATAATCAATATAATTCCCGCTTCCTGGATTGGCAACACTCCATCCCCTCTATTGGATATCTTGTCAACATCAGAACAGTTGAACATCGGGAACCGTGGAGAGATGTGGGGAGGACGAGGACGAGTGTGAGTGTTTGTAGCCTATTTGTTCAAAGAGACAATGTTATTTTGTGTTGATGGACGAAGAATATCGAAAAGAAAGTGAGGAGAGTTGTTT
>NC_051417.1:19542768-19543223 GCF_015228065.2 Penaeus monodon | reverse complement strand
ATCATCCAGAACACGCATTATTCAAGATTATTCAGTTACTATTCTTTCGGACAACAGACTATCTATATATATTTTTAATTACTCTTTCAGTTAATGGTAATAATATATAACAACTTAAATGTATATTACGAGTAAACGTAAACATATAATATCTTCACTTCTCATAACCCAGCATTCCACACACAAGGACACAGACTATTTCTTCTCAAGTTTCGGGACTAATTGTTTTGCACCGTGTCCCTAGCTCCCTCACCCTTCCTCCTGCTCACCATAAACTACCCTATACCCTAGCCATCAGTCAGGAGATTTATTTCTTAATAAAGGGAGATGTATGGGATTAATTGTTTCGCTGCTGAGGCCCGTTTTGCCATAGCTGACGCGCGCCGGTCTGAGAGAGACGCAGGAGGAAGAGAACGCTTTTGGTTACTTTGATGTTGAAATGTTACTTCACTTCT
>NC_051417.1:19540419-19540552 GCF_015228065.2 Penaeus monodon | reverse complement strand
AAATAATAAGAGTCCATCTAGCGGGTAACAAAATTATTTTTTAGAGAACGCTTTTATCTACTTTCCTTAGTAGATAATTTTCTCCTAACTCACCCCTTCTGTCGATAAATGGATCACTCGGGCTCCGTTGTAA
>NC_051417.1:19538763-19539639 GCF_015228065.2 Penaeus monodon | reverse complement strand
TCTTAGTAATGATAAAGTAGAAACAACAGAAAATTTCATATCTTAATAACAATGAAAATGTACTTATAAGCACAGTCACTACTTAAGATTGTATCAGTGTTAAAGCAAGATAATGTATGGTGTAACTTCGTCAAAACTTTAGTAGTCAAACCGAAACTTGGTTTGGGCCCGTATTTATAAAGGTTCTCCAAGTCGTTTGGAACTCCTTAACCCTAAGGATATCTTAAAGGCGTTCCCAGCTTTTAGGAACTTTCCATAAAAATCTTGTTCTGAAATCGTTTTTAGTTTACGTAAAAGTTAGTAGACCTGATGGGGTGTCCTAAGGGCAGTTCAGTTTTCCAAAGTAGTGCCCAACAATGAAAGAATTATTGTTTATTAGTTCAAACGTTCCCGTGCTCAAATCAACGTTTTAGAGCGGTAAAGCGATGTCTCACTCTAACTGTCATCGTAAGAATATTTTAGTGACCAATTTTATGAGAATCATTTTGGAAAGTCCGGAGATGTAGGAGGATACTTTAACAAACACTGTCTGTCCTCAGCTGCCTAGTGTAAACAAAAAAGTGAAGATGCTGGCCCAATGCAGCGGTGTTTGAAGGGCGCTCGGGAACTTTAAAGGCACACTAATGAAATGCTCTGTCAGGATAACGACCTAGAGCACAATTCATGCAAGTGTCAAGTACCTGAGGCGTGGCATGCCGTGTGCATGTATCGCTTTTCCTGCGAAGTCCTGTGAGCGAGTTGCTGCTGTTACTGGAGGGCGAAAGGCAGCTCTTGCAAACACGTATCTACACATGAGTATATGTGAGCATTTCACTTTATCATGAAAAGGAAGTTATATGATAACACGTTCCTTGGCGGTTTCAGGCGGTGGCGACA
>NC_051417.1:19538190-19538495 GCF_015228065.2 Penaeus monodon | reverse complement strand
ATTATGGAAAGGTGATATACCAGATTATTCATGAGCGAGTATTGCTATAACAAAATAGGATTTTCCTTTTATGAGTCACATGGAGCGAGCTATCTTTGTCATTACCATGAATAGTTGTATACAGCAACTGGCGTGACGTCAACAGGTGATAATAAACAATCAGTTCACCGTCACCCTGAATAATAATTCTCATTCTATGTTTATCCATATTCCATTAATCATGTCATCATCATATGCAAATATGTCTTCAATGCTGTAAACTGGATTTCCATACTCCCACACAGCATGAACATCAAAGCCATCGA
>NC_051417.1:19537235-19537417 GCF_015228065.2 Penaeus monodon | reverse complement strand
CCTGGATATAGAAACAAATTTGTTATTTATTAATATTTATCTTCGTGAATGTTTTACTTATCAATTTGTAAAAGACGACATTATAGGTATTAGTGACAAAACTATATGTGACTGGTCGTCTCTTTGCAGAGATGTACTCATATTTTGGTGTGAAAAATATGGAAAAAATAAAATTGGCGGAC
>NC_051417.1:19532638-19533093 GCF_015228065.2 Penaeus monodon | reverse complement strand
ATTGTGTCTTGCAGTAGCGCATGTTTCCTCCTGTCACCATTAACCAGAGAGAAGAGATGAAATCTACAATAATGTTTTAGTAGGAGTTAGACAGTTCTACTCCCACGCAATCTTCCGTATCTCTAAATTACAAAAAAGAAAACATTTGTTGTAAACAATTTAACCGATGGATGTCACTTATTCCCATCATAGTAAAATATGTCATAATCTACCCATTGCATAAATTGTAAACAGATTGAAAACAGGTCGGCGATTTACGGGTAGTCTGCACAACAAATCTATATAACTATGTAATATGTTACTGAGTCGCTCTTCGCCCACGCTGGTTGAATTTTGTAAAGAAGAAGCACCTCTGACGTCTTGATCATTCATTCACGAATAAGAGTAAAGGCGAATCAGTAAGAAATGTATACTTATTTGTATTACTGCAAGTTAAAAGAAAAATGCTGCATCAA
>NC_051417.1:19532303-19532564 GCF_015228065.2 Penaeus monodon | reverse complement strand
GAACAGTACGGTTTCTAGTTGTTAAAAGGCAGTGCAACACAACCGCGCGCTTAAAAAAAAGGAAGGAAAAAAATACAAACAAAAGAGATGGACATTCCGAAAGTCCAACCACGCAGCGATGGATCCATTCAGACATCTACACGGTTTCTGATTGCAAAAAAGGTGGTTCATTACAACAGTGCCTTCAAAGACAGATTTCATTCTACTTTTCTCTTGAGCGCAGATATTGTATTGTGCAGCACGTGTGTTTAAGTACTTCCC
>NC_051417.1:19531445-19531682 GCF_015228065.2 Penaeus monodon | reverse complement strand
TATTACATTCATCTTAAAAGACAATCTTGCATCGCATGTGATTACACGTCCCTTTAGTAATCAGTAACTGTGTTCAAAGAAAAGAAAAGTGGACGAACCCAACAACCAAACCCAAGATGCACCGATATGCTGAGCCGATTCCAACAAAAGCCAATGTCCACATGTGTCTCTTTTTGGAAAGAGAAAAAGAACTTAAAAAGTACCTGGCAATTGCAGGATTTTCAAACTTTACCCCCA
>NC_051417.1:19531170-19531402 GCF_015228065.2 Penaeus monodon | reverse complement strand
ACTTCGGGTTGGCGATACATCAGCTGATCACGTGGCATCAGCTGATCTCGGGGCGAACAGATACGTCTTGCCTGAAAGCCCAAACGTAGGACTGAGGAGTCGTTTGAATGCTAATCAATGGACTTCTCGAGAAAAAATCGCGTCTCTTCTTTCGTGTTCACTTTTTTCCCCTCGAAGGGTTAATACCTTAATCAGAAGCTCCACCGGCTATAAAATACTGCATGTAAGAATC
>NC_051417.1:19530714-19531084 GCF_015228065.2 Penaeus monodon | reverse complement strand
ATGTTGTCTTGAAGAGGAAATTTCTCCTTTGCTATTTCATGACCTTTCGAGGTTCTCTCTATCCACCAAAGAGGGAATTACTGTACGAACCTTCATTACAGCTCAATTTCGGTTACCGTGTTTAACAGGATTAGATACTCTGGCCGGATATTAAACCAAGTGACCATTGAGGATAAAATATTCGTGTGGACAACGAGCTCCTTTATTGAGATTATAGTGTGTTGCATCTGAAAGAAATATAATGCTATATTTGCGAATTGTCGAGAATGTTAGCATTAACAGCCAGCAGCTTGGAACGTTTTTACCCTCTTCTCTTTGAAAGACACACTATCACTATCGTTCTCGTGTTATATACTTCATTACAATATGC
>NC_051417.1:19529151-19529407 GCF_015228065.2 Penaeus monodon | reverse complement strand
CGTTACCAAAGCTTCAGTGCTACAAAGGACTGGTAGAAATGCAATGAACATTTCACACTATAATGCAAAGGATAATAACAGATCATCGACACGGTAATGATGCAATAAATCTGTGAGGCTTTCAGGGACCTAATTTGAAAATTTATTCTATTACAGATTGCAGTTCAATAGAGAGAGGATGTCAGACCATGGGAATTGAACAGAAGAAATTTGTTTTAATAATATTTGTTTTTAGGTGTTGATCTTTTATCATCTC
>NC_051417.1:19529045-19529120 GCF_015228065.2 Penaeus monodon | reverse complement strand
GAGGAAAAACTGATGATGTTTGACTGATTCTGTGACGACCATACTAAAATTAAAGTCACGTTTGCCAGGAGCTCT
>NC_051417.1:19528721-19528944 GCF_015228065.2 Penaeus monodon | reverse complement strand
GCACTTTTCCTCCCCCCCCCCCTACCCCTTCCTGTCATTTGACTCTTTTATATCAATATATCGTATATATGGTACGGCCATCAATTCTGCCAAGATTCCATCAATATGTTTCATAATATTATTGTATATTTCTTCCTTCATAATGCAGTTTCTGACAACAAATTCATGTAACTGAACGATCATCTGAATTTGAACCATGCACAAGCATTGCGATGAATATGAA
>NC_051417.1:19527485-19528360 GCF_015228065.2 Penaeus monodon | reverse complement strand
ACGATACGTATATGTATATGAAATTAAATGCATGTGCCATCCTGTAATGTGATAACGTCTCATTTTCGGTTTAAACTGCTCTTCCCTTGTTGAGTATGTTTCGGTACTGACAAAACTCGCTCTCCGTAGATGCCCTCGTAACAGGAAAGTACTCTACTAAATTCCATTAAACCTCGAAATAGTACTCATCATTGAGGGTTATAACTCCATCTTACTGTATTTTTTCGCATTAGTCTATAATACTCGAGTTTCCTGGCGACTACATTCAGCTACATGTTATTACCCTATTTTTCGCGTAAATACCCAATACTGGCGTAAAAAAAGACAAAAATGTAGCTTTGTTTCACTCATTTTCATGTTATACTCGTACTAGTCTGTTTAGGAACATTTCTTGCATTCTTTTGCTTAGAGCACCATGTGTTGACATTTTCCTCTATTGAAATTCCAGTACCTATTCAAAATCGATTTTTCTCCCTATTCAAGTTGCATTTTTCTCCCTCTTCAAATTCGATTTTTCTCCCTATTCTTATTCCATTTTTCTCACTATTCAAATTCCATGTTTCTCACATTTGAGATTCCATTTTCCTCACATATCAAATTCCATTTTTCTCCCTATTCAAACGCCTTTTCTTTCTCCCTATTCAAATTCCATTTTTCTCCCTATTCAAGCAACATACACTAGTATGTCGATTCCTCAGTAAGCCGTCGCCCCTCGTTAATACTGGAAATGGTACTCAATGTTAATGGCCTTGAGGAACCAATCGCAGATCTTCAAGGCCTAACTAGAAACGTCACCTTATTTCGAGCAATGAAAGATTTATTCATTAAGGATATCCAACTCGGTATCCTTGATCTTGCGTTACCATTTTCCCGCT
>NC_051417.1:19525403-19525841 GCF_015228065.2 Penaeus monodon | reverse complement strand
TATAGCATTTTTGCTGTATCACTGTTATACTTTTACTTTTTTTTCTGTTTTCATTCACATAGTTATTTACTGTTATAGCCCACTAAATAATCTATAAAAATGAAGAGATGGAAAAGTATGGATAGCACGAGCTCTACTTTATTCCTACAGTCATTGAATATTGCACAGAAATTATATGATCATAATACATTACGGGTAATCAGTGCTAATCATAATTACTTTATATCCAACGATTTCTACCAACAAAATGTGGTTTATTGTTATTGGCTTCTATTGAGCTTAATTCTGTATTACACACCGTTGACAAACCGGTAATTATGCAGATTACATAAATCCGAAATTTGTGTTATAGCAGTTCTATTAAAAATGCACTTGTAAATTAATCACTTCGAATAATAGCATTGCAGAGCAAGCTTAGTTCCGGTCTAGCATTGCATG
>NC_051417.1:19524885-19525266 GCF_015228065.2 Penaeus monodon | reverse complement strand
TGAATTCTCCATTTCATTAGGAAACCATGTTTACGGCAGTTTGAATTCTCACTAAAGGAACTCATGATTAAGGAAGCAATAAAAAAAAATCAGATACCTCCAAGGAAAGAACTATAAAACAGCAAAAGCGAAGCGGGGATGAAGTGGAATCCAAAACCACCCAAAGGATATTCAGAATGATGAAAATGATATAAAAGTGAGAATTAAAATGCGGGCGCGCGGTGTAGTGTGTGGTTATCAGCGTGAAGTGTGTGTTTGTGTGAATGCGCACGTGTATTCGTTCGTGTGTTGCCGCCCGGACCAGGGGAGTCGGCCAGGCTCGCTCCGACCGCCTCAGACCCTTCCCGGCGCGGCTCCTGGCGTGAGCGACTGCCGTGTTCT
>NC_051417.1:19524347-19524817 GCF_015228065.2 Penaeus monodon | reverse complement strand
AACCGCTCGTTGTGCTCCACCGCTACGTCGCCCTTCCCCCCTTTTCGATCCACCCGCTGCCATGCTCGTTGTCATGCTAGGATAATGTGGGCGAGAGATCCGAAGAAGGTGCGGAGGATTTCAAGTTCTTATTCTTTCTTAAGGAAAAGAATAACGATTTTTTCCAAGGCCTAAATAGGATCGTTGCTTTGTTTACTTTTTTTCTTATGTTCAGCGTTAAAAATGTATGCCATAACATGGAAAAACGACGGCTGTAAAAGACAACAGCGAGCCAAGGTCAAAGGGCGTCACTTATGTGTGCGTGTATGACAATTAGAGTCATTCCAAGCGGGTGCACGTGAACTACATACAGCAATAACAGAGAAAGATACACAAATTATACACTGAATAAACTACGCAACGCTACGAACAGTGAAGAAAAATAACTTCATAAAATCAACCAACTAACAAAGAAGAAAAAGTTTTCAACT
>NC_051417.1:19523469-19524301 GCF_015228065.2 Penaeus monodon | reverse complement strand
ACAACACACATGAAAATACGTTTAATCGTGTGTTTCCTTTTACGAGCTTGTCTTTCACGCATGTAGTAATTTTGATCCTACTGAAGCTAACTTACTGATTTGTTGATCCACGTGTTTCATGGCTGTCACGCGGATCAAACATTATGGACAATTTACGACGCTAAACTTTAAGAGCAACTCTGACATTTTGTGATTCTTTCCTGTTGCATAAAGATAGGTTAAATGTGAGAGGAATACACGCTGTAATTATGAAATTATTGTTACGGAGGAGGAATGACTAGGTGGTTTAAAAACATAACTGTACTTCATCGTTATAGTTACTTTCAGCGTTAGTTTGTTTTTGTTTTTTTGTTGTTTTTTCATTTATATTCTTGGCCAAAAAGAAAGAAAATAAAACAACGTTGACTTTCCTGGCCTATGTTAATATCAAGCCACTTTCGAAACCACTTTGTTTTATCAGAAAATATTGACATCTCTTGACCATGAGCACTTTATTGTAATACTGAATCCGAGGAAGTAAAGGGTCGCGAAAATCTCAAGCCTGCAAATTCTCAGAAAAGACGAAGAACTTGCAGTTTATATAGAAAAAAGGAAAAAATCTGCTCCAGACGTGATTTCGAAAAATTTGGTGTAATCGGTCGAAAGCTGAAAAAAGAAAGAAGAAATGAAATCATGCCGTGATTTATTGTACTCTGAACAGTAATAAAGATAATGGTAGTTAGAAATTAACAATTTATTCAAGGGCGAGACGTAGCACGAGACATTGAATACAATGGAATTCAAAGCAGTACACTAAACACACACATTTTTGTTCTCAATAAATATTGTTCTT
>NC_051417.1:19523029-19523374 GCF_015228065.2 Penaeus monodon | reverse complement strand
TTCCCAGTGATAAATGAAAATAAATCACCAGCCTTTGTTACACTCAAACACCCACTGTTACCGCACACATCAAAAGACCATGAACACAATAATAAACAAAAGACATACAAGACGTTGAGGAGTATTTCACCCTTTGATCCACCGGGATATTGGTTACTTGAGGAAGCTTTCAGGTGAGTGAATGTATGTTAATACTCGGTTGAGTCTGTTGTCGTGCACGCTGGCGATGCAGATGCGGATAAATGTCTCCTTTCATTTATTCAGATATAGATTGAGCGATTGGCATTTCAGGCCATTGGTTTTTGGACGGTCGTTCTATTGATTCCCTTTTCTGGGGTCGCGTGA
>NC_051417.1:19521926-19522421 GCF_015228065.2 Penaeus monodon | reverse complement strand
TTTCTTATTTTTTAATTGAGTCTGATGAGCAGATAACAATTCCTTATGAAAATAATTCTGATCTATACTTTACCTTGAATTCATAATTATATTTTTTAAGCCATAAAATTTCCCTAGATTATATATTCATCATCTGACGTTTTCCTTCTACCTGGAAATATGGATAAAAGTGTTTCATCTTATCTGTGAACCTATAAAACGCTGTCATTTATTATACTTCATATTTTATCTTCTACTTTATAACGTATCTGTATTTCAGTAACTAATTATTCACAAAATTATGGACCGATAGCAGCTTTTTGCTCTAAATATAAATAATTCTACTGCGAATTCAGAACAACATCAGATTTTGCAGACATACATCACTTGCACTGTAAATGCATCGTACCATAACGTATATCATCATATATATAATAAGATCTACTTTCATATCCTCAGAAAGTAATTTCTTGGACTCGAGTAAATAATCAAAGAAATTATAATTTAATATTTGAC
>NC_051417.1:19520728-19521084 GCF_015228065.2 Penaeus monodon | reverse complement strand
GACATTATCAGCCTTATTGTCCTAAATATTATGTACCGAAACACCATAAAAAATTCAATATCATCACCAGTACCATGTTTAACTATATATTTTTTTTTGTCTGTACAGACAGTTGTTTTATGTATATATAAAACTTTATAAAGTAGTATTATAATTCACCCTTTTTAGAAGCGCTGTGAAAATCCCTGGTTTGCCTTTCGAGAGGAGGAGACAAAGGAAGTAGTGACGAGATGACGGGTCATGTGCTAAGCCTGGGTGTCAAGAGCGTGCAATACAGAAGGTGACCCATTAGCAGAGCATAGTGATTTTGAAGTTATTTCTAGATTTACATCTGCTATTTTTTTATTTTACTATTA
>NC_051417.1:19520069-19520444 GCF_015228065.2 Penaeus monodon | reverse complement strand
AATTACACGTAATTACACCCAGTAGAAGTGAACTTTGCCGTTTCTTCTGCAACTGCTCTCTGGCCTAAGTCAAACTCTTGCCCGGCGTAAGTGGATTTAACTTTAGACTCGTAATTGGTCGACAAGCACGAGAGCTTTCAGCAAGAAGTCTTGTACCTTCTCTCCGGGGACTCCCACTCCGCCCTGCTTTGCGTACGTTCGTGCGAAGAGAGGCGGAGAAGGGACGAGAACACAGATAGCAACTAACACAGAAACACAAAGATGGGAGAATATCATAAAAAAATGCTTCTGTATATTCGAGACGAGTTATTGAATTCTCCGAGCAAATCTTTTGCTGAGAATCGGCAGTTCATATCATCCTACTCCATCCGCTCA
>NC_051417.1:19519451-19519718 GCF_015228065.2 Penaeus monodon | reverse complement strand
CATTCTCAATCACAACTTTGTACTGCAGTCTATATGTATGTCTGTATTTGTGTTCGTGTGTTTGCCTGCTCGGTGGTTAAATAGCTGGGAGAGATTTTACATCAAAGGCAAATATGAAGTCTATTATTAGTGCGTAAGGAGTGTTGATTTAACTTTTAAGAAAATGCTGTCAAGAAAATGTGTGTTACTGAGCACTCTTCTAGCGGCTGTTGACTGAGGATGATCATATAGGGGTAAAGCAACTTCTATTTTCTGCTTCTTGTTGTC
>NC_051417.1:19518799-19518881 GCF_015228065.2 Penaeus monodon | reverse complement strand
AACTGACAACATAGATATTAAAGAATCACACACAAACGCGTACATAAAAAAAAAACATCATATTACGAATCTATAGGAATTC
>NC_051417.1:19518261-19518670 GCF_015228065.2 Penaeus monodon | reverse complement strand
CTGCTTGTGTTTTGTCCGTTCGTCCGTTCGTTTGCACGTTACGCCTTCATCACCATGCGTTTGCGAGGAAACTATACTGCAGTAGTTAGACCGTCAGTTTACGCCCATTTATTATTTACACGACAATCCGAGGGGAGAGGTTATGAAGGAGGGTAGGAGGGGGAGAGATGAGGAAGAAAGAAAGGATACTTAAAAAAATGGGGGGGAGGGGAGGGTAATAGGGAAGAGAGGGTGGAGGGAGGAGAAGGGGGGTTGAAACAAAGGAAGATAAGGGGAAAGGATAATGGAGCAAAGGAGGCAAGGGAGTAAAAGGAAGAAGAGGAGAGAAGTGAGAAGGGATAAATGTAGGTCTTAAAGTGGGAGTGGAGGAGTGAATATAAGGCATCTTTGCGAGTGAGAATGACTAGAA
>NC_051417.1:19517446-19517949 GCF_015228065.2 Penaeus monodon | reverse complement strand
CTATTGAATTTTAAGCTATGTATAGGATAGAAACACGACCCACACGAACTGCAAAAGCAATGCTACACCTCCACATATAATTGTTCTAAAATAAGGGTTGAGGTTACCCCGCGAATAACCAGGGGCTTCTTAATGAGGTGTAAGTGAGCTTCAACCTTCTTCTCCCATGACGTCAAGAAGCGCAGGCAAAGTTGATGGAACAAACTCCTAGCACCCTTACCCACGCTGACGTAATCAATATCTTGTATGGAATGGATCTCGGCTGAAACGTGTGCTTTGGAATGATGCCACGGTTATCGACTGAAGCAACGGCGGAGAACGTGTACGATGATGCAAGGGGAGGGATCCAGTTTAGGGTAGATGACTGATTTAGAATGTTCTGATGAATGGAGGTTTTAGAGGCATAATATATGGGAGTAAAGAAAAGAAGGGGCTGTGAAGAAAATGTTGTTCGGAAGGGTAGCGGTGTTTGGCGATTGCCTACTTGTTGAGCTATGGGAGTG
>NC_051417.1:19516677-19516848 GCF_015228065.2 Penaeus monodon | reverse complement strand
CCATAAGTTATTCGATCTACAGTATATACAGCAGTATAGACACGCAAACTCATCCAAGTGCCAGCGAGAGAGCGAGTGTAAATCCGCAGGTCTCCCAATCTTCCCTATTGTCCTAAGCCAGGCCGACGCATGAGTCTTTCCCTTTTTCGAGAGTTTGGGGAAACGAAAGCC
>NC_051417.1:19516135-19516276 GCF_015228065.2 Penaeus monodon | reverse complement strand
GCGCCTACACGTTACGCCTAAATTGTACTCATGTGACTCTTTCAATTTGATGTAAAATGGGTGATAACTGACAACATAGATATTAAAGATCACACACAACGCGTACATAAAAAAAACATCATATACGAATCTATAGAATTC
>NC_051417.1:19515812-19516022 GCF_015228065.2 Penaeus monodon | reverse complement strand
CAACGTAATAATTCTGCTTGTGTTTTGTCCGTTCGTCCGTTCGTTGCACGTTACGCCTTCATCACCATGCGTTTGCGAGGAAACTATACTGCAGTAGTTAGACCGTCAGTTTACGCCCATTTATTATTTACACGACAATCCGAGGAGAGGTTATGAAGGAGGGTAGGAGGGGGAGAGATAGGAAGAATGAAAGGATACTTAAAAAAATGG
>NC_051417.1:19515609-19515679 GCF_015228065.2 Penaeus monodon | reverse complement strand
TAAATGTAGGTCTTAAAGTGGGAGTGGAGGAGTGAATATAAGGCATCTTTGCGAGTGAGAATGACTAGAA
>NC_051417.1:19515457-19515551 GCF_015228065.2 Penaeus monodon | reverse complement strand
TATATAAGCCGAAGAGTAAAAGGAGGAAGGCGAAAAAGGGAGAGAGGAGGGAGGAGTATTCTATTTTTTTCTGTAGAATTTCCACGGGTCCCGC
>NC_051417.1:19514788-19515305 GCF_015228065.2 Penaeus monodon | reverse complement strand
CTATTGAATTTTAAGCTATGTATAGGATAGAAACACGACCCACACGAACTGCAAAAGCAATGCTACCTCCACATATAATTGTTCTAAATAAGGTTGAGGTTACCCGCGAATAACCAGGGGCTTCTAATGAGGTGTAAGTGAGCTTCAACCTTCTTCTCCATGACGTCAAGAAGCGCAGGCAAAGTTGATGGAACAAACTCCTAGCACCCTTACCCACGCTGACGTAATCAATATCTGTATGGAATGGATCTCGCTGAAACGTGTGCTTTGGAATGATGCCACGGTTATCGACTGAAGCAACGGCGGAGAACGTGTACGATGATGCAAGGGGAGGGATCCAGTTTAGGGTAGATGATGATTTAGAATGTTCTGATGAATGGAGTTTTAGAGGCATAATATATGGGAGTAAAGAAAAGAAGGGGCTGTGAAGAAAATGTTGTTCGGAAGGGTAGCGGTGTTTGGCGATTGCCTACTTGTTGAGCTATGGGAGTGCATTTATCTAGACACCCACACACTC
>NC_051417.1:19512200-19514209 GCF_015228065.2 Penaeus monodon | reverse complement strand
CCCATAAGTTATTCGATCTACAGTATATACAGCAGTATAGACACGCAAACTCATCCAAGTGCCAGCGAGAGAGCGAGTGTAAATCCGCAGGTCTCCCAATCTTCCCTATTGTCCTAAGCCAGGCCGACGCATGAGTCTTTCCCTTTTTCGAGAGTTTGGGGAAACGAAAGCCTCTCTTTCTTTCTTTTTCATTTCTTTTCTTCTTCTTTTTTTTCAATTTCACTTCCTCTCCTCTTCCTTCTCTCGTTCTTTTTTTCCCTCGTTTTCTTGGTCTTGGTTCCTGGTCTTACTCTTTCCTTATATCAGTTTCCCTAATTTTTTATCTCTTCTCTCGCCTTTCCACGTCCTTTCTTCTTTCGTCGGTCTTCTCCTCCTTCTTAGTACTTGTTCCTCCATTTCTTCTTTTACTACCTCACCCTCTTTATCCACTCAATCTCCTTTCTCCCTCCTTCTCTTCTCCCCTTAATTCCTCTTAGTTTTTACCTTTCTCTTACCTACCTCCACCTCCCCTCTTCCCATGCTCCCTCTTTCCTTTCTTTTATCCATCCCTTCTCTCCCTCTCTCACTCTATTCGCCCCTCCTTCTGCTTCTCTTCTCCCTTTCATTCCTTTTTCTTGGTTCCGTCTCCCCTATTCTTGTCCTTCCCCTTTTCTCTCTCCTTTTCGCATTTCCTTACATCTTTCTTCCTTTTTTACTTGCCTCTTTGTTTCCACCTTCTTTCTCCTTTATCTCTTTCTTTTCAGTTATCCGTCTACGTCTTCCTTCTTTCCGTCTTCGTTTAGTCTTTCCCCTCTCTGTTATTCGGTCCTCTTTCCTCTTTACTCTCTTCCCCCTTTCCTCCTCTTTCCTCTTTATTCCCCCCCCCCCTTTCTCCTCCTTCCTCAGTACTCCCTTCCTCCTTTCCTCCTCTTTCCCTTCTATCATTCATCCTTTATCCTTTAATTTTTCTCCCTCTCTCCTCCTCTCCCTTCATCTCCCTCTAATTGTTTCTTTCATTTCCTATCCACCTTTTCCCTCTTCCCTTTTCCCGTAACTTTCATATCTCCTCTTTCTTTACTTCTTTCTTATTTTTTCGTTTACCGTTTCCTCTCTTCCTCCCATTTTCCCTTCCCTCCTATTTTTCTTGCTATTTCAGTCCATTTCTTCTCCGTTCCTCATCTCTTCTGTTCCTCTTTCCTTCTGTACTTCCTTCGTACTTTTCTCTCTCTCTCTCTCTCTCTTCTGCTTTCCCCACTTCCCATCCACTTTCTCATTTCTCTTTCGTCTCCCCTTCTCTTTCCGATTATGTTTTACCTTCTTTCATCTCTTCTCCCTGGCCGTTCTTTCATATCCCTCTCCCTTCATTCTTTACCTCCTCCCTCATTCCAATTCCCTTCCGTCCTTTTCCCCTTCCTTTTCGCTATCACTTTCTGCCTCTTTCCTTCTCTTTTGCCTTTCGTTTACCCTTACCCCCCCTAACTACTTTTAACCTTTCTACTTCTTTCCTTCTTCTCTTTACCTTCTGTTTTTATACTTTTTCCTCCCTTCCCTCCCACTCCCTATCTTCTATACACCTTTAATCTGACTCCTTCCCTTAAACTTTTAAGCTTATCTTCATCTTCTTTTCTTTCCCTCTTTCTCCTCTTTTCCATCTACCTTTATACTCTTTCCTTCCTTCCCTCCCACTTCTTTCCTTCTATCCACCTTTAACCTATCTCCTTCCCACCTTCCCTCCCCCTTTTCTTCTTATCTCCATCCTCTCTCCTTCCTCCCTTTCCTTCCTCCTCCCTCCCCCTTTTCCATCTACGTTCATACTCTCTCTTTCCTTCCTTAACATCCCCTCCTTTCCACACACCTTTTAACTCTCTCCTCCATCACTTCCTTTCTTTCTTTCTTCCTCGCTTCCTTCCTTCCTTCCTTCCTCCCTTCCTTTCTTCCTTCTTTCCTCCCCCTCCCCCTTTTCCTTCTACCTTCATACTCTCTCTTTCCGTCCTTAACGTCCCCTTCTTTCCACACACCTTTAACCTCAC
>NC_051417.1:19511897-19512151 GCF_015228065.2 Penaeus monodon | reverse complement strand
TCCTCCCCCTTCCCCTTCCCCTTCTACCGTCATCCTCTCTCCTTCCTTCCTTAACGCCCCCTTCCTCCCATCCTTCTCGCTTCCCTCACCCCGCGGAGCGAACCAAGCGAAGTCAGAAACCGTTAATTAATTCCCATCACGCATAGAGACCCGTTTACGCCGGCTTTGCTCTGATTGATATCGTTTCATTAACTTTGTGTTTAGCTCTTCATGTCGTCCCGGCGCTGAGAGATCATTTTTGTGATGCTTCCACC
>NC_051417.1:19511726-19511817 GCF_015228065.2 Penaeus monodon | reverse complement strand
CCTTGGTCGATATGGATTTTGTATAGCTGTATGGTATTGTTTTTTTTCTGTTCAATTTTGTTTTCAATTTGACCCGTTTTTGTGTTTATTC
>NC_051417.1:19510914-19511464 GCF_015228065.2 Penaeus monodon | reverse complement strand
TCAGGTATTTATAAATCTCATTTTATCTGCCCCACTACCCTTTCCGTCACGGGGAAGGGGGTGCGTTATGGATGAGCAAACTATATCCCAGCACAATGAAACAGAATGGCGAGGAGGAAAATATGGAGTTCATGACTCCAGGGCATTTTTCATTTTCAAAATGCAAACGCGCTGAGCAATGCGTGACAAGTACTACACGCACTGTTATTTACTGCGATAATAACAGAGGTGAGGCGACTTAAAGAGGAAAAGGAAATGGAAAAATCTCTTTTTTATTACCTTGACAGCGTTTTCCAAAGGGATTAAGGATACGCAAGCATCTAGTATATTACATTGAACAGAAAAGTGTGGCTAATACTAGTCATACTTTGATATTACATTTGCTTGAGTATTCAGAAGAGGAAGTGAAGTGATATAAACTGCAATAGATGAATAAATTAATGGATGTTATACAAGAGCTCACAGAAAGAGCCTTCCTGTTACCAGGTCGCAGTGTAGGGATTGCAAAGATTGAGTGCATGATAAAAAAAAATTATTATCTATTCATGTG
>NC_051417.1:19510606-19510727 GCF_015228065.2 Penaeus monodon | reverse complement strand
GTCAACACACACACACAATTTCTACATAGAACGGACACAGTGCAGGAACCAAAGCATTGCACGAGCTGTAACATATAAGCACAAGGTTCGATACATTTTGAGTATAACTGAACGACAGAAA
>NC_051417.1:19509180-19510495 GCF_015228065.2 Penaeus monodon | reverse complement strand
CACGTGTATCATGTGCGCTATATATCTAAAATGAAAATTGAGAACGAAACCGAATGAATGATGCGCACATGAACCCAGATGATAATGTAATCATATTACAAGAAGCGAATGGAACGCGGAGAAATAAGGAACGAAACCGTGGAAAGTTAAAACATTTAAAAAATTGGAGACATAAAGACAGAGGGAGTGATGACGATTACCACAATGGCAGTCACACATCACGCGCAGCTGGGTTACGTTTCAAAGGCCCCGGCCATTTGAAATCAAATGCATTTGCATGGAAAGATACGGAAAAATGAATGGTTTTACATAATCGATAGGTATACCATATTGAATTATGGCGTGGGGTGGGGGGTTGTGTTTTATATGATAAAGTATACCAGATAAAAGTGCATTAAATCGAAGCGTTACCACGTTTGATCATGAACTAGAACGGCATATCATGAACATTCTAATCATCATATTACGTCATCTTCAAAATATGGTAACTAGTCATCATAAAGATTCGAAATGATACATAGTTTCTGATTTATTAATAAGACCATTCATGGCGTATCAAAGAAATGTATTGGATAAAACAACTGTATAGTAAACAGCTTAATTGGGTGGATTACCATCACTACATATAATGATTCCAGTCACAAAGTCGAGAAATATGTATATCGTCTCCATTTTTATCAAACAGACGACTGTAGTTAAACTCTGATGGAATATCTTTAGACTGTACATTTACAAAATATTAGTCTGTTACTTTGTGTAGATGGTAAACAAATTTCGATAGAAAAATTGTTTACTATTACCAACTATTGTTGACAAATGTTGTGCTTCAATACACCAAAGTAACATAAAATATTATCAACTTCAGCTTCAGACTTTTTAACTTCCTTTTCTGAAAGCGACCAGGTATTGCGATCGTGAGGGAATTCAACAGCAACAGTCTAGATATTTACATTATTCAAAATTAATATGATTTACAGATATGGGAACAACACAATAATTAATAGAAATGCTGGAAATTCCAGTCTGCGATTCACTGAAAACACCATTGACGATATCTCTCTGTTGCTTCAATTACCGAAGTAGCGGTTTAAAAGATCAATCCTTCAAAGGGAATGATATGCGTCAAGAGGAAGGGGTCTAACGTTATTGCTATGGTTTGATGAATACATGTTGTGCACGTGTGTCTCCTTGCGTGTGTAAAAACCATACCTAAAGCATTATCTCTTGCAATGTCATGCGGGATACTACTTTGAGAAATAACTTACGGCTCATAGCAGGGTTCAGTTATTTAGAAGTGGTTTTGTCCTACAGTGGG
>NC_051417.1:19507348-19507492 GCF_015228065.2 Penaeus monodon | reverse complement strand
TCTTCCTTAATTGGTTCACTGTTGAATAATTAAGGTCGGGGCGTTTGTAATGCTTGTGGCGCAGGGAGGCGAATGAACGGGCATAAGTACATTGGGATAGGCTTAGTGTGCATTGACTCACATATTATGAGTGTATGAGGATGC
>NC_051417.1:19506910-19507322 GCF_015228065.2 Penaeus monodon | reverse complement strand
CTCGTCCCCGCGCGCGCTTAGGAATATACATGTGTAAGAATAAGGAACAGCCAATGCTTCTGTTTATATTTATACTTTTGTATACTTACATATACCCCTCATCCACCTGCCAATATTTATAAACCATACATTGCTCAACAGAAAAATCAACGAAGTAGAAAAAAATGCTATTACATACTATTAAAATGTAGCATCTAACAAGTTCCCTTTTCCCTATTCACCACTGCCTCCCAGACCCCGACCTCCGTGCATTGTCGGAAAGGATCATCGAAAATGCGCCGTGGGGGAAGCGTCGAGAGGAAATATTCCGCGGAGAATGGCGGGAGCGAACAGATTTTAAGAGAGATTTTAACGTCGAGAGCTTTTCCATAATCCCGTTGGTAGATTTAGGAGTTTGTGTGTGTACGATGTT
>NC_051417.1:19506352-19506575 GCF_015228065.2 Penaeus monodon | reverse complement strand
AGGATATGTCCGTACCCGTGTGCGAAAGTGCGTATAGCCATGTGTGTTTGATATCAAGTGAAGAGGAACGCGTGGTTCTTTGTGTACGAATTTGCGCGTGTGCTTTATCACTTATGGATCTGACGGACCTCGGTTTGCCGGTGAAAGAGAGGAGGAAAAAAAACACAATTCCCCTAGTAACTGATTCATTGGAGGAACCTCATAGAATCGCGAGACCGTTTTT
>NC_051417.1:19505097-19505535 GCF_015228065.2 Penaeus monodon | reverse complement strand
ATAAATCATGAAGAAAGAATGAAAGACACTAGCCAGATACACAAACAGGAAAGACAAATTCAAACATACAAGCAAACACAGAAGGAAAAAGAAATTTAGACAAAGCGGCGAACTGCCAAGCACACTTTTCCCAAGAACAAAACATTGAGACAATAAAGAGAAAAGGGAGTGGGGTGAGGATATCACCTTCCTCCGATAAGTAATTATTGACTGGAAGCGAAATCGTGTAGATAAAACGCTGTTTGAGCAACGCAAAGTTCGATGAGGTTGAAAATGTTCGAGAAAATTGCTCGCGAGGACCTGCTGATGCCACTAAATGGGGCGCGAGGAGGAAATGGCCTAGCTGGCAACTCAGCGTGTTGGGTTGCCTTAGGGATGGAGTGGAGATCACCTACCTGGTATTTTTCTTATATTTGTTCATCATTTTCTTCGGTGTGA
>NC_051417.1:19504938-19505075 GCF_015228065.2 Penaeus monodon | reverse complement strand
GAGGGTGGGTAGGGAGGTAAGGGTCGTGGGATTGCTTCCTTATATTTCGTTGGTCCGTTTTTGTTGATTTTTTTGTTGCTGTTCAATAAAAAGAAGGGGGCAAAGATGTTACTTTATATATTTCTTAGATCGGTTAT
>NC_051417.1:19504044-19504460 GCF_015228065.2 Penaeus monodon | reverse complement strand
GCAGGGAGGGAATTGCCAGAATAGTTTAATCAATCACTGCTTGCATCTACCTTTTGGATTCATATTAAATTTCAAATACATATATTTTACGTTGAGGGATGTTATTCCATATCACCACGCATTTTGCACGATTCTGTAATAACAGTTTTGCAACTACATCAGTACAATTACCAGAATGAATACCAAAAACTAAATTTGAAATCAACGAAAACTTAAGCCATAACAAAATTAATCTTAATTGTTTGCAATCAAGTCATATCCATCAAATAACACGCAGTTTGTATCATTTAGTGCTCTGTTTTTACCAATGGCTATCACTTTGATCCACGCTTTGCATCTGATAGCGTCAACCACCCAGCTCTTTTGATCTGCTTATGCATAATAGAAGTAACAAATGCAGGTGTGTTTTCATTTGA
>NC_051417.1:19502479-19502653 GCF_015228065.2 Penaeus monodon | reverse complement strand
AACCAGATCCCTTGAAGAAAATTATTTTTCGTGTCAAGTTATAAAACGTTTTAATCTTCCTGACAGACAACCAGTCCAGGGAAATGTTGCAATATCCTTGTTGTTTTCTATTTACCAAATTATATAATGTGATTCTTCTTTTAAGATAAACTACATTTCTCGTCTTCTTATCTT
>NC_051417.1:19502161-19502353 GCF_015228065.2 Penaeus monodon | reverse complement strand
CAGGCGCGCTGGTAATGGGTTTCTGTCACTTAACTTCCTCGTTCACAGTGAGATGTACCGCAGTTGTTGCTTGGCTAGCTGCGAAATCAAGGTTCAGGGGGATGCCGGAGATCTTCATTTGAACCTTTTAATAAAGTTCAAGATTCAATTAAGCTAGGCCATTGATTAATTTATTCGTATGAAACTTTGTTC
>NC_051417.1:19501558-19501722 GCF_015228065.2 Penaeus monodon | reverse complement strand
TGCCGTTGATGAGAAGATAATGAAATATTAAAAATAGCATGAATCATGCAAACAAAGTAACACAGTACTAAACCTAACACAGGCCTCAACCAAACCGGGTATAGTTGGAAAATCTCGAAGAAAATCGACAACGAAAAATAGCTCTCTTTATGTTTCATCTTTTA
>NC_051417.1:19501340-19501510 GCF_015228065.2 Penaeus monodon | reverse complement strand
CTTTCCCTGCTCCCCTTTCGTTCGACGGCCGGTGACCAGAAGTAATCAGATGGTGAGATGTTAGTGGTATTGATTTCTCCAGATATTGGCGACATTTCAGTGACCTTTGGACAAAAAAAAAAGTTCTTTTTCGTTCTTGTGTGGTGAAGATTGTGACTCAGAACAGTGAC
>NC_051417.1:19500726-19501137 GCF_015228065.2 Penaeus monodon | reverse complement strand
GTTTGTAGATGGCTATACGTTATAGTACACGGCAAATCCTGAATCGTAAACAACATGAAAGTTAAACAACGTGTTCGAATTAACGTGAGAACCAGTAATATACCGATTCCTCGAAAACACATGATAATAATAAAACAACAACAAAAATTAATGAAATCCGTAGAAAAAAATACTATTCAACTGCTTTTTCTCTGAAAAAACGAGTACACATTTATGATACATACTAGTAAATACCAAATTATTGAGGGTTTTCTACATAACCACGACGTCGCATATGACCAGATCTCGTGCCAACTTACTGGGCGCCTGTTGCCATACCGGATCAGTAACATATAGTTATAATGCAACTTTACATAAACTTCACTTCGGTTTCTGTGTTATTGGGAGATGGCACTGCATATAATAGGATAC
>NC_051417.1:19500244-19500562 GCF_015228065.2 Penaeus monodon | reverse complement strand
GAATTTTTTGCTATTAACACCACTTTTATTAACAATTCGGAGTTTTAACATTACTGAAGATATATCTATTTAATGGAGTCTCAGTGCGCCTAAATCATTAATTGTATTATTCATTTCGAGCAAAGTCTAAACTACTGTTCATTGTTACAAAAGGTATTATGTTAGTGATAAATAGGTTATCGATTATTGACGTTTTTGTCATTATAGGAATACTTGATATTTGATTAATTACAATCAATCAGAACTTTAATATGATACGTAGTATTCGTGTATAAGATTCCTTTATTACATTTTTATATCGTGTTGTTATAACTGTTA
>NC_051417.1:19499354-19500172 GCF_015228065.2 Penaeus monodon | reverse complement strand
TATTAATATATAGTCAGTAATGCGATTGATATTATGACATTAAGAGTAAATTAACAGGAACAGTCATAAACATACAACAGCGAAAAGAACTGGGGAAGTACTTAAATTATACTCCCTGGAATTCTTACACTATTTATGCAGTTAACTACGCATTTACAAAATGTAGTGTCATGAAAGGAAACAAAAGCAGCTAAACCGGAAAAAATAGATTTAACAGAAATGTACCTACATTTAGCGTATTAGTAGTTCCTTTTGTACAATGTGCTATTATTTACAATGATAATGGGCACGGTGAAGATCATTAGTGCTGCCAGAATCAATTTTGCTTTTACTGTGATATCATTATTTCCAAAACTAATTTTACATGCCCTTTAGCATATTTCTGATACGTACGCAATTCCAAGTACTACAACTACTATCATCGTAACATCACTTTATGTTATCATTTGTATCACGTTTGCTACAGCTGTTGCAATTGTTATTATCTTGATATGCACTTTATTTCATTCATAACTATAAAAATAGCAGTCACGGTATTCTGAAGTAGTGTCACCTCTTTATTAAAATGTAGTTCTCAATATTCCATTTGATGTAATGTGAATCGCTTAACAAATTGAATATTAGTATTCTCATTTTCGTCGTAGTGTACTGTAAAATATTATTTACCAGATATGTAATCGTTACCATCAGCTTTCAACTTCCGTTTATTCAAATTTTTGATATTTTGATAACTATTTCTCCGGAGTATATGAATTGCTAAGTTAGTCTCACATTGATAGTGAATTATCTCTGCTAATGATTTTTAAATTCTAAACTGC
>NC_051417.1:19498666-19499020 GCF_015228065.2 Penaeus monodon | reverse complement strand
AATATACAGACTTAAAAAAATGTACAACTATATAGAAATATAACAAAATAAGAATAAAAACTCAAGAAACAGGGAAGTAATAACATGATTCTCTCTGATCCCCTTCCAGCACGCTATAAATTCCATGAACAACGGATTAAGATCACCAGCATTTCCATAAGAGGATCCAACCTCCCCGTACCGATAGAGTTCGATCCTCTGTTGACGGCCCGGGGGGTTGGCTGGCGAGGGGGTCGTTGAAACGTGAGTATTGACGTCATTTCCATTGCACGGTGCACGTGGAGGTCTCATCGCTTGCTGACTAAGGAAGACGTGAATAAATAGGAACACGACTTCCCCTTCCAGAGTTTTAAG
>NC_051417.1:19493824-19493928 GCF_015228065.2 Penaeus monodon | reverse complement strand
AGAAATTTCTAGAAAGTATTTCCCACGTTTAAATTTGATATTTATCTCTTTATGCGAATTCGTGTTACAAGCTTACTTGTAATCTGAGAAGACTAAACTCCCTG
>NC_051417.1:19491953-19493509 GCF_015228065.2 Penaeus monodon | reverse complement strand
GGAACAAAAGTGTCTAGGGAAGTATTTTTTCAACGTTTAAATTTGATGTTTATCTCTTTATGCAAATTGGTGTTACAAGCTCCCTTGTAATTTGAGGAAACTACACTCCCTGGGGTTAAAGTGGTGCTTTTATATGTCTTCGAGTACGTGAGTGCCTTAAAGGGGCCTTGTATGGTTCCTTGTGTTAACTCATGAATACAAAGAAACCACGGGGTATGTGTCTTGCGTGCCGCTTTATTTTCTGCTTATTTGAGAAAGAATTTCGGGTTCGTTCTAATACAGAAATATATAATGCTACCGTATAAAGGTTTACTTGTGGGCAAAAGAAGTATAATTCACATTATTTTGCGCAAATAACAGATATTTGTTATGTACAAACTATATGTGAAGCATCTTTTTAAAAATAATTATTTGTTGAAAACCTTGAATTTACATTATTTTCGGGAAGTAATGAATTAATGCAAGAGGAAACAATGAAATTGAATTCCTGCAGATAACAATAAGATAATCAACTCTCTTGAATCTAATAAAATGGAGTACTCGAGTTGGTCTATTTATAGGTTTTATAATAGTATTTACGTGTACCCTTCTCAAAACACTAACATGCTTCTGTTCACAAAGAACGCTATCTGAACAATAATCAGTGGAACGTGTATGGTTTGAACACTTATTTTTTAATAGTTCTCAAGTCATTCGAAGCTTCAAAATCTTGTTATCATACCATTCCGGATAATTGAACCTTTTTACATACAAAACGGTTGCTGATACCTTATATAGTCCATGGCACACAGCGTGTTATCACAAAAAATCAGCCATATTTTAGGTCGTAAACACAGGCTCATAACGTTCCCACATCATTTCCACACAGGCACTGTTTGTTAAGTTCACCGAAAAGCCATGATTACTTCATATACAGTGTTTATGTTGTTAACCATTTATTCACTGTAAATGGTTGCACTTAAAGATAGAAATATGATTTCTTTCTAAAGCATTTGTAATTTCGAATTTGATATGATTTACTCTTGCATGTATCACATTCTGGTCGACGCCAGAACAAAATATACCACAATAGTCATAAACCAGATTTTGTTTACAGTAGCTATATAAACCCCTTATTATATAATCATTCACATTCCATAAACTATGTTATAGTGGGACAACAAGCTCCAAGAAACAGCTACATTGGCACGTCATAAGCTGTTAAAAAACGATAAACGATTCTAGAAACAATATATGAAAACTCTGGCGAGACGGTCTGTATACATATGATTAACTAACAGATGATAATCAACCACATATAATTCTAATTTTAAAAATCCTAATATTGTGACAGTGCTTCTGCCTTTTACCGTCACTTCTCTATTTTCTACATTTCACCAATACTGTTCTTTTCTTTATTTATCTTCCAGAGTTTTAAATTATCCTCGCAATAGCATAACAATAGCAACTTCTAATTTTGTTTTTGCTCTCTCGCTAAGCTGGGTGGTTTTTGCAGCTATTCATCGGCATTAACAGACAACATTTCTTTGATAATATACCATTTAATACTACTAATA
>NC_051417.1:19489780-19491334 GCF_015228065.2 Penaeus monodon | reverse complement strand
TTATTAGTAGTATTAAATGGTATTATTATCAAAGAAATGTTGTCTGTTTAATGCCGATGAATAGCTGCATAAACCACCCAGCTTAGCGAGAGAGCAAAAACAAAATTAGTAATGTTGCTATTGTTATTGCTATTGCGAGGTATATTAATACTCTGGAAGTAAATAAAGAAAAGAACGTATTGGTGAAATGTAGAAATAGAGAAGTGACGGTAAAAGGCAGAAGCACTGTCACAATATTAGGATTTTTAAAATTAGAATTATATGTTGGTTGATTATCATCTGTTAGTTAATCATATGTATACAGACCGTCTCGCCAGAGTTATCATATATTGTTTCTAGAATCGTTTATCGTTTTTTAACAGCTTATGACGTGCCAATGTAGCTGTTTCTTGGAGCTTGTTGTCCCACTATAACATAGTTTATGGAATGTGAATGATTATATAATAAGTGTTATATAGCTACTGTAACAAAATCTGGTTTACTGACTATTGTGGTATATTTGTTCTTGGCGTCGACCAGAATGTGATACATGCAAGAGTAATCATATCAAATTCGAAATTACAAATGCTTTAGAAAAAAATCATATTCTATCTTTAAGTGAAACCATTTACAGTGAATAATGGTTAACAACATAAACACTGTATATGAAGTAATCATGGCTTTTCGGGGGAACTTAACAAACAGTGCCTGTGTGGAAATGATGTGGAACGTTATGAGCCTGTGTTTCCCGACCTAAAATATGGCTGATTTTTTTGTGATAACACGCTGTTGTGCCATGGACTATATAAGTTATCAGCAACCGTTTTTGTATGTAGAAAGGTTCAATTATCCGGAATGGTATGATAACAAGATTTTTGAAGCTTCGAATGACTTGAGAACTATTGAAAAATAAGTGTTCAAACCATACACGTTCCACTGATTATTGTTCAGATAGCGTTCTTTGTGAACAGAAGCATGTTAGTGTTTTGAGAAGGGTACACGTAAATACTATTATAAAACCTATAAATAGACCAACTCGAGTACTCCATTTTATTAGATTCAAGAGAGTTGATTATCTTATTGTTATCTGCAGGAATTCAATTTCATTGTTTCCTCTTGCCGTTAATTCATTACTTCCCGAAAATAATGTAAATTCAGGTTTTCAACAAATAATTATTTTTAAAAAGATGCTTCACATATAGTTTGTACATAACAAATATCTGTTATTTGCGCAAAATAATGTGAATTATACTTCTTTTGCCCACAAGTAAACCTTTATACGGTAGCATTATATATTTCTGTATTAGAACGAACCCGAAATTCTTTCTCAAATAAGCAGAAAATAAAGCGGCACGCAAGACACATACCCCGTGGTTTCTTTGTATTCATGAGTTAACACAAGGAACCATACAAGGCCCCTTTAAGGCACTCACGTACTCGAAGACATATAAAAGCACCACTTTAACCCCAGGGAGTGTAGTTTCCTCAAATTACAAGGGAGCTTGTAACACCAATTTGCATAAAGAGATAAACATCAAATTTAAACGTTGAAAAAATACTTCCCTAGACACTTTT
>NC_051417.1:19489402-19489537 GCF_015228065.2 Penaeus monodon | reverse complement strand
AAGTGCCATTGCAAATTCAGGGAGTTTAGTCTTCTCAGATTACAAGTAAGCTTGTAACACGAATTCGCATAAAGAGATAAATATCAAATTTAAACGTTGGGAAATACTTTCCTAGAAATTTCTGTTACTTTGTTT
>NC_051417.1:19483893-19484263 GCF_015228065.2 Penaeus monodon | reverse complement strand
CTTAAAACTCTGGAAGGGAATCGTGTTCCTATTTTTCACGTCTTCCTTAGTCAGCAAGCGATGAGACCTCCACGTGCACCGTGCAATGGAATGACGTCAATACTCACGTTTCAACGACCCCCTCGCCAGCCAACCCCCGGGCCGTCACAGAGGATCGAACTCTATCGGTACGGGGAGGTTGGATCCTCTTATGGAATGCTGGTGATCTTAATCCGTTGTTCATGGAATTTATAGCGTGCTGGAAGGGATCAGAGAGAATCATGTTATTACTTCCCTGTTTCTTGAGTTTTTATTCTTATTTTGTTATATTTCTATATAGTTTGTACATTTTTTTAAGTCTGTATATTGGCGATATAAAGATGAAGTGAGG
>NC_051417.1:19482814-19483477 GCF_015228065.2 Penaeus monodon | reverse complement strand
GCAGTTTAGAATTTAAAAATCATTAGCAGAGATAATTCACTATCATGTGAGACTAACTTAGCAATTCATATACTCCGGAGAAATAGTTATCAAATATCAAAATTTGAATAAACGGAAGTTGAAAGCTGATGGTAACGATTACATATCTGGTAAATAATATTTACAGTACACTACGACGAAAATGAGAATACTAATATTCAATTTGTTAATCGATTCACATTACATCTAATTGAATTTTGAGATCTACATTTTAATATAGAGGTGACACTACTTCAGAATACCGTGACTGCTATTTTTATAGTTATGAATGAATTAAAGTGCATATCAAGATAAAAACATTGCAACAGCTGTAGCAAACGTGATACAAATGATAACATAAAGTGATGTTACGATGATAGTTTGTTGTAGTACTTGGAATTGCGTACGTATCAGAAAAATGCTAAAGGGCATGTAAAATTAGTTTTGGAAATAATGATATCACAGTAAAGCAAAATTGATTCTGGCAGCACTAATGATCTTCACCGTGCCCATTATCATTGTAATAATAGCACATTGTACAAAAGGAACTACTAATACGCAATTAGTACATTTCTGTTAAATCTATTTTTTCCGGGTTTTGCTGCTTTTTTTCCTTTTATGACACTACTTTTTGTTTTTTAAATG
>NC_051417.1:19481599-19482714 GCF_015228065.2 Penaeus monodon | reverse complement strand
TAATGAAATGCAAGAGGAAACAATGAAATTGAATTCCTGCAGATAACAATAAGATAATCAACTCTCTTGAATCTAATAAAATGGAGTACTCGAGTTGGTCTATTTATAGGTTTTATAATAGTATTTACGTGTACCCTTCTCAAAACACTAACATGCTTCTGTTCACAAAGAACGCTATCTGAACAATAATCAGTGGAACGTGTATGGTTTGAACACTTATTTTTCAATAGTTCTCAAGTCATTCGAAGCTTCAAAAATCTTGTTATCATACCATTCCGGATAATTGAACCTTTCTACATACAAAAACGGTTGCTGATACCTTATATAGTCCATGGCACAACAGCGTGTTATCACAAAAAAATCAGCCATATTTTAGGTCGTAAACACAGGCTCATAACGTTCCCACATCATTTCCACACAGGCACTGTTTGTTAAGTTCACCGAAAAGCCATGATTACTTCATATACAGTGTTTATGTTGTTAACCATTTATTCACTGTAAATGGTTGCACTTAAAGATAGAAATATGATTTCTTTCTAAAGCATTTGTAATTTCGAATTTGATATGATTACTCTTGCATGTATCACATTCTGGTCGACGCCAAGAACAAAATATACCACAATAGTCAGTAAACCAGATTTTGTTTACAGTAGCTATATACCACTTATTATATAATCATTCACATTCCATAAACTATGTATATAGTGGGACAACAAGCTCCAAGAAACAGCTACATTGGCACGTCATAAGCTGTTAAAAAACGATAAACGATTCTAGAAACAATATATGATAACTCTGGCGAGACGGTCTGTATACATATGATTAACTAACAGATGATAATCAACCAACATATAATTCTAATTTTAAAAATCCTAATATTGTGACAGTGCTTCTGCCTTTTACCGTCACTTCTCTATTTTCTACATTTCACCAATACTGTTCTTTTCTTTATTTATCTTCCAGAGTATTAATATTACCTCGCAATAGCAATAACAATAGCAACATTACTAATTTTGTTTTTGCTCTCTCGCTAAGCTGGGTGGTTTATGCAGCTATTCATCGGCATTAACAGACAACATTTCTTTGATAATAATACCATTTAATACTACTAATAA
>NC_051417.1:19480891-19481162 GCF_015228065.2 Penaeus monodon | reverse complement strand
AAGTATGAAAACGTAAGCATCAAATAGTGAGATTTTATACGTACGTAATATTTACGCACATCTAAACTAATCCCAACTGAAAAGAAATGTTAGATAATCTTCCATTTGGAATTCCTAGAACTTCCGGCCACGTACTCTTACTGAATACTAAACATCCCTAATCCCCATACAGCAAAATGTACAGGAATGTGATCAACAAGAAGTGCATGCGCAAGAGACTGGTTTGGAATTTTTATTTCCTAATGTCTTTATCATTATTTCTAGCTTATCA
>NC_051417.1:19480761-19480845 GCF_015228065.2 Penaeus monodon | reverse complement strand
ACATATTCAGTGTTTCTAGCTTTAAAATGCCTTTATTATTCACCCCTTCTTGGCTTCAGTGGCTTTCTGCTGTTCTGGATAGTA
>NC_051417.1:19480153-19480458 GCF_015228065.2 Penaeus monodon | reverse complement strand
TGTCTTTTCTATCAGGAATATGACATCATTTACTTAAACTAAGCCTTATATAACAATAAAGCTAAGAAATAAGTTCTACCCAACTCCCTCCATAACCCATTAGATCTCTACTGCAAACACCACAAGCAAATTAACAGTGCACGGTCAATAGCTCAATTCGCTCCAACCTTAGTGCCTTTGTGTGGTGCTCTCAGTCAACTGTGTGACGAAGAGCAGCGTGGCATAAATTTAGTCCATTTAAGTTTAGCATTATAAGTGATTTGTCATATTGTACATAGGGTATGCCATAACTGTTCGGGGTGATT
>NC_051417.1:19476282-19477202 GCF_015228065.2 Penaeus monodon | reverse complement strand
TCCAATGTAAATGCTGCACCTGCATATTAAAGTTGGATGAGAAGTCCTTATATACACCATGAAAATCTGACCTAATGTAAAAAGAGGCAATCCACTAGTCAATCCTATTCAATGGTGGCAAGTAAGGATCGTTCAGTTTTACTGCTTATTGTGACTTTCCTTAATTCTTTCGTCAACGTTTGGTAGCTTAAACTTCTTTCAATATATATCTGTCAGTTTTTTCTTCATTTTCTTCTAAGTGAACTATGTTCCTTCATGTCTTGATTGGAGGTTTAATTTTTCCTTTTTTTGCCAAATTTTGAAAAACAAACCCAATTATTAAGCGATTCTGTATTTAATGAGGCTAAACTAATATCCTTGCATATATTTGATGATCTTGTTGAAATATTTTAATATATAAATAAGATGAAATACGTTGAGCGCGTAGACTCCTGAGTAAGCTTAAACCACTTTAATTTTTTATTAGTCAGTCATCATTAATTCCAATGATTTCAGAAATATTTGATATGTAGTATTCGTATGTAGTCGGTGAGTTTTTTTTTAATAAAATAAATGTCCATATTTATTTATCAATTTGTAGTGTTCCCCCTAAAGAACGTAAAAAAAGGTTATCATTTGCTTTACGAAAAAAAAAACTATGCAAAATCCTTTCAGCCAGTTTCCCATGTCGATTAAGGTAATAAGCCACGAGTTTTTTATAAAAAATAGAAGAGCATTTAATTTCATAAACATGGCTGTATAAATATAAGAGCTGTTTTTTTATTATTAACCAATGAATCCCAAGCAATTATCCTGTTCTCGTGTTCTTGGGAGTTAATTTTCTAACATGAATGTGATTTGTGAAAGTAAATTTAAAAATGTAAAATAACTGAACATAAATGCAAATAGTAAGATTTGACAAAAAAGGGGAAAAGACGTGA
>NC_051417.1:19471944-19472877 GCF_015228065.2 Penaeus monodon | reverse complement strand
TCTGCTAATATTTATTCCAAGTGTAAACTGCTGCACCTGCATATTAAAGTTGGATGAGAAGTCCTTATATACACCATGAAAATCTGACCTAATGTAAAAAGAGGCAATCCACTAGTCAATCCTATTCAATGGTGGCAAGTAAGGATCGTTCAGTTTTACTGCTTATTGTGACTTTCCTTAATTCGTTCGTCAACGCTTGGTAGCTTCAACTTCTTTCAATATATATCTGTCAGTTTTTTCTTCATTTTCTTCTAAGTGAACTATGTTCCTTCATGTCTCTGATTGGAGGTTTAATTTCCTTTTGTTGCCAAATTATTGAAAACAAACCCAATTATTAAGCGATTCTGTATTTAATGAGGCTAACTAATATCCTTGCATATATTTGATGATCTTGTTGTATATTTTAATATATGAATAAGATGAAATACGTTGAGCGCGTAGACTCCTGAGTAAGCTTAAACCACTTTAATTATTTATTAGTCAGTCATCATTAATTCCAATGATTTCAGTAATATTTGATATGTAGTATTCGTATGTAGTCGGTGAGTTTTTTTTTAATAAAATAAAATGTGCCATATTTATTTATCAATTTGTAGTGTTGCCCCTAAAGAACGTAAAAAAAGGTTATCATTTGCTTTACGAAATAAAAACTATGCAAAATCCTTTCAGCCAGCTTCCATGTCGATTAAGGTAATAAGCCACGAGTTTTTATAAAAAATAGAAGAGCATTTAATTTCATAACATGGCTGTATAAATATAAGAGCTGGTTTATTTATTATTAACCAATGAATCCCAAGCAATTATCCTGTTCTCGGTGTTCTTGAGGAGTTAATTTTCTAACATGAATGTGATTTGTGAAAGTAAATTAAGAATGTAACTAACTGAACATAAATGCAAATAGTAAGATTTGACAAAAAAGGGGAAAAGACGTGA
>NC_051417.1:19470471-19470932 GCF_015228065.2 Penaeus monodon | reverse complement strand
GACAACCAGTGAGTATGGAAGGCTATCGATGTCGTCGGCAGCAAGTTTGCAGCTTCTCATTTCCATATCAATCTTATTACCATTCCCCTTCGTGATTCAATTACCTATCTTTCTTTGTCACAATGCTCATTTCTCTTACTGTGTCGAAGAATAAAAAAATATTTATCTTGTAAATCCCGATGTGGAACACTTTCTAATTTTTATTTACATCTCTTCGTTCATCATTATTATTGCTTATACGATAACTGATTATTATTGAAGCTAAGGATATAATCCCCCCGCGTTGCCATGACAACATAATTGTATCCTCGGACACAAAAGCTTATTAAATCCCCAAGAAATGTCTCGCAAATAGCGCACGGATGTATCGTTGCGCAATCCGTATTACTTCAGGAGTTATTCCGAGCTGCAGTTGGACATTTATGTACGATTTATACACACACACACATATGTGTGTGTAC
>NC_051417.1:19466527-19466702 GCF_015228065.2 Penaeus monodon | reverse complement strand
GATCTCCTTCGGTGCCTTCGACAGCTGTCACAGGGAATGGGATGGGAGTTTGACGTTGTATCTCCTACCGTTTTCCGCTGACTAAACATATGGCTTCTTTGACAAGGCAGGGAGAGAGGAAAACAAGAGAAAAGAAAAATTGGAAAAGGACAGAGAAGGAGAGAAAAAGTGAGTG
>NC_051417.1:19465565-19465696 GCF_015228065.2 Penaeus monodon | reverse complement strand
CGCATTAATCATATGTAATCATGCACATAGGTTTATATAAATACATATATATTAAAGGCCATTGAAATGTCATTTGCTTTACCAAGCAATGTTTACACAATTACTCGTATCCTCACGCATTGAAATCGTAA
>NC_051417.1:19463203-19463537 GCF_015228065.2 Penaeus monodon | reverse complement strand
TAGGAAGGCAGTAATGAAATAAATCACTCAGTTTCCGTAGAGTTTTAGTACAGATTTGAGTTCGGAAAGAATTTTGATATCAAACTTAGTCGATTGAATATTTAAGAAGACTGCCTAGAGAGTGTGGACGTAAAGCATGTTGTCTTGCAAGAGACTGATATCATATTTTCCTGTCAGATGAAATTACAGGCAGTTTCCTTGTTGCATGATTGGCTCAGTCACTATGACACACATCCATAATTTTATTAGTAATAAATTGATTACCTTGTAGTATCTATATATCATGACGGGTCATTATGGCTTTCGTTGAATTTTCTCTTATATTTAGTATGCT
>NC_051417.1:19462899-19463168 GCF_015228065.2 Penaeus monodon | reverse complement strand
ATACACAGAACAGTTCCATATTTGTGTCTATTCCGAAAATAGAGACTTAGAATTCGGAACACATATTCGAAGAGAGGGTATGAGAAATTCAGAAGAGCATCGAGATACATATAGAAAACTATATATATCGAAGTCACGTTTGGCTTTCTAAGAACTGATCACAAGCTATTTCAACACTTCTTCAAACTTCCCTTTCCAGACGGTGCAAAGTTACAAACCAAACGGATCCACATAGTAAGTTAAGTTTATGCCTAGAGAAGAAGGGAGAG
>NC_051417.1:19462045-19462198 GCF_015228065.2 Penaeus monodon | reverse complement strand
TACAACGCTAGAGACAACAAATGGCACAAGTTCTGTCGTCCACTTTTATCACCCGCACATGAGCACAATGTGATGCAGGCACGCACTTTACTTTAAGAATCAGTGCCTCGAATTATTTGTTCAAAAGTTATACCTTTTCGATTTCACTTTACA
>NC_051417.1:19461377-19461681 GCF_015228065.2 Penaeus monodon | reverse complement strand
AACGGAGGAAGATCAAAGTTAAAGGTGTAAGTGTTTATAAGCGAGTTAATTGTTGTTATCATCTTTTGATTTTAATTCGTGGCAAGGCTTAGGAGGAGGACTTCATGGTGCAGATTTGAACAACAGATTAATTGCACTGACAAGAGAAAGCACTATTGTCAAAATATTGAGTTGAGTTGAATCCTGTTGTTTTAGTTTTTCAGGTGACAACACAAACAGGAAAACAAAATTTTAAACTTTGAAACCATGATATATAAACACTCTGATTTCCACTCAAAAACACAAACATTATTATGTGTGTGAG
>NC_051417.1:19460759-19461172 GCF_015228065.2 Penaeus monodon | reverse complement strand
CCTACTTTGTCAAAAATTTGAAGCATATGTTCAATTTGGATCAAAATTAGCCCATAGCATTTGTCATGATAAGTGCACGATATGCTCTGTATGGTAGCACAAATTTAATTTAGTTTTTGTAGCAGCTTTATGTACTATGGTACATGATGTTGCCAAACTTATGAAAATTTACTAATAACAGAAGGAAATAATGAATAATAAGAATATTTATATGCATTGTATATCAAACATTTTGTGGTAATAAAGACACCACATTATTGATTATGGGAAAATTATTAAAAGTACGAGTAAACAAGCCTCGATTGACCATCAGCGCGAGGCAGAAACACTTGCAATAAATTTAATAAAAAAATACATAAACCGTAGGTATGTATGTCCTTGTGAGTATTCGTTTGTTTGTGTGTGTTTGGAAA
>NC_051417.1:19459200-19460111 GCF_015228065.2 Penaeus monodon | reverse complement strand
ATGCATGTGTGGAAGAAAGAGAGAACTCGTGTGTCTGTGTTTGTAACCATATATGCCCCAGCAAGTACACTTATACTCCGAATTTCGGAATTAGTATAGGGCGGTTGGCATGTTTTTGAAGATAAAACATGTAATCAGTCTGAATTTATGTTGAAGATAATGGGCGATGAGGACGCACAATTAAGGGTGGATATTGGTAATGTATCTTAATTACCGCTGCAATAATATACGGTATTCGTGGATCTGAGAAAATATTGGATGGAGTTAAAACAAGCGGGCAATGTAGTTATTCATATGGTACTAAACTTAATGGACACATGATTTTTTTTCGATTAAAGTTTGCTGAGAAAAAAGTAAATGAATAGATCATAAAAAAGTTAAAATACAAACTAAAGGAATTCCAAAAAGAAGCAAAAAAGTAAGATCATCTAAAAAAAAAAAAAAGATTAGAATAAGATGAAGGAAAGCAAAATGAAGTAGACGTATAGGAAACTACATAGGGAAACTGGCAAATAATAAGAGATCCCCAGAACCATATCTTACTTTACCATAGCTTAAAACATTATTGTTTTTAAAACCCTGCAACGGAATGAGGGAAGAATATCTCGAAGTTAAAACCCGCATTGTACCCGCAACAACTAATTACATACTGCTGTAGACATTATTTACAAGATATATTAGAAGTGACCAAAAAAGTTTTGCCAGATCGGAGAAAAATGGAGTTGGTATTCCAGTTGGTGAAGCACATGTTGGTCTGCAGGTGCATCTATCATAGAAATCGTGATCACGTAGTGAAGGATGGGATGGTGAGAGAAATGGAAGAATGTTAAAAGCAGGTATGAGGAGAGAAGAGAGAGGAAAGCTATGAACGAGGGGAGGAGAGAAGAAAATTGGAGGTATCAAAAGTAACA
>NC_051417.1:19458086-19459114 GCF_015228065.2 Penaeus monodon | reverse complement strand
GAAATTTCAGTTGGAGGGGGAAGCGAGATAAAGTAGACGGAGAAGGCGATTGACCGATAAAAGATTGGATGCTGGAGAGGAGACTGCGGCGAGTGATGAGGAAGGGGTGGGGGTGGGGGAGGTGGAGGTGAGTGACTCTTCAATGTTGCGAGCGAGGCAGCAAATTCCGCCTTGGATACCAGGGGCGGCGAAAAGTAATTTGGTGGCTCTCCTGGTGAAGATATTACAAATTTCGTATTAAGTTTTATGGTACCTTTTACGTCAGATGTAATCATTATGGTGAAAATTACAGTGATGAATGCAGTCCAGTATTAGCAGTTACATGAAGAGAACGTTCCTGGCATTAGCAATAATTTGAGCAGTCTAAGTGGTAAAACTAAAGTGTACTAAATACTGCAAGACAATAACATTTGATAGACCTAACCTAAATACAAGTGCTTCAACCCCCGCAAATGCAGCACTACACTCAACGCAGCCAATCACCCAACGAACGCAGTACAGGGTCTCAGCGTTCGATCGCCGAGCGTGCTGACGAAGCGAAGACCGTGGGAGTCACGGAAGGCTGTCTCTCCTTGTAGTCAGACCGGAAGTGCATTAAGGAGCATGGAAATTAGTTGTAAGAAGTTGATTTCCACAACGTGATGATGCGATAATTGGGCTTCTAATGGGATGTGTGAAATAACTTAGCGTAATTCAATAGAATAATGCTACAGAGGGGGAGTTACAATCGTTTAGTACTAGGAGAAACTTAAAGTTCGGTGGTTAAGTTAGGTTACGTAAGTTTAGGATGAAGTTGACCTACGATACTTGCAATAAATGGTTGTTCTCCGCATTTGGTGTTTAGGTACTTAGAAAAGGGATAGACAGATTGTTAAAAGACGAACTGGGAGAAAAAAATATCGCAATAATGTGTGCAAATGACAGGCCATCAGATAAAAAAAAAATAGTATCCGCAACGATTTGTGGATGTAGTGCTTATTACACTTGTCTACGTGTGCTTGTGTACATATATGTGTGCATGTTTAAAT
>NC_051417.1:19457891-19458007 GCF_015228065.2 Penaeus monodon | reverse complement strand
ATTGAGGTCTTATAACACGCGGCACCAGGGAGACTTGAACCCCCCAAAAAACGCCAGAACTCGTGCTCCTTAACCTACTCAGCTCTTGAGTGTACAACTACCTAGTAGTCTGTATT
>NC_051417.1:19455507-19455976 GCF_015228065.2 Penaeus monodon | reverse complement strand
CCGTTTTAGTGATAAAAGGGTTACTGATGTATATTTTGTGCTTGTCTATTTGTAATACAAAAATAACATTTGCAATGAACATTGAAAATAATGACATTTCATTAGCCTGTTTTTTTTTCGTTATTTCAGCTGATGGCTTCATTCTGGGCATATTGGCGCTGCGCAGTAAGCGCAATTAAGTGGCAAAAGTTGGAACATTGTTCTTCATTACCATTTCTGCTGCAGCCAATAGAGTGAAAATAATTTTTTCACGGCTATGTTTGTAGTTTACAGACTTGCAAAGGGGGTCACGACTATACGAGAGCAAGGCCACATACAAATAAAATAGAATGATAGTAAAGTAATGAATAAAACGAATTGCCTCCGTTAACTATATACATCAGATGGAACTGCAGTGTGCACATATGATAACGATGCGTGTATTTGGGTGTATTTATTGTTTTTATATATTACCCTAAGACTGTCTTTT
>NC_051417.1:19453879-19454283 GCF_015228065.2 Penaeus monodon | reverse complement strand
ACACACATCCGAAGCAGATGTAGATCCCTATTTATTTTCTCCTTTCTTTGTTTTTCCCTGCATGACCACCGGCACATACCTACCTGTAATTACAGACTCCAAGGTGTAACACGGACGTAGGACAATATAGTTAAGCGGTCTATTGTTTGCAGCGGAACTCTGAGTGTCGACGTGAAAAACCTTTCATCGTGCAAAACAAAACCAGGGGTTATCCCACACTTTTTGTTTCGTGGGGAAATTTTACCTCCGAGACCCGTCTTTGTTGCTTTTGTTCCTTCTGGATGTTGGTTTATGCGTATTCTGTGTATGTGTTGATCTGAGGTACACGCTGAAGTTTGCTTATATACGTACATTCCGTCACACATTTCAAACACTTTTCATAATCATACTTTACGTAAATGCTG
>NC_051417.1:19452419-19452508 GCF_015228065.2 Penaeus monodon | reverse complement strand
TCGCTTAAAGCTGATAATAATTAATGTAAAGTAAGCAGAGGAAAAATAGTTCGTTACAGAGTACCAAGCCCTCACTCTAAGGAACGCGG
>NC_051417.1:19448806-19449103 GCF_015228065.2 Penaeus monodon | reverse complement strand
GCAGGTTGGTATTACCTCCTGCCTACTCGCTTCGCTATGTGAGCTGCTGTTACCTCTTGATGTAACCAAACCCCGTAGATCCCTACGTGATCGTTATTGGCACAAAGATGCAGTGGCCCATTGACAGTACATGCTTAAAGAGGGCAGCCGTTTTTCTCTCGGGGTGAGACCCACTATAGTAAGTGGGGTACGGCAGCCAGAAAGTGTTGCTAAGCAACTTGCATGAGATGTCAACAAGTAGTTATAGCAGGTCACGTGGCATTAAATATATAAATGATATTTACTATAAGACGATGA
>NC_051417.1:19448252-19448426 GCF_015228065.2 Penaeus monodon | reverse complement strand
TCTACCTGTTGGACCCTGAAGGTTAAGACACACACTACAACCCAATCATTATACGCCATTATTCACCCAACCTTCGCCGGTATTGTGTATTGGAAATCTTAATCTTGATATCCATATTGTACATAGACGAGCAGTGACCTTATTTATACTGATGAATAATATCCTGTCGATCTG
>NC_051417.1:19447973-19448230 GCF_015228065.2 Penaeus monodon | reverse complement strand
GTCAAGGAGATAGTTATCTAATGCATAATGCGTTTTAGAAGATTTATTCAAATATTTTTGGTTACCTAAAAGACTGTTATGAGGACAAGGAAAGAAGACCGAGAATGTAAGGGACTCGGCAGGGTAAGCAATCAGTTGATGCAAAAAGTTTGATTAAGTTCTCAGGCCAACAACATAACTTAGGTTAACCATTCAAATTACATCCTTGAGAAACAGTGATTAAATTATTTTTATCTTCTGCAGCCAAATACATGGTG
>NC_051417.1:19447264-19447480 GCF_015228065.2 Penaeus monodon | reverse complement strand
ACTAATACGATAATTATAATCTTATAAGAAGAAAACTCGTTAGCCGATCCTTAATGAGTTCATTAAGGGAATCTGATGATTATGTAAAAATATATATGAGCTGTCGGTTTCCCATGAAATAAAGGGTAGATTTACATCACTGGAAATGTTTAATACAATTATGTCTTGTATGATTTTGATTTTTGATTGAACTTTGATAAAAAATGATGTTCGGTG
>NC_051417.1:19446297-19446536 GCF_015228065.2 Penaeus monodon | reverse complement strand
TTACAGTATCTAGCGTGATGACAGCGCTAGAAATCGAACAGCGACCGCCAGGCAAACAGGTGCTCCTCCCTAAGGGCGTGGCAGCAGGGAACACGGTATCCGATCAAGGCGAAGCAATGATAGTATTGCAGGGAGGGTGAGAAGGATTACGGCGAGAGGAGGGAGTGGTCGAGGGAGCCAATGACTTTGGTTCCCTGAGCTGATGAATACCACAGTTACATTGAATAAACATAGTCTCT
>NC_051417.1:19445465-19445971 GCF_015228065.2 Penaeus monodon | reverse complement strand
GAGGTAGAGGATGCTAGACCACCAAACAATAAATATAAAGAGCCTGCCAGACACCGCAGCCCAGTATATCCTCAGTCCTTCTTCAGCGTCTAGACCCGTTGTCCATGCGCCCACACCAGAGTCGACAGGCAACTTAATGGACTAAGTTCACCTGCATCTTGTTTCATGGTAACAGGGACCTGAAGTTGGTATTCTGCGTTATTGAATTGAATACATATCAGACTCTAAATTCGTTTCTGATGACAGACATCACCATAAAACCTTTGCTTTTCGGCTAAATGTGTCAGTGGTTCCCAGCTCATAATACATTGTATTACTTTGAACAAGCTCTCTTAGCGCCCCCGTTAACCTATCTGTTCAAAGACATGCACCGACGTCTTGCTGTGTATGTGTCACGGTTCCATTAAGAAGGAATTGCTGGCAGCATTTGCATCTCCTTGCTCAAACTAGTTCACAGAATGCTTTAAAGGTCTAAGTAAGTGTATGCATGCGTTTACGACCTTTGG
>NC_051417.1:19442963-19443368 GCF_015228065.2 Penaeus monodon | reverse complement strand
CTTATACACGCAAAGATGTATCTGCCACCTAATGTATTCCAATGTTATTACTCACCTCCCCTCCCCACACACATGACACTGTCCCATAAAAATAACATAAACCTTGCAGCTGTCACGTCAGGAGTCCGTATCCCTCATCGCTAGGAAATAACAATATTTTCCCAAGATTACCTCCAGGCAAAATTTCCTTTCCAAAGTGTACCAACTTATACAACTTCGCCGCCGTCACTAACATAAAAATCCACTTCAGATCATGAACATTTCAATATTGCACAGATTCTCTTGCAGGACGCCTCCGGGGGTTGAATTCTATTTCCTCACGTTTGTTATGAGTAGTTTTGTGCCGCTCTGTTTGCGTGTTTGGGTGGTCGCAGGAGGAACATTGCCTCCGTTTCTTTTAATTCC
>NC_051417.1:19442196-19442533 GCF_015228065.2 Penaeus monodon | reverse complement strand
AACAACCTTTATTGTATAGAAAAGATTATACAGTAATGAAATGCTAAACAAACATAAAATGAAAATTTATGTCATAAGATGAAGACCTTTCAAACGTACACAGTCAACCTGCGTGTGTGGACTGTGATAAAGCCTTCATAAAATCTATTGGCGACTCATAAAGTGGAAATTTTTGCCTGCAGTTCCTCACTAAGAACGCAACTACAACACAAATTCTGCACTGTAGTCTACTAGGAAATGCAATAAACAGAAGCTCCAATATCAATACTGCCTCCGTGTGGCGCACATGTATCGAGGTTTCTTAGTGACAGAGAAAAACTTGTGCGCGCGCGCGCGC
>NC_051417.1:19441579-19441946 GCF_015228065.2 Penaeus monodon | reverse complement strand
CAATATGTGCATATTTACACAAATGTATACAAACTTATTTATACATCTATAACATGAAGACAGGCAATATGTTTGTTGGTGCCAACATAAATATAATATGTATGCATATAAATACAGATAGACTGATAAATACATAGATATATTATACACTATTACGGTTTGTGTGTGTGTATAAATACATGGACAAAATAAAATAAACAAGTAGATATTTAACTGTGTATCCATATATAATATAATAGTGTTTCACTGGAACCAGTACCATGGTTGGCAAGTAATGTTTATCCTAAATAGCCTTTTAGATTTGCCAAAATTACCTTGAACCAATAGAACCTGTAACAATATTTGATCCCTTTACTAAGACAGATGA
>NC_051417.1:19441206-19441402 GCF_015228065.2 Penaeus monodon | reverse complement strand
TCTTGCAAAGCAGAAGAAAATTCCACGAACGCCGAAAAGGGCAGAATGGAGAGGCGGAAATGATTAGGCCTAAAGTGAGAGGAATTTGGAGACCAAGTTCTCTTCCGCTTCATTGTATTTTAGTTTCAATGCAACGGTCTGTGAAAGAGGGAGGAATTAAAGGAAGGATGGGGGAGAATCATTTATTCCTTTTTCT
>NC_051417.1:19438299-19438552 GCF_015228065.2 Penaeus monodon | reverse complement strand
CAGTTTAGCTAATTACAAACGACCGGTACGCGCCAGGCTCCAACTTTTTATAGTTATAAACTGCCACACTCTGTTGCACTGGGAAACAATATAGCCATGCCAACGTGCAAGAGTCACTGTGAATACCAAGAGATTTCACAATTTGACCTTTGCTTCCCTGAAAACGCAACGTAGGAGGCAGGAAGTGGTACCATAACATTTGAATTATTTGGTAATGGTAGTTTTCGAATGGTTGCAATTACGTAGGCCTATA
>NC_051417.1:19437877-19438250 GCF_015228065.2 Penaeus monodon | reverse complement strand
CCCTCTTCCTCATTATGATCTATGGTAATAGTTTGATATCATCAGCATTTTGATAATCAGATGGTCTCTTTGTAAACTGTAAACATAGATTAAACTTTAATTATTCGCCGAACACATTATGTCAATATGAAAATTGCAAAATCGCACACTGGTATATATTGCCTTCATATTTTACAAATAATGTTACTAATTATCTGACGATAATAGATTATCATTGGCACAGTTATCATTTCAAAATCCGAAAAAAATGTGACGAATATTTGTATGTGTTTCTATCAGGCAATTAAGTTTCCTTCAAATAGTCCGGCGAAAAAAACGAAGAAAAGCGATATGTTATTTCGGAAGGGTAGCTTGTCCGAAAGAGATGTATTTA
>NC_051417.1:19437644-19437821 GCF_015228065.2 Penaeus monodon | reverse complement strand
AAGCGATGACAAAAAGAAGAGGAAATTCTAACATGCGAACACCTAAATGCGAATCCTTTCACGAGTTAACCAAAATGAATATAATGGCATTATTTACGCCTTGAAAAGCTGTGCACTGAGTCCCGGATGTCATGAGCATGGAGGGTATACGTGAGCCCTGTTGTGCAAAGTTATGGT
>NC_051417.1:19437034-19437205 GCF_015228065.2 Penaeus monodon | reverse complement strand
ACTTTTCAATATTATATACAGATATTATCAGTTCAGTTAGATGATTATATCAATCACAAGAACCATCAATAAAATATAAGAGTTCATGACATGTTATAGTACCAGTATGAAGAAACTACTCATATAAAAAGGTAAATGAATTAATTAATAGAGCATTGTCCTATCATTAAA
>NC_051417.1:19436317-19436578 GCF_015228065.2 Penaeus monodon | reverse complement strand
ATGCGTCTTGAAAGCACTTTATGCATGCCGGTAATGCAAAGCGCAAACTTTCTCACGTAACTCTACCAAACAGAACGCTTAGAGCTGCATTAGGAAAATGGAGAGGTGCTGCACTCTCTACCGAATATGTTTTCTATGCATATTGCAGAGTAATGGCTTTACAGGTGATTGTGAAAACAGGTGCAATATCGATAATTCTTCTTAACGTTTATTATTATTGTTACAAGATTTTTCTAAGAAGTTTGATAGCTCTGGTTTATG
>NC_051417.1:19433077-19433422 GCF_015228065.2 Penaeus monodon | reverse complement strand
TGTTTACTCTTGCTCCGACTCGAATAAAGTTGGACAATGGTTCCGTCGAAGCCAAAGCCGGCGCACGTTTTCGCACACCACTTCCCTGATGAGCGAGCAGGTTACTAGCATGGCGGGAGCTCCGTCCGTTTCTCTCTCTTTATTTCCCTCTCCCGTTGCTTCCCTAGTCTTGGTGAAAGAGGATGGAGAATGAGAGCAAGGGAGCAAAGGATTTAGTGTGAATGGAATGGACGGAGAGAAAAGGAGAGAGATAATTAAACTACAAAAAAGATACATGGATGCAGTGCATAGACCAAAAAGCACTTGTGACCGTACAGTACATATGTGTGTGTTTGGCACGGTCCG
>NC_051417.1:19432438-19432682 GCF_015228065.2 Penaeus monodon | reverse complement strand
CTACATAACGCCACTAGAGCGCTAGAAACCTGAACGGAGGACGGAGTCAAGGCCTAGAAACAAAATCTGCATCTAATCTACATCTTCTGAATCCCGGCGGATCATCCCAACGCCACAGAGTGATGAGTCTTGGATGTAGCCACATGAGGGGAGCCGATGCCGTTTTTAGAGGAAAGCAATTTGTATTAATGTCCGGTCGATTCGAAGGGATTTAGCAAGAGAGCTTTTAAAGTGTGTGTTTTCT
>NC_051417.1:19431389-19432320 GCF_015228065.2 Penaeus monodon | reverse complement strand
CTATGAATGCGTGTTTGTATGTACTGATGGCTATATATCGATATTGTATGTAAATGAATATATGGATAGTTTCATCGACTGGATAATATGATTTCAGAAATCAAGACTAACATACTGGCATTGTTGATAATGATGATCGACTTAGTAAAAAAAAAGCTCATCTTTGTGCGCAACTGATGTTCCTGTTCCTAGGAAAGAGGGGGGGGGCGAGCTTCAGATCCAACTTATCAAGTAATGTGAAGGGAGGATTATTTTGGAGCTTACTGAAAGCCTTTTGGTCTGTTTCGTGGCGTGCAAGATTTTCTACTAGAAACTGAGTGAGGCTGATACAATTGTGTGGTTAGGGATCTGATTTAAATAACGTTATACTAGGAAATGTCCGTCTCTATGCCTATATGTGTTTATCTTAATATTTCTTTTTAATTATCATTCATTTATTCACAAACAAATACACAAATATACAAACACGCATGTATCACACAAATTCATCTACACACACGGGGCAAAATATTATTTTTTATTAATCGTGTATAGGTTGTTATCTATTTACTATTACCCCCAACATAAGCTGAGCTCCCTATTTCCAGTTTAGTTAATGCAGTTTGAATTAACTTTATTCTATCTTATCTCATTATATTCTAAACAATGGCGCTTCGATGTCATAACTTTGAATAGAAACCATTGTTGACAAGGTTTTAAACCACGTATTGACTTTGCATTGCCAATCAGTTTCATTCTAAATTTACCTACAAATCAATGTAAAACGCTTATTGTGCTTTATGCTTTTTTATGGAAACGGAAAATTCACGCATCCAACTAGCATTAAACACAAAAGTTTGATATTTATAAGCCTATAAATTTTAAAAATTACCTGTGCACATGTGGGAGCCGAGGGGGAAAATTATTTGGTATTTTTAATGAAGTATTTATA
>NC_051417.1:19429185-19429578 GCF_015228065.2 Penaeus monodon | reverse complement strand
TGCCCCTGTCTATAATCCAACAGTAGAAGAAAAAAACTGAGACACCAAAAAGGCGAAATCCCACATTCACACTTACCAACAGCAGTCATTCCACCACATCTGTCACTCGAACTCGGTGGCGAAGCGATTTTCAGAGAAGAAAAAAGAAAAAAAAATAGCAGCAATATCTCAGAACTTGTGGGAAAGCAGGTGGAAATTCGGCGGCCGTCCTGTCACCACGATCCAAACCGGACAAAAATGACAAGAAATAAAATTTGTGTTTTTTTTTTCTCTCTCTCTCCTCAGGATCGGGACAAGTTGACTTTGGCTTGGGAATCTAATGAGTTTAGTCGCTCATTTCCGCACACGTAGAAACACCTAAAGGGACATACAGTCTTGAACGCTTGCACTAAG
>NC_051417.1:19426771-19427065 GCF_015228065.2 Penaeus monodon | reverse complement strand
TCTCTCATTCACACAAGTTTTTTACCAACTACTTTAATTTACTCTATACAGACTGATAAATACAGATAAAAGCAGTATCCAGGGAAATGCAGATACACATATCCGATTAAAAATATCACAACCCTTTGCATAAGGAATGGGAAAGAGGAATGCAAGATATATGATAATTCTTCCAGTGCAATCAAGGAGAATTGCATTTCGTATGCAATATAAAATATAGCATATTAAAAACGGACCCTTTGGGAGCTGTTTTTTGAAATAGTGTTGCAGTATTATGACACAGATAATAAGATT
>NC_051417.1:19425400-19425620 GCF_015228065.2 Penaeus monodon | reverse complement strand
CGGCCTGTGTACCCCAGCCTTCCCCATTGTGGGAGAGCTTGCCTGTGAACAGCAAGACGCACCAGCCACGAAGGACTCAAGCATAGTGGCTCATCGTGACAGCGTCAAAATGCCCCTCGTTTAAGTCTCTTATCCGGTCTTCATCATCTGGTTTTACAAGCTCATTGTTGTACCGAAAAAGAACGTTATGGACGATCCTTGTAGCTAAAAACTCGTCCTT
>NC_051417.1:19425039-19425374 GCF_015228065.2 Penaeus monodon | reverse complement strand
GGTGTCGCTTCCCTAGTGTAATAGACACAAGGAAGCGAAAGACAGAAATGTAGCGCCATGTAGGTGGCTTCATCCTTTACCTTTAACGAGGCATAACTGTTTTTGATAGCGCTATTCTACAAGTGATAACCACACGCCCGAGCTCTACTCTGCGGCATACTTAGGATTTTTTATCGTCCTAGTAGCCTATTTAAGACATCCTGCCGCAGTCAGGTAACAGGGTTCGCTCGATAAAGACGTGGCTGTTTCTTTGTCTAAAATGTTGTCGTCTGATCGTGAACGACGTTTTTCTCGGTGCTGAAACTGAAATGATTCGTAAAACGATTCTCAGGGAG
>NC_051417.1:19424665-19424875 GCF_015228065.2 Penaeus monodon | reverse complement strand
TCACTCCGAAGCAGAAAGAAAAGGATATATAACATAAAACCTTTAATCTCCTGCGGCAATGATCTACATCGTCCGTACGTGCCCCAAAAGGTTCTCCTTAATGGTTATGAGGGTTCACCAGTCACATAAATCTTCTGCAATAAAGTTTCATATTATCACTGCAATACTAACTCTATTCATGGACGGAGATGCCAGTGTATACGGGAACCT
>NC_051417.1:19422921-19423768 GCF_015228065.2 Penaeus monodon | reverse complement strand
CGCTCAAATAACATATATGTTTTGTTATTGGAACAATTCATGTCGTGAACTCAGGCATCAAAACGTTTATTTGGGTTTTGCTTTTATATTTCAACATCACAATTGAGTAACTGCTTGTTATATACAGCACATATTCGAACACTTCCGGTAAGTCCGCAAAGCAAATTAAATTTGTTTTAAATCAATTCTTTAGTTAATCTTTATTTGCGCATAGCAAATGATAAAGACATATATATCCTTGTATATAATCAGAAAGGAAATGATGTATAATTAATATCTTTGGAATTCTTCATTTCCATTCATACCTTTATGTTTGCCAAATAATCAATATATGGAATGCTGAAATACGTCTACATGAGCTCAAAAGGCTTGAATAAAATACAATTTCTTTATATTTTCTAATTCAACATGCATATGAAAAAAAATTAAATTATGCTGCTTAGGTTATCATGTATGATAATTCCAGTAATCATAAATCTATTCTCATTATGCTAAGACATATACATAATCACTCTTATCAATACAATTTTCAAACAATCTCATTGATAATTAGAGATAACTATCACAAAAAAAAAAAAAAACATAGAACTGCTGAATTGCCATTCTTATCAAAACCGAAATTATTTTGAACAGGGAAACGCGGCTGTAAATTGATCGGATTGTTTACAAGGAGGTTTGGTGATAAACCAACAGCCAAAGAGTTCCGTTCAATCTGGAAACTGAAATTACAGCACGTGTAAATGTCGAGGGATTCGGATATCGAGCAGTGTTCATGCACAGGCGCCAGGAAGTCTTGTCGCGTGCATACGTGCAAAGATACGCATAGCCATCGTTCACACGCAAAGGA
>NC_051417.1:19422173-19422555 GCF_015228065.2 Penaeus monodon | reverse complement strand
CAATATTCACATTTGTTTACTAATTTAATTGCAACAGGTTCCTAGATATAATATCAATATATCGTTAAGTAAATAACTCCATGTACATTTTCTTGTTTCAGACATGCCTCTCCGCCCTGAAGGCCCCAGAACAGCTTCCCTGGCCCGCGTGACGAAGGGTCATGCCTCAGCCACGCCCCCTCTGACCTGTCGTGTTTAGTGACCCAAGCATCCACGATGACGATATCAAGACTTCCCGAAAACGAGACTCTCACGAACCTCGTGGAGTCTGACCTTAACGTCTCCGGCCTCGAGGAAGAGACGCTCCTCTCGGGCGGAATCTATGACTTCGAGCTGGCGATGCCTGTGTGGGAGATCGTGGTGACCGTCGTCTCCCTCGGCG
>NC_051417.1:19421488-19422150 GCF_015228065.2 Penaeus monodon | reverse complement strand
GGCAACGTGCTGGTGATCCTGTCCGTGTTCACGTACCGGCCGCTGAGGATCGTGCAGAACTTCTTCATCGTGTCGCTGGCCGTGGCCGACCTGACGGTGGCCGTGTTCGTGCTGCCCTTCAACGTGGCCTACAGCATCATCGGCAAGTGGGTGTTCGGCATCCACCTGTGCCAGATGTGGCTCACGTGCGACATCATGTGCTGCACGGCCTCCATCCTCAACCTGTGTGCCATCGCCCTCGACCGCTACTGGGCCATCACGGACCCCATCAACTACGCGCAGAAGCGCACCGTCAAACGCGTCATGATCATGATCGGCCTCGTGTGGAGCATCAGCGTCATCATCTGCCTGCCGCCGCTGTTCGGCTGGAACGACTGGCCCGACGTGTTCACCTCCGACACGCCCTGCATCCTCACGCAGGAGCGGGGCTTCGTCATCTACTCGTCGTCCGGCTCCTTCTACTGCCCGCTGCTCATCATGACCTTGGTCTACGTCAAGATCTTCACGGCCACGCGCCGGCGCCTGCGGGAGCGCGCCAAGGCCTCCAGGCTCAACCAGATCCCAAACAGCGGAAAGGCCAGGCTTACCAAGGAGGAGGACTCCGCCGTGAGCGAGAACGGCCAAAATGGTTACAATGACACCAGCACGAAAAAGCTGGTTCA
>NC_051417.1:19419794-19421450 GCF_015228065.2 Penaeus monodon | reverse complement strand
GCCAAGCCTCCCCAGCGACGCCAACCCTCGCCCCGCCTCCCATTGCAGAAACCTCGGACTTGAGCAACCCGAAGGACGAGGCCTCCCCACTCGACGAGAAGAAAGGCGCAGACGTTATTGTCAGAGTCAACCCGAAGAACGGCAGCCAAATCCACCAGTTCATCGAGGAGAAGCAGAAGATCTCGCTGTCGAAGGAGCGTCGCGCCGCCCGGACGCTGGGCATCATCATGGGCTCGTTCGTGGTGTGCTGGCTGCCCTTCTTCCTGATGTACGTGATCCTGCCCTTCTGCCCGACGTGCCCGGTGCCCAACGACAAGCTCATCAACTTCATCGTGTGGCTCGGCTACATCAACTCGTCCCTCAACCCCGTCATCTACACCATCTTCAACCTGGACTTCAGGAGGGCCTTCGCCAAGATCCTGAGGTGCCCCAACACCACAGCTCTGTAATCTCATTAAAATATTATGTTTAAAAGACTATGAAATTGATGTTGTTTACGTTATGTAGTTGTTTTTGTTTGACTACATGAGATACATACTGAGAGGAGACAAAATAAAAAAAATGTGATATTGTTGTGATCCTTTACGAATACATAACTCCTAGATATCTTAAAAACAGATATCAAAAAACTGAAACCATCAGGTTCATGCGTGCATCGTGCCAATCCAAATGTATATGAAGTTATGCCAAAGATTTGATCCCTCGATATTATATGTTAACGCTCACGTGTGTTGAAGATATATTGTTTTATGCCTTACTGACATCACGAGAAAGTCCTGGTCCACGAAACAAAGATGAGGTTTAACGAAAAAAGACAAATCAAATTGATAAGAAAAGTATAAGAAAATATATCATATCTATACTGTCAGTAAAGCAATATCCCTGAATGCTCATTCAAAGGTGTGTGTATATTCTTTTATAAAGATCATATATTTGAAAATTTATGGTCAGACCACATGTATTTTAAATCAGTGTAGAATAATGATGATACTAAACACTAGAGTCTCTCTTACGGTGAGAGTGTAAACTTAACAGTAGTGTAATGCATATATGTAATGCAAATGTCCCTCATCCCCAAATTAAAATGTTAGTAAGTGTGTATATATCCGTGTTTATGACAAATATCTATAACTTACGTCTGAAAGTTAAACTAAAGAGCCTACTGTCGTAAACCATTCCTTAGTATAAAAATAAGATGTCTATCCAAGTCATCAGGTGTCCAAAAAACTCTTTCGATATGGCCATTGTCAGTCACAGGTGTCTGTGTAAAAGGGTGTGCTCGGTATGACATAAAACGACTTGGTGTCCACATAGTCTGTATTTTGTGAAAGCCTGGGGGGTATCAATCTGGCGTCTCGAAAGCCACGATCTGTAGGTTCTTCCAAAAGAAAATTGTTTCATTACTTTTAGAGTAATATTGCATTAGACTGGTATATATCTCCGATAGTGGGAGATTTATACATATTGAAGAGCCTGCCGTCTTGTGATACTAATGACTCTTAAGGTTTTAGCACATTAAGATATCTTATCACAAGATGTGAACTTCGGCAGCTTTATTGTTGTAATAGAGAGTGAATACTTTCTTCGGTTTCTCGTTATTTGAAGAATTAGATATTGAGAGCTGTTGTGATATCTGTCTAACAACGATGTTACTGG
>NC_051417.1:19419020-19419716 GCF_015228065.2 Penaeus monodon | reverse complement strand
GTGCTACCCAACTGGTTTGGGGAAGATGCAAGTGCTTATGGACCACTTTGTAACAATTCATCCCAAGTAAAACACCATGTTTAATTTAACATATCCGCTAATGCTATTTTGGAGTGAATGCACTAGATCCCAAGAAAAGAAGTGGACAAATAAGTGAAGAAGTTTAGATGTAACAAAAACACTGTGTAGTAGATTATTTGCTATGATCTGATTTGTGATAAAATATATTTGAATAGCTAAGGGATATATATATTTGAATTATTTAATTTCACATTTTACTCATGCACATTGTATGGCTAATAAAGGTGATGGAATAGAATGAATTACATAACAGCGGTCTGCATTTTGATACATATTTCCTTTTTTATCATATATCCTTTTTAAATCCTTTGGGAGATTGGCATCCCAAACTGAGCCCCAAAAGGGGGTGCCAAACTCTTACATCGATCCTTGGCAAACTGATTTATGTAATTTGTGCAGTATACCTGTAATTGGTGAGTTACTAAATATAACTGTTACAAAATCATGGTGTACTTCATTTCCTTGTGTATTGAAGCTGATTAAAAAGTCTGCCTAAGACATTCATAATGAGAGATCATTGTTATCATTCCATAGGCTTTTGGATGTAAAATTTTCCTTTTAGACATTATGAGTAAGAGATCACGAATTAATCTCCTAGTCTCCTCTCTCTCTCCC
>NC_051417.1:19418829-19418950 GCF_015228065.2 Penaeus monodon | reverse complement strand
ACACTAAAATTTGAATTAAACATGTATTGTACTTTTGCATTGCTTGCATATTTCATATTTAAAAAGTGGGAAGTTTTGATATAACAAAATCTTAATACTTCATAAATCCTTAAAGAAGAAA
>NC_051417.1:19417455-19418411 GCF_015228065.2 Penaeus monodon | reverse complement strand
ACATTTTGTTTTTTCTGGCAGATTTAGAATACAGGGTGTAGAGTTATTTGAGTGCGAGAGACAGTATTTTCTTAGAGTGGAAGCGAGTGATTGATGAGTCCATAGACAAAACATATGATTTAGCCTTGTATTGACTCTCGTAAGCTACATGTGTTCATGTTATTCTATTTCTGTTGATGAGCGTTTTTTTTTTTTTTGTAAGAGACAACCCTTCGCTTTACTCATAATACATCTTCAAATGATATTTACATTATACTAAACAGGTTGCGGATGTTTAACTTAATTAATCAGTTAATTTGAAATGGATATCATTTTAAAACCTGCCAATCAGGGATTAATTACCATCACCAAAAGTTGATATCATCAGCAACCTGTCAATTATCAAATAATTATAATTTACAACCAATCAAATTGTCATCAACCGCAACCATCCTATCAAGCGCCTCTTTACTGCAGTAAAAAAAAGTATTATTATTATGGCATCCCAGTAAGACAATTAGATTCTATTAAATCAGTAAGAAATATTCATGTGTTTCTAGTGATGTATCTTATCTACTTATCTATCAATGATACAAAGAAATAAAGATATTTTTGCCGGGTGTAAACTAATATAAACGCAGTGAAATAACTCGAAATTTACCCTCACAACAACAACAACCAGTTCCATCCCCACTGTGTCCGAAAGCGTCACCGAGGGTATAACCATGACACCATCTTCGAACAAGTCGGGACACAAGGTCTCATGAGACATCAGGCAAGATTGCCGGGATCATGCAAACCCAAGTAGCAACTGCCTCTTGGGGAATGAGTACGTGTGAAATGGATTGACGTCTTCAGAATATTATTGATTGCAATGTGCATTCGGTTATAATCAGGCGTAGGAGACTTTTAAAGCTACTGGAAGGATAAATGTAATTAATTAATAGTTAAAAGGTGCCATCCCCAAAACTCATAAT
>NC_051417.1:19415386-19415607 GCF_015228065.2 Penaeus monodon | reverse complement strand
TCCAACCGTAGGTTCGATAATTCCAAACTGAACTCTCATAAGATGGAGCTTTTTGTCTAGAAGTTTCGTTTCCAAATTTTAATTGTTTCGTAAGTGGAGTTGCTAAAGAACATCTAACTTTTTAATCCTTTTCGCTGGTATCTTATTGGCAAAAGAAAGGAGGAGCCAAAGTTGATCTTTTCCCATGAAATATTCTAGCAACTTTACCTACACACCCCGAG
>NC_051417.1:19414514-19414592 GCF_015228065.2 Penaeus monodon | reverse complement strand
AAAAATAAGGTTGAATGCAGATACAGATATGTAATTATCAGAAAAAAAAAATATGCAGGAAGAATTCATACGCGCGAC
>NC_051417.1:19412079-19414415 GCF_015228065.2 Penaeus monodon | reverse complement strand
CTGCATGAAACTGTCTCACTTTATTTTAATGCTCGTGAATTCGAATTTCCATGGTGTCAATGAACCTTCCAGTTCTACGACCGTCATTAGCAGGCATCCAGTAGGTAAGAAGAAAAATTCTCTTGTCATGTAAACTATTTGTCTTTATGCAAATCTCCATTCATACAAGCCATTAAAGAGCTTCTATCCCCCTTAATCTCACATTTCACAACACCCACAATACTGTTTACCTTGTTTGGTAGATTGCGAAGCTTTTGAACTGCTGGTATGAAGGAAAGTTTGTTTCTTTTACAAATTGACGGATGAAATAATGATGAAGTCACCTTTAAAATGTTCACACCTTCCTGGATATTTTGACGTCATACAAAAAAGAGAGAAAAACAAGCAAAAGGTCTCATTACATTTTCAGTTAAGCCCTGCTATTCAGGAAGGATTAAACACCAGTAAGTCAGGTCACTGACCTCAGCTTGGAAAACGGGTCGTTTGAAAGCAACTGATTTATATTGTAACATTTCGTTATAATTGTTTTGCTGTTACATATGCATACACACGCTAATATATAAAAATGACTATGTCCACATTTGCTAAAACATTTCATAACTTCGATCTGATAGGGAAATGCAGATTCTGGTAAGAATTTCTGCAAAATTCCCGACGCTCAGAAAGGATTTAGAGTACGTCAGAGTTTGTGATTGATGAATGCCACAGGATCGCGGCCTAGTCTACGTGAGGGGCCTTGCAGTCGCGGTGGTGCCGACGGAATGTTAGGAAATTGATGGCGTAAAATGTTTTCGTTAAAAAACAACAAAGAAATAATGACGTAACAATTAACTGATATCAATAATTCCAGTTTCTTGTAAGCAGACGTATATGACAAGAAGTGAGTATAGCGAGTTTGAAAAGTTATTTAATTCTACTAGAATATTTAAAGTAAAGAATAATGAAAGGCATATTTTGCCCACTGGCATCTTTTCAACATCGTTCCTGGATTTGCTAAGTTGTTACAGTCTATATATGTACTACCATAAGCCCCATGTAACTTCCGCTGTAATCTCAGCTTACTGATACTTAGACCTTATTTTTAGCTTACCGGCGCTTAATAACCTATACTCTTGCAAACTCAACTATAGAAGCAATGCCCTTTTTTAAGGCTATTTACGTTTTTTTCTATAAAGCTCGGCAATTAAGATGTATTACGAAGTAGTTAATCTTCTTTCTTTCTCCCGTGGGTATAACAGTACCCATAACCTCAAAATAGTAGGGTTATCTTACTCGAGTTCAGATGTGTTAATTAGCTGAGAAAATTAATAACAAGGGGACGAGCACAGAAAAGCACTAGACAATCTTATCTCCGTTTTTACAGCTGAAAACGAATTAGACATATTCTTCTTCTAATAAGAGGGGCATGGTCCGTACAGTTGATCGATGACTGCGGCGGTAACTCTTAGTTCTTTGTGTCCATTCTTTGGTGCGTAATGGATGGGTCGTCTATGTGGTGGATGGCGGTTCAACCTCCGGTATTACTAGAGCAACGCATAGCTACTTGGGTGATGATATTCAATAAGACGGCGTCAACAATTCTTGCAGGAATTTCCATTACGATGCGCGCAAGGAATGTGTGCCAAGGAATATAAATATTTTCTCATGCATTATCCCGTTTTGCATATAAAAGACATCTTTTGTGGAAGTCTAGAAGATGCAACACGGAGGTCGAGAAAAATCGCAAGTCGGGTGGTATAGATATAAAAGGCTCTTAGGTTGTTTGTAAGTTTATTTTACTGAAAGGGTAGTTATGTTCCGATCATTATTAAACGGACATTTGATAATGGTTTCAGCATTATTGTTTGTTTCAGTTCTGTATATCATTTTTGTTTTATCCCTTTCGTTTGTTTGTTCAAGTGCCTATTTGCCTGCCCCTTTACCACGTGATTCCAGGGATTCATTTTAGACTTTCCCTCGTTATCTCTCCCATAAAGTACTCTGCGACCCCCGTACATTTACTGTAATTAATCACTCTTAGGTGATGATTAATGAGACGACGAGCAAGTCACTTCGTTGTATACTAAAGTTTTGTCGGCTCTGCTTAGCAAAAGAATGAAGCTCCTGCAATATTTTTTTATTCTTTTGGAAACCATCTCATGCATATATAATGATTATGGTTTACCATGTTTTTCAAATGTTCTCGCGGGAGTTATTTCTCTGCAATATTCACAAGAAACTTATTTCTTATTTCCCTTCTTCTCCCAGTTTCGATTATAAAAGGGCGAATGGTATCCGCAATCACAACAGATGGATAACTGGAACTTTTTATTTTTTTACGGCATATGTGACTGATA
>NC_051417.1:19411199-19411791 GCF_015228065.2 Penaeus monodon | reverse complement strand
GATCATTTTCAATTCAGAATTCAGGAGTTGGGTTCGGCAAAATACTCTGCAGCCTTCTGTTTATTACACAATGTTCGCACAAACACACAGAATAATCTGAAACCCAGCTGTTAACTAACTGTTCTGAGGATCACATCTGCGCGAACTTGCAGCCTTCTTGTTAATCTTCTTTGCATAATTTCCATCCAGACTTAATCTCGGCGAAATACCGCCTGAAATACATTAAGTTGAGGCTTTGGGACCGGAATCCGTGCAGGAAGGTACAATGAAGGATGTAGATGAATGAGTACATGTGGTTGGATATATTCATTTATGGGTCATTGCTACATCTTTATGTTTATGCCTTCCTGCAAGATGCCTTTTTGCACGTTACTTGTGCTTCCAATTTTCGTAAAAGCACTGTACAGTTTTCTTAATCGATTTATGATACACGATATTATCACATTCAGACAGTCCTATTGAAGGATAATCGGGACTGAAAGGAACAGAGCACAAAAGACCGTGAGCGTTTTAATGAGAACAGATAGACTGAGGTTCATAAAACTTCTAAGAGAAAAAAGAGAGAGGGGAGGCAGGGGAAAAGTGAGTGAGT
>NC_051417.1:19410338-19411080 GCF_015228065.2 Penaeus monodon | reverse complement strand
TCAGAAAGTCAGAGAGTCGGAGAGAGAGACAGAAAGCCAGACAAACCGAGAGAGAGGCAAACAGAAAGACAGACACACACACACAGATATGCGGAAAATGGAGAATGCAAAAGAGAGAGAGAGTCCGAGATGGAAACTACATTGAAAAATAAATAAATAAGAAAAAAAAGTAGCAGAGGCAATACCGAAAAGGAAATGGAGGAAGAGAAAGAGGAATGACAAAAGCAGGAAAAGATTGCCGGCAAAGATAAAAGCCAAAAGTCTACCCGGGGTTTCCTGCATCAGCTTCAGTCATCCATCAAGTCGTGACGTTCTTCAGGTGTCGAAGGAAAAAGTAAACTGATACAAAGGCGGCCATAAATCATGCTGATGACACGACCAAAGTTTGCCTAAGCAAGCGGATACATTTATTTATACAAACATATATCATATATACAATCTTTTACATCATGCTGCAAGCCATCCGGAAGCATTCTTAATAGAAGCAAACAACGAACTTTTCTTTCCAATTTAAATTTGTAAAAATAACCATATTTTAAAGTAAGGTAAAATGTATCATAATGAGGGATATATTCTAAAGAATTTGCTAATCAGTCGTACAAGTGTTCGTAAAAGTAGAATCAACAAAGCATATGTATTAACGAAAGGAGAAAAAGTGAGCAATTGACAATGATTGAAGGTTCAAAATAATTTCGACTTGTGTAATGAATGGGATAGATACAGGAAGTCCTGTGTATTGCAC
>NC_051417.1:19410021-19410214 GCF_015228065.2 Penaeus monodon | reverse complement strand
CTAAATAACAACAATTGAATCAGAATAAAACTGTTTGAACATCGCAAAACAAAATAAACTTCTCTAACACAGCAATGGAAGTTAAAAGAAAGGGAAAGCCGACAAATCTCACGGAGAAAAGAAAGTGACATTTTAAGAAAACCCAGTGCAAAGTATAAAAAAATGAAGATTGGTTGACGGTGAAAAGAAACGC
>NC_051417.1:19409028-19409455 GCF_015228065.2 Penaeus monodon | reverse complement strand
TGCAAACGATAACAACGATACATTTCAAAGACCCAAGAAAGAAAAAAATGCCTGCTGCTTTAAATTCGCAATCTCTTAAGAATGGCTTCCTTGCACAATGTCCTGAGGTTGATAAACAAAGACAAAGCATCTTGTTGACTTCTGAGAGAGACACAAAGGCAATTATTCTTTAAAGTTGTTTGCTTTCTTCGTAAACCTAGCCATCCCGTGTCTTGCTTGCAACCCTGACGCATACGATTAAAAGTCATATATCAACATAGGCGAAAATCATACCATGAGAACATTTCTTGCAATCCCTCTTTGCATTGATGAGATTAATAGATAAACATTTAATTAATGATAAGAAAATTGGACATGAGATTAACAGATGAACATTTGATTAATGATAAGGAAAGTGGACACAAATAGGCCTTATAGAGAGAGATAA
>NC_051417.1:19407910-19408179 GCF_015228065.2 Penaeus monodon | reverse complement strand
CAGGGGTTCCCAACTTTTTGTTTCTATGTAACCTTAGGTTTTATAGATTCCCGTGTACTCCTAAAAATGGATGAAAAACTACGATGAAACTGATAGTTTTATCTTATATTATTATCAAATCTGCATGCGTAGAATGCTTAAGACAAGACTCATTTAATTTATACAATATAATGATCCATCACATAGAAGCGGGAAGTTTCATAATATTAAAAAACAAACAAAAACAAGTGGTATTCACCCTACTCTTGATATAACTTTCTTTGCTTACT
>NC_051417.1:19405851-19406125 GCF_015228065.2 Penaeus monodon | reverse complement strand
AGTATCATTACGCAGGCCCTTTATTAATTGCTCCAATTATCTATCCCTTTGCATATATGCATGCATCGATCTCATCCAATCACCTATCAAAGTTCTCTGTTTGCATTTTAGTGATATCTGTATATCGACACCATAGCTGTGTTTGTCTATTTTCCAAGATTCATTATTTACCTATAGATCACTATAGTGTTTTGTGACAAATGTAGTCATAGATAAAATCATTTTAATTTTTTAAAATCACAGTTAATAATTCCATGGACTGGTTTCAGTTTAA
>NC_051417.1:19404325-19404881 GCF_015228065.2 Penaeus monodon | reverse complement strand
ATGATTAATTATTCACTACCCGTGTGTTTATTCGTACCTACATTATCATACATTCACCTTTTCTTCCACTTGATAAACAGTAAACATCAAATGATAAACAGCAGCATCCCCGCCACCCTTCAGCCATACTTCAGAATAACCTATCAGTTTAAATCAAACGCAGTCGCTTTCATGAAACACAGGAGTGCCTTCTTCAAGTTCATAAGCGATGCAAGCGTGTCCTCGGGAAAATAGTGTTTGCACAGTTAATTACCTGAGAAATGTCAACTATGCGGTGCCCTATTTCCAAAGGCATGTGTACATAACCCCAGGGACAGTATCTTGGCAAGGAGTCAAGTATGCGCCGGATAAGTGTGAGGATTGCGCCGGCGAGATAAGACTAACGTTGTGATTGAATGTCAGTGTGAATAAGCAACGAATTTAAATATATTTATTTTTATATTTTTGTTTTGTCTAATTATAAAGTATCATTATGTAACCAAATATTGTTTGGCTGATGATAATTAGCTGAAAGGTGGAAGGCATCTAATAACATCTGAAGTTTCTTAGGCAGCCA
>NC_051417.1:19400296-19400452 GCF_015228065.2 Penaeus monodon | reverse complement strand
CGATAAACGACATCGTATTCAGTCTTTGTTTTCCGGTTTACCAGGAAATTGCGAAATTGGTCGTCTGCGTCACAACAAAATATCGTTATCGCAGTTCCCAAGAAAGTTTGAAAATATGTCAGCAAGGGAGTGTTTGTTGGGTAGAGCAAATGGCAT
>NC_051417.1:19399669-19400123 GCF_015228065.2 Penaeus monodon | reverse complement strand
GGCGGTAGGAGGATGTATCTTTTATGGATCATATCTCGCAGCCCTGCAGCATCCCACCTCTGTCTTTGGTCTACAGTCTAGTTCGCTTAACATCAAGGATTTCCGGGTAATTTCGTTAAAACATCGAATATGATTGGCGTTTCCTGGGCAACGTCCTTTCGACTGTGTTTACCTGTTGACAAGTCTCTTCATTTTCGGATTTTGCTGTTCTTTCCTTCCTGTCACCTCAAACAACTTGTATGTATTTCCCGAAATGCTGATTTGCAAAGAGGATATTTCAGTATTATACCCTTTTAGCATTCCATAACGATGTTCTCAGTATCCGCATGGGCATTGAAAGACCGGCTATCGCTTTCCCGGTCCCGGTGTTAGCTGAAGCAAGGTTAACATATGTATGTATATATAGAGAGAGAGATAGGTGTGCGCGTACCTGTGTGAGTGCACCAGTGCGTGT
>NC_051417.1:19398349-19399597 GCF_015228065.2 Penaeus monodon | reverse complement strand
GGCGGTAGGAGGATGTATCTTTTATGGATCATATCTCGCAGCCCTGCAGCATCCCACCTCTGTCTTTGGTCTACAGTCTAGTTCGCTTAACATCAAGGATTTCCGGGTAATTTCGTTAAAGCATCGAATATGATTGGCGTTTCCTGGGCAACGTCCTTTCGACTGTGTTTACCTGTTGACAAGTCTCTTCATTTTCGGATTTTGCTGTTCTTTCCTTCCTGTCACCTCAAACAACTTGTATGTATTTCCCGAAATGCTGATTTGCAAAGAGGATATTTCAGTATTATACCCTTTTAGCATTCCATAACGATGTTCTCAGTATCCGCATGGGCATTGAAAGACCGGCTATCGCTTTCCCGGTCCCGGTGTTAGCTGAAGCAAGGTTAACGTTATTACTGCTATGACGCGAAGTTTATCAGGTAGTCCGGTCGTAGTCATTGGCCGTCGCACGACACATTACACGATCACACCCAACTTCAACTTCAAAACCGAAGCTTTACCGAGGTCTCAGAAGTCCTTGCAATGCCCTTCTGAAGTCTGTTTTTTTTTTCTTGTTATATATACGTATTGGTCGATAAAACGATTGTTGGAAGCTGCTAGTATAAACTTCATTTTCATCCTTTCAGTTTTCTTTAGCTTATCAATTTTATGAAGTAATAGTTCAAAATTCCGATCCCACTTTGGCAAGGAAACCTGGAATGGAAGTTTCTTTGTTAATCTGCAATATTTTTACTTGAGAGGCAAGAAAGAAGCCAACTCGTATAATACACAAAGAGTTTTTCTCCCTCGCCTTCTCCTTCTTCTGACTACATATCCATCTGCCCTCAGATCCTCATACAATAGAAACCTTTATGAATCTGATGCACTATATTGTGTCAACATCTATTTACGATTTTTGTAACAAGAATTATTTGAAGACCGTAGTATATTACAGAAACTTTATGTTGTAGGCTTAATAGGCAGTAGCTCTTAAAGCAGAAAAAAAGTCAATTAATGTCATCTTAGCAGAGACGCTTTATTCCCTCCCTGTTCACAATGATGAACGCAAAACTGAAATGGACCATGGCATATTTCTTGGCTTGTATGCTTTCAATTAAGATAAAATGAAAAGCAAATAGACCGTTATCTGTTGACTGTTTTTCGGAAAAAGATAATTTTATCAATTTCTATCTGCCATACAGTTCAAAGACACATGAAATTTTATAGTGCACGTGAAATGTATTATGTAGATATCAAATGGAAGAAGAA
>NC_051417.1:19397839-19398100 GCF_015228065.2 Penaeus monodon | reverse complement strand
AGATACTCAATATTTTAAAAATTATCATAAAGTTATATCCATAGTTGGTTCATCTGATGGATATTTCATATACAATCCTATTTCTCGCAAGAAAAAAAAGAAAAAAAATCCTAAGGTATCAATAGACTTTAAACTAACCTTAGTATTGTCCTTCATCCATTCTGAACCGAGAAATTCTAAAAGAAAACAAAGATCTATAAAGCCATAAAAACTATTATTTCCTCTCTCTTTAAAAGTGGTCGTCTAAAGTCTTTTCGATCT
>NC_051417.1:19396436-19396827 GCF_015228065.2 Penaeus monodon | reverse complement strand
ATAGTCGAAAAGATCCATGCCTTATGTTTTCCTGTCAGTGAATGGGTTCACATGACAGAACCCAAAAACGTTTGCAAAGTCAACAGTGCAAGACATCCATCAAGTATTTTTGTAGCGGGTTATTCGCCACTGTTGCACTGTCTCTATTATTTAATACCCTATAACCTAGGGAGAACGTCCTTTAAAGGGTATGTACTATATAAGCAGAAGAATAAAGGAGAAATTTGGATGAAAGGTGGAGTAGGGTTTGGTTAACTGAATGATCGCAAATAAAAAAGAAAAAAAAAAGTGTCGGGGTTACAACGAACAGAGGCTTGCAAATGAGGGGTTATGAAACCGTTTCTTAGGGGAAACGGGATATTTTCTTAAAATAAGAATTCTTTGGAGCCAT
>NC_051417.1:19396006-19396388 GCF_015228065.2 Penaeus monodon | reverse complement strand
CAAACCATCGAGATGATAATTAGTTTCTTAACATTAGTATGTGTAAAGCCAAAGCCATCTGAAAGACAGATACTGATAAGTGAAACGCTCTGTCCCCTACCATACTTCTTACTGATATTCTCTATATGTCAAACAATACCATGCCTCCCATTAATCCGACTTAGCGTTTGGACCTAATATTAATGGCTATTTGCACTAATATCCAATTAATATTCAATTCTAAAAAAGTATCAAAGTGAAGCTGTATTGATCACAGACTAACACATGAAGAACAGTTTTTGCCTTTTGACTAGAACGTTTATTCATTTTGATGCTGTTTGCTATTATCAATCTATCCATATATGTAGGTGTTCTGCCAGAAGCATGGTATATATTTTCAAAG
>NC_051417.1:19395565-19395868 GCF_015228065.2 Penaeus monodon | reverse complement strand
CCTTCTTTTTCTTCCTCTGTTCCTTTTAACCCAATCCATGTAACTTGCAATGCAATCGAGCAAATTACATACATGTTGCAACTGGAGACATATGTAGTAAGTTATTTAATAAGAAATACAGTGAAGTGTATTTTGCTGCACTGGGCTATATTGACATACGGTAAGATCCAAGAATGCTATAGTATGAGACATTTTAGCAACAATATGATATAATGTATTTTTAATGTTAAACAGTAAAATGGTTAACAAGAATTTAATTATGTTATTGAATAGAAGTTACATCGGGTGATTTTCATCTTAACC
>NC_051417.1:19394489-19395457 GCF_015228065.2 Penaeus monodon | reverse complement strand
CTCGTGAAATCAGCTGATAAGGACCAAGGAGTAGCTTTGCTCCTGAAATCCAGTCAAAACCCAGGCATGATATCAGGAAATTCTAAGTACTAAAAATCGTTAAAAGCAAAATAATTACTATTTGGAATAGTTTCGTTACATTATTTAATCGATAAGCAAATCTAGTCTACCAAAGTTTACACGGTAATTGGTAATTGGCTTCTGAATAAAGGCATTTAATTATAAATCAAATTTGCCTTGAATAACCTAAAGGATAATTAATAATGTCTAGTTTATATCATTTACCTATGAAATAATGCTTCAGTTCCATTTGCAGCAAAATGAACAAAGTTTCGGTTTATTCGTTCGTCAAAGAAATGTTGTCTTAATTTTTAAATTTCTTGAATACAGTTAAATCTTACGTACACAAGCCTTAAAAATTCTTACGTACACAAGCATTAAAAATTCCAGCATTTTCCTTTCCTTTAACTTCACATAACTGAAGAGGAATGGGGTAATCACACAAATTTTTTTGAAAATCCTTGACTCGGAGCGTATTGAATGTAAACTACGAAATACTCAAATCAGGTACACTGAAAAAAAAATTATAGTTCCTGCTTAGGTGGCCGCTAGGGTGTGAATTTGGATAACTGGATGATTCTGAAAGAAATGATCACGGAGAAAGTATTGCAAATGCATTAGAATGAGAGGAATGCCCAGGTTAAAAATCTAAATGGTATAAATTGATAAAAATGTTAAGAAATATAGTGGAGTTACGGAAGGGATATGCCACACAGAAACGTTAAGTGTAAAACCACTGAATACACTTATCAGTATATAACAATATGCGTCTAAACTTCCAGTAACCTGAATATTGGTAGCATGATATGGGTTAGCCAGTGTTAACAGCTTATATATGCGATCCAGGAACACCTGTACTTGCTCCTCCTGTCAAGGCTGAAACTTAAGTGACTAATTAACAATTTTTG
>NC_051417.1:19393444-19393832 GCF_015228065.2 Penaeus monodon | reverse complement strand
TATTTAAGGTCTGTTGTCTGTGGTCAGGCATTTAAGCGAAATTTACTCTGTTACTGCCTGACGTCCTGACCTGCATATGCAAATTGAACGTCGACTTAGAATGGAAAAGCAATGGCAATAACGCCCAAGTTACTCTGCCCCATCTGGTATTCAATTAATTAACTGCGGGAATCCGGTCATGATATTGCGCTGCTGCTGTAAGTCTCATGAGATTAGAATTGCCAGCAAGAGGTGTCTCGTCTTCCTTCGTGCGCCGTCATTTGTAGTACGAGATACGACTGCATTCCGGTGAAGGACTAAATTTCAGAGAGGGAAATTATCCACATATTTTTTCTTTCTTTTTTATACAAGATATGATAAGGATTATCATGCAATATCGTGGGCTGTT
>NC_051417.1:19392893-19393265 GCF_015228065.2 Penaeus monodon | reverse complement strand
GAAAAAATATCTACATTTGTAGGTCTTCATGAAATAAATGTACAACCAAGACCCCACGACCTCACAAGCCTTTAGTTAGAATACCGAGTTAAACAATTAGTTTATTAGTTATTATTCAGTAGTCGGCTAGATGTCGTTCGGGTAATAATTATAAGAAAGAAACATTGCTGATAGCTTCAGGTGCAAAGACTTATAAGGTTATCTAAGTTACAGTATAGTTGAGGAAAACGTAAAACTGACGTGCTTCATGTAAATTTTATATATATTTTTATGTTCTGAGGATGCATCAAAAGTCGCTTTGAATATTCTCTGTATAAGTAAGTACTGGGACACAAGGAATAATTATTTGATCGTTTACAGCAAGAACAAGAA
>NC_051417.1:19392702-19392818 GCF_015228065.2 Penaeus monodon | reverse complement strand
TTATTGCTCTATGGCCGCCTACAAAGATGAGCATGATGACCCTCTACAGCATATAAGTGTGTGAGGTATCACAGCCAACTCTTCCGATAAGTTTGAAAGATTATAGTTATATATAT
>NC_051417.1:19392586-19392679 GCF_015228065.2 Penaeus monodon | reverse complement strand
ACAGTGAAACCGTCAGCATATATTTTGATCATGTGCAATATCACATCTAGGCTATTATAACATTATTAAGTTAAAAGCATGTAGTATAAGCAC
>NC_051417.1:19391402-19391544 GCF_015228065.2 Penaeus monodon | reverse complement strand
CTACATAAATCTCTCTGAAAGCCTTTTGATTTAATACCTGTCTGTCTTAAAACTGTATTTGGAGACCTCTCACCCTCTAAATGAAAAATAAAAAATCTTTTCTTCCTCAGTCCTTAGTTTATTTTTGTTCTCTCCGTAAAGA
>NC_051417.1:19390489-19390553 GCF_015228065.2 Penaeus monodon | reverse complement strand
CTTCATTTTCCTGCTATTTAGACCTTTTTCTCACGGCAGATGTCTCCATGCGCGAAACGTTTTC
>NC_051417.1:19390145-19390369 GCF_015228065.2 Penaeus monodon | reverse complement strand
TTAATGGAAAACCATCGTGCCTATCTCCTAAAAACTGCCCCTGTCTGGCCGATATTTCCAAAGAAAATCTTTTGGCTGAGAATCCCTCCCTCCGGATTATAGATAACTTTTTCTATCCTTGCAAAGACGCCAATATTGTCAGGGAGAAATTTACCCAACTTCTGCAATTTTTCGAGTGTTGAGAAATGTTCTCTTTCCTTCTACAGAGGGGGTTTGTCGTAGAC
>NC_051417.1:19389703-19389881 GCF_015228065.2 Penaeus monodon | reverse complement strand
AACCAGCTATTTCTTGTGTTCCCCTCCCACTTTTGTCAACATCAAGTAAATTATTAATATCGTAGATACTTTCCACTGGAAATGTTACATGTAATAAAAAGCCTTTTTTATATTTACTTCTTTTTTACGTTTTACAGTTTCTTAATATTTTCATATGGCACAGTCAAAGATGCTGATG
>NC_051417.1:19387177-19387860 GCF_015228065.2 Penaeus monodon | reverse complement strand
TTTTTGACATTAAATTGTGACTTACCTCTCCTAATATGACGAGAGTTGGAGATAATTTACATCGACAGTGTATGAAAAAAAACACACACAATATTTTCCTTGTAAAACAAAGACCTCCGGATTCCATATCCTTACATGTTTTAATTTTGGAAGCAAGTCCATCGTCCTTCTTTACCTTCATGGATTATGGGATGCATTTTTTGGCCTAATACTTTATTTAAAGAATGAAAAGGAGCTCGTACACATGCAGCTACAAGGTTTCCACAACACTAAATGGTTATTCCTCTCCTGGCCCCCTTACTTGTCTAAGAATAGTTTAAAAATTTTATTCGCATTTTGCTTACGTGTCTAACTAAACGCAACCACATACAGACATTTTGAAAAAGTAATGAATAGTTACTTTTTGTTAAAAGAGAGAGATGGTTTGGTGCGTGCTTTGTCCAATTCGAAGCCATTTCTGATGCTTCTATTATGGGACCACCCCCCAGTATACCATATCTGATTTATCACTCAAGTAATATCTATTCATCAAGTGCTCAAATTGTACTTCACTTGAATAGGATTTCCAAAACCACACTCCGTGTAAAAAATCGTTATTGCCCTTTTAGGTCATCTATTTGCTTATTCTCGCGGAAACCGTGTTTTATCTGTTGGTATGGAGGGTTATTCAGCATTCATAAAGA
>NC_051417.1:19386256-19386749 GCF_015228065.2 Penaeus monodon | reverse complement strand
TTTTTTCATATTCAGATTTAAACAGCGAACCCAGAACTTTATTACAGGTAATACTATGGGAATTAACGATCCGAAAACAGCAAAGTTACAAACGCATGCTAATCCATATCACTGTGCATGAATCATTTGTATAAATAAACATTTATCTATATGTTTTTTGTGACCAGATGCCATGGCCTTGGTTCAACGAAGTGCTATACAATTGTGACCAGCCATAGAACTACGTTGTAGTTTTGGAACCTTTCCTATTGATCTTCGTTGTTCCTGCCACACTTAACAATAATTCAAAGATGGTTTATATACCACGTGTAAGATCCTTATGCTGAAACTTAAATTGATATAAAAATAAGAAGACAAAAAAACAAACTATATAGAGGTAAAGGGACTTTTAATTCTCAATTGTTCTAAATTTATCGGTATAATTAATGACAGAATGAGCTTAAAAATGTAGCATTATGTTGCCGGGTAAATATCCTACTGACTGTGTTGTTTT
>NC_051417.1:19384967-19385558 GCF_015228065.2 Penaeus monodon | reverse complement strand
CATTTATCTATATGTTTTTTGTGACCAGATGCCATGGCCTTGGTTCAACGAAGTGCTATACAATTGTGACCAGCCATAGAACTACGTTGTAGTTTTGGAACCTTTCCTATTGATATTAACATACCCTTCTGTAGTTTTTGCAAACAATATACCTTAAGATCTTCGTTGTTCCAGCCACACTTAACAATAATTCAAAGATGGTTTATATACCACGTGTAAGATCCTTATGCTGAAACTTAAATTGATATAAAAATAAAAAGACAAAAAAACAAACTATATAGAGGTAAAGGGACTTTTAATTCTCAATTGTTCTAAATTTATCGGTATAATTAATGACAGAATGAGCTTAAAAATGTAGCATTATGTTGCCGGGTGAAAAATCCTACTGACTGTTTTTGTTTTCCTTAGGAGCCAATTAGTACGTTTAAGTGACCTACCAAATTTCCTCTCCCCATTAGTTTCCCAAAAAAAAAGTTTTCTAGTGTTTTTAAATATCCTGTTGATTTATTTTTAACAGTATGATTTTTACCCTTTTAAAAATATTAATTACACGTATATTTTTAAAAAAACCCGCGAGTCAAACCCTGTTTT
>NC_051417.1:19381435-19382292 GCF_015228065.2 Penaeus monodon | reverse complement strand
TACCGTTATTATTTAAAGCAGAAAAAATAGTTATTAAACTAATGCGATGGGTTTGCAAAACAAATACATTGGCGCTATGAAACAGCTTGTTTATTATTTCTGTCTCCGAACGTTAAAAAAATTACTAATACTAAAGGTGAAAGTGTGATTTCTTTCCTTCGGGTGTTATATATGAGTTTTTAAAAGTATTTGAAAATAAAACCGTGTATTGTCAGTGAAAATACCTTTCTTTTTGTAATAATTTATATTTTTAACAGTAGTGATAGTTTTATTAAGGTGAAGATTTAAAATTGCTCTTTTTAATTTCTAAGAGAACATCATTATGTGTTGCATGATTTCGTCATTCACATTGTCTAACAAGTGCATTTTGAATTATGAATGCACATAATATAAACATTTATAGCACTTTAACAACAGCATAATTTTTGTTGATTATATTATCACTACCATCTAATGGGGGGGGGGGGTAGGCTGTTCGGTGCTCTTACACACAATGTGATGTCAGTTCAAACCACATCCGTCTCAAAGCCAAACAAAGATGAAATTGACAAAAGAAATGTTAAAATGTACTATAATTTACTTCTAATTAATACTATGATAGTGTGAGGTTGGGTGCATCGCTTGCTGGTTAAGAGAGAGGCTGGTTCAGTAATTTCTACAAAGCTTGTTTACTCTTCTAAAACGACAAAAAGATATATAGAATAAAATGAAATGCATATACTGTCTCCACATTTACTCTGTTCCCTTGTTTCCATCAGTATCTTGGGTACGATCTGCCATGACAGAGACACCTCATTTGCATTCAGAAAGCTCATTATGTTTTGTTCTGGTTTCGAGACCGCCCTTTTACTTCAGGG
>NC_051417.1:19380128-19380306 GCF_015228065.2 Penaeus monodon | reverse complement strand
ACTAATACACTCAGTGTTATGTGTCCAGACGAGATACTGTCGAGATATCTGTATACAGCGGTCGTGGGCGCAGACAAGCTTACCGTTGAATACTGAAGTTGTTCTAGTTGAGTAGATAAGTTGTGCAATCACTCGCACCTGAGAAGTTAAGGCTGGATGGAGGACCTGAGTTGCTTTG
>NC_051417.1:19378207-19378329 GCF_015228065.2 Penaeus monodon | reverse complement strand
TCGTCGACCTTCACATGCAAAGGCTCATTGATTATCTCCAGAACATTATTGCTTAATAAAAGAAGAGTTTGAGTCCTTATTATGTCTGAAAATTATCCGTGTAAGCTCCAGCAACTGGTCAT
>NC_051417.1:19377344-19377410 GCF_015228065.2 Penaeus monodon | reverse complement strand
ACAGACCACAATCCACTATTTGCTCTCTTCAACTCCAAGTCTACCTACACTCCTCGACAACTTCGA
>NC_051417.1:19376776-19376905 GCF_015228065.2 Penaeus monodon | reverse complement strand
CTATCCTTCTCCAATGGATAGCAGTACATCCTCACCTGCATCGACAGATTTACTAGATGGCCGGAGGCAATTCCTTTTCCTAATATTCAATTTGGTACTGTAGCACAAGCCTTTATTGCTGATTAGGTA
>NC_051417.1:19372771-19375126 GCF_015228065.2 Penaeus monodon | reverse complement strand
TTAGGAAGCTCCAGAGGGCTTTGAAGCACTGTTAACAATGCTGGGCATTCCCAAAACCAAAAACTATGGAGAGGAGTTTCTACATGTTGATGTAAACTAGTGAGAACTACCAAGACAGTCAATTTCCTATTTTAGTTTTATTGTTTGTTCGAACTATTAGTATACTTTAATGACAGTATAAATCTTAACAACCGACTGTACAGAAAAAAAATCATCCATGATCCTTCTGGTCTTTCAGTAAGCATGTGGGTGAGCTGAAGTGCCACAAATAAGTAATCTTGTGATACGAAATGTGCCCAACTAAAGCATCTTTTGATGAGTCAGTTACCCTTCACCAAAAGCCATGAAGAAGACGAGCGAGTCTCGGATTTACTCGCATCGAAGACCACCTGCAGCCAAAACAACCTAATCCCTACCTTCACGTCAAACTGCCAAGTCCACTGCACCAGATACGTTTACTTGGTTCGACTTATCGGTTCACATACCATTATGATTGGCATCTTTTGGATATGAGGTAAGAGTCTGGATGCGACTTACTGTTCGTCCCGTAATAAAATCCACGTTGAAATGCGTTCCAGGCTTGAAATGAAGGTTTCACCCGTTGTTTTCCAGAAGCCTGATGCCCAGGAGGAAACTATTTTCGTTGAAACCCTCCGTCTTAAAAGTGTTTGGAGCGGAGTAATATAAACATGATTGCTTACACCGATTTAGAGACTGACAGATTCATAACCTAAACCTAAATGGAAAATGCTTGAGGAAAGCGATAAATCTCGCGTCTTTATACTACTCTTGAAAAATGTACGTGTCACGAAACGACGTAGAAAATTGGCATCCTCTGCAGTAATCGCCTTATGCGCCTCATAAACATTTATTAGCTTTGGGGAAAGTAGTGAGGAAATTAGGAATGGTTGGCTCAATCGTCTATATGAATTGCTATTATTGAGACTTCAGAAGTTGTAAGCTAATATTTGTTTTCTACCGTAAATTCTTAGTTGCAGTTCTCATATACTGGATATATGACGGTCTAGGAGGAATTAATACATGTGAACCAATTTTATCTATTGCACATGCTTTTACTATAAACGGATATCAATGCACTGGACTAAAATGTCCATTACATTAGAAATACATTTAAGAATGTATTGGTATTGTGTTTAATCATCAAGGGAAGTTGTTCTTAATGTACCAAGTCACATTCTTCACTTTGTAGAAGCTGTATTGATGTGAGTTAATATCCTTGTTTCCATTTCTTATTATGAAAATAGTAAATATAAAAACAAATGTTCCGACGCTTTCTAGACAGCGACATATCATCGCCTTCACCCATTGTCTACACCACCTACACACCGTAATTCAGTCTGTTGTGAGACCACCTTTTCATCTCAAGACCTTGGACTATTCTCCTCACAACACGTCATGCTCCGGCCGCAGTGTGGTGACGCCATAGAGCATAATCATTCACCTCCTATCCTGTGATATAATTAGTCAGACTACCTCAGTTAATATTCATATTCATGTACCAATATGTACAGCAAATATGTGTGATATTCTTAGTGAACCAAGCCAGCATGCGCGTAAAAAAATAAGTGTAAATAATAGTTACATGGGGGAAAAGGGAAGTCATTTAGAACTAGACGCGAAAATCCACTACGTGTCAACTCTTCATTGGTTTTGAGATTAGCGAAAGATCCTCTTCTCTTTATATTTAGCTACATTTTTCCTGTGCATGCATATACCTTGTGAAGGTAATAACTATATTTACGGTTATTCCACGAAAAGAAAGTTTTTCAGCAGTACACATTTTCTTCCTTCCCTCTACTCCTTCCCCCAAGTGGGAGAGGATCATCAACAAAGCAACATTATCCGTCCATCTATTCTGTCGAGAAAGGGGAAGACTTCGCGATGGCAACACGACAGCCAGCCACCTGTTGCCGTCACCAGAGCCAAAGTCCGGGTCCTGCGCCTTTAGACGCCTTCCCTCGCCATGAATAACTCAAAGCAACATTAAAGGGGCTTTTTGAAGACCAGCGTGCGACTGGGACTTCATTGGAGCGAGCAAGGGCGCCGTTTCTAAAGACTCTGATGAATGATCGAATTTAAAAAGTACTTAATTTTAAAGGGACTGTCGTTGGGTATTTATTCTGATTTTTGCGGATTTTTTTTTCTTTGGTTCGTCTGAGGATGAAGTAATGTACTATGTATGAAAACATCGCCGCGTCTCTATGTATATGTGCTCTTAAAAGTTTGGTTGTCACATTCATATTTTTCATATGGATGATTTATCACTTTCAACATTGATTATGATTAAATCATTGATATCTACTTGCGTATGGCATAAAAACGACTATACTCTTT
>NC_051417.1:19371803-19372521 GCF_015228065.2 Penaeus monodon | reverse complement strand
GAGAGGAAGAGAAACCCCTGCGAGTGTGCTTTGTGCGCATTGTAAAAAACAAAAATCAACTTAATCACTCTATTTGGAAACTGGAAAAACTAATAACATGCAACATTACTCCAGTAAATGAAAAGTCATTGGAATGAAATGAGGATTTGTTCCAAGCCAATTATAAATGCATTGGGGTCTTATTTGCATACGAATATAGTGTGTATGTGAGGGAAGGAAGCCAAAATAATAAATTAATGTGAGTAATTTTATTATATTAGCTTAACAAAGGGTAGCGTAATTCTATGAAGAGTTACATTTGAACTGAAATGTGTCTTTGTTATTGATATTATTGCAGATGCTGTAATTCTCATGATTATGGCGGCAATCATGTAGTGATGATTGAAATTACATAGATGGTGTTACAATTTTCGCTATAAATACGGTTACTAATAGTAATGATAAAATTGATAAAGGAACTGATAGTAATATCAACACCTGTAGTAATGATGATAAATAATTAGATTGCTAGTTATATAACGTATATAAGTGACTTTAATTGCTTATCATCAGTAATATTTCATTAAAACTATCAGCAATGGAAGAAATGGTAAACTTATAATGAGAAAAGATAGTGATAGCAATACGGATGAAGATATTGATAATATTACCACTACCACCTCCATCGACACTACCTCTTCCGATGATGCTGATGCTATTACTACTTCAGCTAATTATA
>NC_051417.1:19371379-19371752 GCF_015228065.2 Penaeus monodon | reverse complement strand
GTCGTAGAAATTACAGCGTGAACAAAAATGATGGCAGCAGCACTCAGTAAGCATAGCAGTGAGATCGACAGCAGCACCAACACTAATGAGTAATGAATTGGTGACAGAGACGTGAAAAGGAAGTTCGTAGGAAGTTCGAAGATAATTACTTCAGTTTTGGAATTATTAAAAGAAACTGATTCGCTTGGACAACGCTCACACTTTTACAATTTTGTATTTCCCGGAGCAATTAAATTATTTTAGAAGGTGTTTCTTGTTGTGACTTTTATATAATTTTCACGTCTAACGTTGCCAGGGAAGTAATTATTTCAAAAATTTCCTTGAACACATTGAAAATTATATTTGTGATTACATAAAAATGAGTAAGAAAGCA
>NC_051417.1:19370978-19371308 GCF_015228065.2 Penaeus monodon | reverse complement strand
GGCAACTGCTCGCGCGTGGCCAAGAAAGGACCATTATCATAAATTTCGATGATGTCTTCTGCGGTATTTTAATTTCCTTTTTATGATATATTAGCTAAAGTTCTGGCATTCTCGACTTAATTATAAATGGAGGAGGCTTACCTTCAGTTTCTGCACCTCATTGCAATATCTTGTAATTTCTATAACGGAAGAATTTATTGCAGTTGTGTTACTGATGGTAATGAGTTATTATCATCATCGCATTAATCGCCACTATCGTCATGATTATCACCTTATTGTTCACTCAAAATTATGACTGATATTTTTTAAAACATTATTGTTGGCTGTTTC
>NC_051417.1:19370251-19370697 GCF_015228065.2 Penaeus monodon | reverse complement strand
GAAAACTAACTCCACCAAACTCACGGAACAGCGAAATCTCACCCTCAAAATCACACGCTCCCGGGATGTCCACCGGTGAGCATCATCCAAAGCCTGAGATCCGGGCTTAGGCTCGTCAATTTCTTACTGGCTTTGTGTCTTCTCTCCCTCGCCGCAGCTTGAGTTCTGTGACCTCGAGAAAAGCGCGAAAAAGACCGTTTTTCTTCCTCCCGAAAGCGTCGATGAAGACATACCGAGGAAAAACTAGTGAGCCAGAAACTCTCTCTCTCTCCGGACGCAGACACGCTGAACCTCACGCCCTCCAGATCGACCGCTGATTCACGTATGGTACGTGGGGGCGACGTCTGATTCCCGATTAACTGGAATCGTCTGTCGCGTCGAAAGCTAAGGTTATTTTCCTGCGTTTATTAGGTTAGTGGTAAGAATATTAAGTAACGCTGCTCGCA
>NC_051417.1:19369908-19370014 GCF_015228065.2 Penaeus monodon | reverse complement strand
AAAAAAAATTTATTTAAAAGTACGTTTATATAAACAACTACACATATGCTATGTATATGAGTGACTCTGTTCCTGAGTGTCTCTTTATATATGCGTGTCTGTCTTT
>NC_051417.1:19369650-19369831 GCF_015228065.2 Penaeus monodon | reverse complement strand
GCACCAAAAATATAGAACTGCCACAGAATTTCGAGGTTCCGGACGAACAACTCGGATATATCATTCCATTTTACTTACGACACTAAACGCACAAATTTCCTTTATTATGTGTACTTTTCCTGCATGGTGGCCGTAACTGCGGCCTGTTATGTGTCTTTTCGCACGCACGCACACAAATAGC
>NC_051417.1:19369419-19369564 GCF_015228065.2 Penaeus monodon | reverse complement strand
AATACACAAACGCTCACGCATAAAAGAGAATAGACAAGTCAACCCATTATTTTAACCCAGAGTTTTGATAAAAATACTATGACTAAGGAAATGTTTGCGAACTTTCTAAGCTTCTTTTATTGGGGCGATGATGCACTTGACAGGT
>NC_051417.1:19368503-19369082 GCF_015228065.2 Penaeus monodon | reverse complement strand
TGATTAAACTTTATGCCACTGACAACCCGGAGAGAGATAGAAGGAAGAGAAAAAGGTGAAATAGGGGAAAGAAAAGGTGGACAATTGAGAGTTAAAGAGAACGCGCAGAGTGAAATAATTAGAGAGAAAAAAAGAGAATTCTAAACAAATACACTTACAGAGATAATAGAATAACAAAATAACCACCAAATTATATGACCACCATTTGCCACCGCTTGTCGTTTTTTCCAAATTTCAGAAACCCTTAAAAACAAATAACAACAATAAACATAAAATAAGATAAAACAAATAAATAAACAGATAAATGAAGAACATAACAAGCCCCGATAATTCACCTTCGACCCCGTGTTATTAGCACAACTATTTTTGGCTGTGCGTTCCCATTTTCCCTGTCGCGCCGCCGCCAGCTGCCAGGGCCAGGGCCATCCGTCTTCGTAACGAGATAAGAAATCACGCCAGCGCCTAGCTCTTGTCCTCGCTGGTTTATCCTTAAATCCCGGACCTGTTTACCGTTTTGCCTAATGAATCTATAAATCTCTTTTGCTTGCCGTTGATTAATTTCATGCGGGTTGAAGAGTA
>NC_051417.1:19366785-19366978 GCF_015228065.2 Penaeus monodon | reverse complement strand
GGTTATTAACAGGCCCATTCTAGCACATACTTCCGAGAAACAGAACGTGAGATCCTCACTCGCGCATGAAGTCGTCGTCATCAGCAAGCTCCATCCAGTCGTCCACCAGCGGCTCGTTCTCGTTCTGAGAGCTCTTCCTCGTCCACGGTAAACACCCGTTTCTTTTCTTCCTCAGAGAAACAATTATATGTCG
>NC_051417.1:19365711-19366169 GCF_015228065.2 Penaeus monodon | reverse complement strand
CACGCACACATACAAAGAGACATATGTGCGCATTTTATTTCTGTATTCACTTATTTTGTTCATTTATTTTTGTAACTAACGCTGGTGCATTTATATTACCGATTCTATTTTTAAAAAGCTCGTTTGGAGATCTGCAAGGAACTTATATGTGTAATATTTTATAAATAGATAGTATACATGTAAGTACTTATGTAAGTATATGCAATATATACGTGTATTACTACATGAACCAAGTAAAAAAAAATGGCGACTTATCTATACGAGAAGCTTAACAAAAACAACTTTACAAATTGCCTAATTATCCTTTGAGAAGCCGTGGTATAATAACTTCTAAAATAACCGTAACCTCATCACAAGAGCGTGTTTTCTCTATTCTTCCTTCAAAGGAATTCTGAAGGTACTTGAGGCTGTTTAGGTAATGGCGATTTTTATCTCGTCTTTACATAGTTTTATTTATT
>NC_051417.1:19363891-19364008 GCF_015228065.2 Penaeus monodon | reverse complement strand
GTCGTGGATAAACAGATTTGTCAGACGTGTGGGAGTAAAGTGGACCTTCGGGCACGTCTTGCAACTTCCGTGATATTCTTGGTGATGGGCGATACTTGATACATAGCAGGGCATTTT
>NC_051417.1:19363438-19363821 GCF_015228065.2 Penaeus monodon | reverse complement strand
ATCATACGTTGTGGTTACCATGTTTAACTGAACGTGTTTACAGCTGAATCATTTTCAGGTTAACTTGTGGTCACTATACAAAGTTAAGTGATTAACTTTAAAGTTTTATTGATAATACTTCTATCTCCCTGCTATCAAGATTTACATTGTGTATGTTATATGTAGAGCACTCGAAGGCCCAAATTGTTCCAATTATACAACAAGAAAAGCAAAAAATCCATAAGGCGTAAATCGTTACTACATTTACTTTCTCCTCCAGATTCCAGTCACTCATCTCCGCACACAGGAAGAGATCACCGAGAATGAGAGCCACTTTCTTGGAATTCCCCTTTGAGCTGCCGGGGGAAGAATCTGATGCTGGTCTCTTAGTTTCCTTCCCTCTG
>NC_051417.1:19362738-19362861 GCF_015228065.2 Penaeus monodon | reverse complement strand
TCTGCAGCTTGATAGAGCCTATAATCAACATGACAGTTCTCCCCGGTTCCTCAGGTGTCTCCATGTTATAATCGGCTTAACAGTGTTTGAACACCTGCCAGCCACTGGGCTAAGCCTAGTATG
>NC_051417.1:19359313-19359864 GCF_015228065.2 Penaeus monodon | reverse complement strand
AGTAACCTGATATATCGCATAATTCTGTCATTTAACTGAATCCGGTATATGTGCGTACACTATGCTGCGCTATATTTGAAAATGTAATTATATGCACAGTATAAATGTATCAATTCTTCAAATTCAAAATACGCTTAAGGGGCCCAGAAAAGGACGGATGGCCGGCAGGTTGACGACCATTTGTTAAAAAAAAAATCACTTGTTTCCTAGAATTAAAAACATACTTTGAGGATTTCCAGTTCAGACTTCAAAATATTTTCCTCAGAGGACCATCAACTTGGGAAATCACTTTTACCGTTTCCTCCTGGTAAATCCAGCGGAATTTACGAGCCCCCAGAGGAGAAAGAGAATTAAGAGAAAATACAAGAATGGAGGGGATAAAGGAGACACAGCTGGAAAAGCAAGAGGGAGAAATATCAGAGAATTTTAGATTCGAGCTGGTGACGAAGTCATTTACATATGGACATCCCGATCAAATGATATGCTTTATACCGCTGCATACCGGATATATCTTTCTCACGCAGACATACATATAAGAGTTTATAACGAAT
>NC_051417.1:19355310-19356338 GCF_015228065.2 Penaeus monodon | reverse complement strand
AACCCCAACTTGCTCGAAAGAAGCAGCCATGGTCACCCTCCCCCTAAGAAATACGACGCTTTCACAATTCAAGTCTTAAGATCACTTCCAATACCCGTGCATTTCACCGCGTCCCTTCCTCGCTGATCACCATTATCGGTTCCCTAAAATCCGTACGTTGCGATTACGGAAACTTCTGTCACTGTTCAAGATCCTACGAGGGAGTTTGGCTCACGCTTGAGAGCATTTTGAAAGACGGTTTCCTTCAGGATTTTTTCTCCTCCTTCGTCCTGATCATGTTTTATTTTTTGCTCTATCTCTCTTATCTATCTCTCTTATCTCTCTCTCTCTCATGCCTTTTTTTTATCTCTCTCTATTTTATCCATATGTTTTATCTCTCTCTCCGTTATCCATCTCTCTTATCTCTCTCTCTTATCAATTTCCCTTATCTCTCTCTCTCTTATCAATATCCCTTATCTCTCTTCCTTATCTATCTTTCTTTCGATACGGTATTTTTTTTTTTTACTCTCAAAGGGATGCGATGTACATTATTCTATATTACCGTCTACTACTTTGCCTCTGCATCGTTTTACAGCTTTGAACGTTAGATCTCATGACTAAACGCACGTCTCAGATCTGGATATAGCAGATAGTTAACATAAAAGGATACTTTATATTATATATTAACAATGAGAAGCAATGAATTATGCTTCCATATAATGACAAAGTTTCTGTTATTTTTCTTACATGTGTAGCTTTCTGGGGTCACATTATATACTCTGATTTCTGTTTATGTCATTAAAAACCCTCTTGTCGTGTAATTATTATCAATTTGTCCTTATCTCCCTCGCGTCAGACAACACCTTCCCAGAGATATTGTGTGACACTTAGTAACCTTAGAGCCCAGTGCCGTTTACATTTTTGGTCCCGAGCTGAACGCTACTCAGGACTTGGGACAACCCTTTTCTCCTTTGGAACTCTCCTTGAACAGCATATACACGTACTGATCTTCGTATTAATCTTTATGTGTGTGTTTACGTTATTAAATA
>NC_051417.1:19354578-19355275 GCF_015228065.2 Penaeus monodon | reverse complement strand
AATAGAAGGTAATATAAGGTGAGACATAAAGATTTTGTTATATGATATAAAGGTTATTAATAACCACCACAATAGTTATTATATGTTAATATTGTACCATGATTACATATGTTTTATAATCCTATATTGCTGTTACGGTTACACTCTAATAAGATAAAAGAAAGGACAATGTGACAGTAACACAGATATAAACTTAATGTCCTTTCCCTTACGACCACTAATTTCTCTCGGGAGCAGTCCAAAGATCCACCAGAAATTTACGATATATATCCATTCCACCCAGACATTAAGCGCTTTCTTTCGAATCCGAATTATGAAAGGTTTAAATCATCGCCAGATCCCCCGCCAGTGTGACATTTGAGCCGAATCTCCATGCAAAGTGGAGGCACTTGAAGGCAGGTGACAGCGGTATCAGCCAGGGTTACGCCTTCGTCAGAATTTGATCTCGTAACAGACGGCCTCCAGAAAGGGCCGTTCGAGGTTCTGTTATCATAACTCATGATAATACGTCTCCCTTGCTCTCGCCCTTCGCCAGGTGATAGTACTCAGAATTTATGGCCTATGCATTATGATGATATATGGAGGGAATGGAACCCGATATCGTAATGAGGACTGTAGGACGGACGCTCAATCTACTGTGCGTCCTGCGGGAGGCAGGAAGTGCAGACGCCCGCGCAAGGGCGACTGGACAAAAATG
>NC_051417.1:19351332-19351661 GCF_015228065.2 Penaeus monodon | reverse complement strand
ACACAGTACAAGTAGAATTTGTCTGCCAGAAGAGTTTATCTGCTTTCTAGTTAAAGGAAGCGTTAAATACTCTAAATGAAGACGGCTCACACAGTTCATTAGCATCTAAATAATGTGGTTGATGCATTATATTTCTATTCGAGTTTCAGATATGCTTGTCCGAGGCACTCTTCTTCATCGTAAATGAACGTTCACCACACTCTTTTGCAGCGTTCGTTTGCCTTTTCCCGCTAAGGCAGTCTAGCATCCCCTAACTCTGGTTAACATCTGATTACTAGAAGGATAAAGGAAAATTAAGTACTGTTTAACCATATTTCTTGTTGATTCCT
>NC_051417.1:19350958-19351293 GCF_015228065.2 Penaeus monodon | reverse complement strand
CTAAACCAGTTGTCATCATTATTGATAAAAGAAATAAGAAAACTCAAACGTACAAAGCTGGGTAATCAGCTGGATATTTTACCGCAATGCATTCAGCACTCCCCAGCACGCTCCTAAAATTGATACGAGAGAAAACAGAGAGAAAAAAATAAGTTTCTAGACTCGTCATTTCCGGGAGCTTAACAGTTAAACAAGATGAAAAGGAAAATTCCATTACCTAAGCAAATAAAGCCGAGATGATGACACTATTACCATTGACCCACGCTATGCCAACAACACAGGGGGCTCGTTGTATGTAGGTTAACTGCGGCGAAGAGACCCAGAAGGTTTGCCAG
>NC_051417.1:19350499-19350850 GCF_015228065.2 Penaeus monodon | reverse complement strand
GGTGGAGTGGCTGGCTGAGAAGCTTCCCTCGTGGTTAACAATAGACCGGATGTGCTGCTGTAATTGTATTGTGGAAAAAAGCGAAAGACTGAACAGTATACTGCGACCACGGAGAAGGCAGTATTTAGCATGTATGCCTTTATTTCGCAGGAAAGTAAAGTGTTATTTTCCTGCCTTGTGTTATATTATATCTCCTGTTTCCTGAGCACCTTGGTATTATCATCTATAATGTTTAGTTATCGTAATATAAACAAAACCGCGAGTTTCATAGAATCATAGTAGCTTGGATAAGTGCAGTATCGTATAACGAGGATATTGTATTTATATTTGTGCAATAGAGGTAGAGCATGA
>NC_051417.1:19349491-19349701 GCF_015228065.2 Penaeus monodon | reverse complement strand
AAATTAACCAATTTCAATAAAAATGAATATAGAAATTGACAGAGCTACATCATTAGGATAATCATCAACGTCTATTGTGACCAATATAGAAAAGGTACGAATATATACTTCAATAAGTGTGGGATGTAACTGAACCGTTTCGATTTTATGTATCCATGGAAACATATTGATTACATCTGTTGATGTTGTGGCCCCCTATTCCAAGGCCCT
>NC_051417.1:19349310-19349413 GCF_015228065.2 Penaeus monodon | reverse complement strand
CAACTTTGAATAATTATTCAATGATTTCAATATTATTACTGTTAATTAGTGCAATTCAAGGTTTGAGTTAAATCTTTGTAAAAATTACAATATCAAAGTTTAC
>NC_051417.1:19346883-19347979 GCF_015228065.2 Penaeus monodon | reverse complement strand
CTGATATATTCTTTCCCAACAATGCATACTCTCCGTTATATGATAAGGCATTGTAACATGGCAACATTAAAGGGGGAATGAACAAAAATACATAGATATTTATAGACGAATGTGTGTCATGGAAGTATTCCTCGGTATATGTTTCCATGTAAGTGCTGAAACGTATTTACAATCCTTCTCGATTATCCTTTGTTATATGGGTCACGTCGGGGTTTATCTGTGTAAGGTTATCTGTATAGGTCAGCCTTGTTTCAAGGGGAAAGCAGGAAGAACATGCTTACACACACAGACATTCCCACATGAAGTATTTAGTATAATAATTTCATCAACCATATGGCAAGAAAAGATAATGATAATATCAGTGGATGAATATGAATAGGAAGGTAGATGAGAGCAGTGACACGGATTGATTTGTAAGGAAATAGAAAACGTTTGGTGTGGCGTCGGTATTTTTCTTCCATTACAGAAAACAGAGAATTGGTCATCTTTTGCGTCATGTGCGATCTGAACTTCTCGATTGCAATTGTTTTCATCAGACATGAAGATACGTAACGGGTAGAAGGAGGTGTGTGTGGGGGGGGGGGGGCAAAGGATGTGGTTAAGACTGATCTGTTGTAATATTCGCTGAATATATATTTATTTCATGGCCGCGTAATTTTATAAAAAGTAATAATAACGCACTTCAGCGTTTGAATGGATTATTTACAGCCTTCTATCGGCATATCCATGATATGCCGCAATATGTCGGGGTATGTTTCTACAATATACTTATATAACACATAGCGAAGGAAAGTAGCTTTTTATATCACCTACTAAATTATACAATTGCTTTAAACAAACTGAAATAAAACCACAGTAAATTTCCTGTTCGTATTTATGCCTTCTGGCTCTGAATAGCTACATTCGCAATACATTTGAGATTTATCCTGAAAATTGAAAGCTCGGAAATAAAACTTTTATTGAACTAAAGTCCTCCTGGCTGGATTTCCTAAAAATCTCTCGTAAATTTGTTTTTGTGGATTTTTACGATGAATTTCAGTCGTTTGTCACAGACACGGCTGACTTCTTAAAGTTAAACAAAAGAGGCTCATACCAA
>NC_051417.1:19345173-19345919 GCF_015228065.2 Penaeus monodon | reverse complement strand
TGAGAATTTATAACCACGCTCCGCGGAAATGGTCTGTTGAAAAGCAAACATGCCGGAAGCGAAGCGAAGCGTTACCACAATACGCATTACGCTCGGTTCGGCAATGTTATGGCGTTTCCAGACTTTAAAAATTAAGCTCATACTCTCCCTCTACTTGGACCAGCTTTGTATCAAGCCTGCGAAGGCAGAGGACCCCGCACAAAAGACACGTGGTACAGGATCCTGCAATGAAGCGTTGTCGTTGTTGCTTTGTCGTCCCTCAAGGCCTTATAATGTTGGGGAGTTCATATTCTTTCAGATTTTTCGGCTGCTAAGTCCTCTCACAACACGTAATTTCAGGACCGTCTTATTATGCCGCGGACGGATAGCTATTTCCAAAAAGCCGGTTGATAAAATGTCCATGAGTCTTACCTTTTCGAAAGACGTATTTCATCTATTATTTCATATACATGCGATAGTTTTATTGCTAATTCAGTGTGACTCGCTATTTCTGGTGGCGAGGATTTGAATATATGCACATAGAGCTTTCTTTGACAAAATCCTCTATTAGTTCTTGGCAAGTCAACTTTCACTTTCATCCTTTCGGCGAATGAGTTTCACAAACCCTTTGGCAGCGCTATGGAAGCTAGCGAAAGAAGCCTTGAAGGAGAGACCGCTGAACATACAGCGCTTGCAATAACGAGTCCACGTGGCTGAGTTATGGGCAGCATCATGCAAGAGGTACGTATAATAAACATACATATGCG
>NC_051417.1:19344333-19344642 GCF_015228065.2 Penaeus monodon | reverse complement strand
AAACTAGCATACAAATATATATATCAGTATGTGTGTGACAGCGAGAAATATTGCAATTTACATTCGTCCCATGCAGAAAAGGATAAAAAGAACAGACTTTGTTGCAGGAGCTATTTCCCTTCTTGGAAATGCCCATTATGTCCCAAAGGACCACAGCCGCTTTTGATCCCTGCAACTATAGACACAAGAGAACAATTGCCAAAGGGGAAAGCAGAGGGCCATCATCAACAATTGATTCTTTTTTCAGTCACCGTATTCATCAGCCACACTTTCTTTGATAAAAGTAACAATATATTTGATATCAATATA
>NC_051417.1:19343448-19344082 GCF_015228065.2 Penaeus monodon | reverse complement strand
TTCATATGCCTAATCTTCTGCCTTTGACGTCTTTTATTGAATAATTTACTTGACTTTCCATTACAGTATCACAAAAGCTCTATATGGTGAGAAGCGGTAGCATTACAAGTAAAGTGTCTACTAATTACACCCTTTGGATAAATGCTACGGCTTAATACCATATGAGTGTTTGTATACACATATGAGTCTGCATCTCTGTACCTCTGTAGATCAATAGGAAAGCCTGATTGTATCTGCACCGTCCGTTGAGGGAAACCACGTACACCACCTTCGAAGCTTTGATTAAGTTCTATCCAGCTTCTACTCTAATTTGGGATATATATTTCGCATTGAACTTATCTGGATGCTGCAATGTTAAAAGGGATGGAAATTATGTTTACGTACTGAAATCCGCTATTGTTTTTTTACATACATTACTGTTTGTATGAGAAGTGACGTGTGGTTAGGTCTGTAGGAAAGGCAAATAGTGCATTCGAAGCTGTGAATCAGCGCTGTTTGAGAGAAACATATGAATGAAAAAAGATAACTCTATTCCAAATTGCTGAATCATGTAACCATTAAAAAAAGGCTTGGTATTAGAAATGGATAAACCCTTTTCAACAGTCAACGTCTTCTTGTAGTATATAGCCTTTTG
>NC_051417.1:19342808-19343059 GCF_015228065.2 Penaeus monodon | reverse complement strand
CCGATTGCCGATTATCTATTTCTGTTTTTCTATGTCGAGCCCAAAGAGCTTGAAATATTAGTCAGTCCTTGATCATACATTTCTCTGAACGGTTCTGCACATATTAAAGTGCTACTGTCATTTGTTATTGTCTTTATTTGGTTTCTTACCTTACTCTTTTTAAACCTCGATTTCATTTATCATGTTTTCTTAAACAAACACGAACCATAAACAGACTGAATAAGAAATTAGAATACGATTATTAACTAATC
>NC_051417.1:19342421-19342584 GCF_015228065.2 Penaeus monodon | reverse complement strand
TTTTGCTTTATATTTCATCTCGCTTGTAAAGCCTTTCTTCTTCTCATGTTTTGAGACCAAGGTTTTTGGGGATCACAAGTGCCTTTTGTTCCACCACACCAAACGGAAATTTCCCAGAAGTTTTATCGCCAAAGAAAGCTTGAAAAAATATTTAAAAAGTGCG
>NC_051417.1:19341885-19341985 GCF_015228065.2 Penaeus monodon | reverse complement strand
TACAGAAATAATTTCTAAAAGACATATTAATAGTGAGCAATGCTAATTTATAGTAACTATCGTTGTTGGTCTAGGAGATAAATATAGATGAGTGTAGTAT
>NC_051417.1:19340970-19341371 GCF_015228065.2 Penaeus monodon | reverse complement strand
CAATGAACTGGCTGCCTGTTTCCTCTCAATATTAGTTAGTCTCTTTAAGCGCTACATTACCTCAAGAACTTGCAGGTTTCACTCCACCTTTCACAAACTTATTCGCGAACTTTTCCGATGAAGTTCCTGATAACGTCCAATTCATTTTATCGTTATTGTTATCGTTCCTATTTCTTGAATGGGTTTTTGGATTACAATATGTTTGTGAAATCCCGCAGGTATTTAGGCACAAGCACTCTCTGTGCACACGCAAGCACATGCACAGCCATAAAAGCGAGAAAAAAGGAGAGAGAAAAAAAACACATACTGGACTGGTTAAAAAAGACATACAATGTATTTCGTGTTTTTCGCATAGAAATTCGATTTCAGATTCTATAATTTAGCTGTCCGTGTGTTATCCT
>NC_051417.1:19340808-19340899 GCF_015228065.2 Penaeus monodon | reverse complement strand
CAGTCGTGTGGTATTTCTCATGTATAATTGTGCATCCATCTGCTGACCTGTTTTACTTGTTGGCTGAATCAATCCTGTGTTTTGGGAACTG
>NC_051417.1:19337667-19339657 GCF_015228065.2 Penaeus monodon | reverse complement strand
GATTGCTTGCAAAGAGTAATATAAACATAAATATAGGACAGAACAATTTCTAAAAGGTACATATTAATTGTGGGCAATGCTAGTTTTTGGTAACTATCGCTGTTGGTCTAGGAGGTAAATATATAATTTAATTGCTTAAAAATACCACATATTTTCACGTATAAAGTAATTTTATACACATCTACTGCAAAATAGATTCTTAGTGTCCCTCTGCACATTCAAATATCACGGTATTCTTGTTCCTATAGGATTGTGTTAAGTCATAGCTAATATCCCTTTGGATAAAAGTTCATTGCTCTTCTTTTGGATGCAAGTCCATTTTTGTACTGAAGAAAAAGCTGATTGTTTGGGTTCTCTTCCGCTGATGCCTCCCGAACGCGCTTTCTGGTATGCTTAAAGATGACTGTTGATGAGATAACTGATACAAGCACATCCAGAGTGTGTGCTATTTTATGTAAGGATTTCAACAAAGAAACAAAAAGTAGAACAACCAAGCTCCTAGATCAAACAGAAAGTTATGACAATAAAAATGATAGTTTGAAATCAGTAGGGGAGAATCTATTCTAGTGTCCCCTGAAATATCTGACAGAAAATAATATCCCTATTGACATTCTTGTCGGCCTTGCAACATAATGGGATGCAACAATTCGTTAAAAAGCCGCCTTAAAAACAAAGTGCCAAATGTTACCATCATCAGTGCAAAAGCCACTTTATTCATGTGTGTGCATCAAACTCTTATTTCTGACACAGTGTAAAGAGAAAGAGTGACTTTAACCGAATTCCCACGGTTTGAAAGGTCAAGCCACAAAAAGGATTACTTACTGCATAAGATTGTCCCTACACACGGCTGTAAAAAAGAATTCTTGCACAATGGGAGCCTTTGGCGTTGACTTTCAAGGAAAAATGTTAAAAAGAAAGACCTGGAGCTCCTAAATTATTCCACGATGCTTTAAACGATTTTTCAGTATTGCTATGCTTCAATTCCATGGACATTATCTTGATAAGATCCATCGATTTTAACTTTCTCCTTTAGAGAAGTGGCCTTACCAACCATGTGATACACAATGCATGCAAACAACTCGTTATCATGTTACTACAGGCATTATCTTTTGCATACATATCTAGAAAGTATCAATCTAACGACGCCTTTTTTTTTTTACTGCCAATAGGTCAAATCTATCTTAGGGGATTGTGTTAATGCAAAAGCCAGAAATATTTAACAAATATATACTACTGCATGCACGCGAAAAATACTTTTTATAAGTGTCTGTGAAAGCAAGATTTCCCCTGTAGTCATTTTTGGGGGAACAATGTGCAGTACTAACAGTGAATAATGTTTCGGTAAAAACATTTCGATGGAAGCCCATTTCTTTGCAGCCCCTGCAAGCCAAGTTTCAAGAATATTTCAAGGTGAACTAGAACAACGCGATAGGGAGTGGAGACGTTTACATGACACTGACATTCCATCTAGCCTCTAAAACATCAACAATACCTGAAGAATTTTTCAAAGGCCTTTCAAAACTGACGAATGGAGATGACGTTCCAATATTCAGTAATATGCCAATTTTTGTTATTGAAGTTCTTGCCCTTCGGGCAAGAGAGGCTCTTTTCCAAAGCAGGATTAATTAAAACTAAACTGAGGAACAAGATGACACCATCCACACAGGCAGAACTACTGCATCTATCAGAACACGTGAAGGAGTCGGGACGATGCATCACGTTTAATTAAGCGGACGCTTGAAATGATTGACCTAGCGCAAAAGCCTAAGTGTAAAATTGTTACTTTTATGTTTTATATCAATGCATATTGTACAAATAATAATCTTACTTGTTATCACTAAATATTCGATTAATTTATAATGTAAACATTTTGGATGTGTAAAATAAATTTATCAATCTTAAATGTGTTTTTATTTTTCTTCTACTAATTACTCATTTGTTCAACTCATATTCTTTGTAACGATATTCATACACCGTCTACTTCTCGCTT
>NC_051417.1:19336872-19337262 GCF_015228065.2 Penaeus monodon | reverse complement strand
GAATACAACAAGCAGTGTATAAAACAGCAATCCCTGCCCTGCCATGAAGTTACACGCGCCGTCAGGGTGCATGAGAGTTTGCTTTTCTCGCGAACTTTGGCAATAGGAAAACATAAACAAAAGAATTCTCATTGTCACCCCAGACTTACCGTTACACTTCTTTGCGTGTGTAATAAATACTTTATTACCGTGTTACAGTGTAAACTTTCGGATATCTAGCATACAAAAAATTACGATTTTTTTTTCAAACGCAAATGATGATATTATAGATGATGGTAAAAATGAATGAAATAATATTGAACACTAAAGTGATAAAGTACTCATTATATTAAGTCTTTATATAATTATCTTCATTATCGTTAAAGAAATAATAAAAACAATTATCATGAC
>NC_051417.1:19336699-19336836 GCF_015228065.2 Penaeus monodon | reverse complement strand
GTTTTTCATTATTCTAGTCCCCATTAGCATTTTTTAATTCTGTCGTTATATAAAACTAAAAACTTTGATCCTGTCTTTACATCCGGGAATATCCCAGGTATTTCCCCGGTTATATACTGACTATCATATATATGCGA
>NC_051417.1:19335529-19336443 GCF_015228065.2 Penaeus monodon | reverse complement strand
AATTCAAAGATACATTTCTTGTATAAGATTAATAAATTCAGGGAATAAATGTGCACGTAATTTAAGAGAATTGGGAAAGACGATGACACGTGTATTCACCAACACTGATTTTAAAGGCATTGTCAAAAAAGCAGCAATGGCTCAGTTATTTAAATGCATTGATATCACTTGTGTATTTTTTTTCTTTGACATTGTAAATTCGGAAAGAAAATGTACATGACTTATATAAACCCAAGTACAATTAAATATTGACACTGGAAAATGAATGCTCAATACATCGAACACACACACGTGTGTGTAACGTATGTATTTGTAATATAAATACATAAAGATGAATAGAAATGTATACACAAGATTCTAACTTGTAGGATGATGGAGGCTCCCCGGTGTAGCGGAAATGGAAGAACCTTAGGCCGTAGGATACCTGAAGGCTGTAGGAGTCATACTTTCAGGATCTGGGACTGCATGGGAAGCATATACTTCGGCAGATACCCATCGAAGGGTCACTGGCGTCACATATCTTCCTCACGATAGAATACTCTTGTAATGTACACGCAATAGATGGCAGTGCACAAAGTGTATGATTATCATGCGACATCACATAACATCTATTGTCAGAAATTGACAACAGCTGTAGAACTTTCTATTTTCCATCCATTTTAGTGGCCTTGATGGTGGCCTCGTGATATGCAATTTTCTTTAGGTATTATAACCGAAACATATATATAGGGTATGTGGTATACTTCGTGATCTCTGGTTATTTGTACCTCTCCTTGTGAACGGCCCTGTATGCATCAGAGGTTTGCTTTATTGGGCGGGGGTTGCGGGGGCAGCTCCCCTTACAAAGACCACGGCCTTATGCAATACAGAAATTGCAGGCACGTCTCATGCATTACATTCCATCCTTTAAATCA
>NC_051417.1:19334291-19334526 GCF_015228065.2 Penaeus monodon | reverse complement strand
GCATATACAGACACGTACATATATGCATATGGACCATAGAATAAAATTAAGTAAAATGGATCTTTACGTATTGGAGGCGTTTAATAGGGAAGTCTAATAAAAGCGATAAAAATACATTTAAACGACCGAAATATGTAATTAATTAAACTAACAAAATCGTAACAATATAGCATGTAATACATGTAATGGGATGGCAATTGTGTCGTTTAGGTCCAGATAAAAAGCTAAAAATTAT
>NC_051417.1:19333476-19333989 GCF_015228065.2 Penaeus monodon | reverse complement strand
GGTAAGTAGGTAGATAGGCAGAGTGCTAAATAGATCAATAAATAGATTCAGAAGCAGCTACTGTACGATGGTAAACTTTTCCTCTGTGAAATGCCTTGATATAGTCTTGAACTTAATGACATATATCAAACCAGGAAATAATGAAATGTTTTATATTAGTTTCTTTATTCTTCCCGTTGCAAATTACAGCTCCCTTTAAACAACATTTGGAAATTATGCCACAGAGGAAGCTACTCTGCCCTGAGAAACATTTCATTAATGGCTGCTTAATATTTATCAATGAAATTACCTTCATATCGGTAATATTAGATATTTCACATCGATTTCGGTAAGACTACGGCAATTTTAGTCATAGTTTGAAAAAAAGTAGACCACACGATCAATTTTCGTTTGATGACTATTTGAAATGCATTAAAATAATATATATTTTTGCTTCTTTCTTTTTCTTTTTCCTTTTACCATCATGTATGTTTTAGAACTTCTGTTGTTAAAAGAGGGAAGTAATAATTCAGA
>NC_051417.1:19332723-19332967 GCF_015228065.2 Penaeus monodon | reverse complement strand
ATTCAGTGTTTGATGGCATGGCGTGACTGGCATTTAAAGCGTTCCTTTTTGTCATATTGCTCTCCAGGTTAAATGGCTGTCAAAGTCTTTTATTTCCTTTTACTTCAGATTTTTCCGTCGTGTGATAAAAAAAAATATTTTCTGTATTCGGCTGATGTTTACGGGGACTTTGTCACTTCTGTATTTTCCTTTGTTCTCCTCGACTTGTTATGGCGTTCTCCAGCCAAAAGTGTAATATTAAGAG
>NC_051417.1:19330683-19330796 GCF_015228065.2 Penaeus monodon | reverse complement strand
TCATATGAAATATAGTGGTTATATAAATAATTCAGATTTAATGCCGAGTCTTGGTAACTCAGGCGTGAAAGAGAAAAAAAAGACATCTGCAAGATGGAATTACAAGCACGTTT
>NC_051417.1:19330320-19330517 GCF_015228065.2 Penaeus monodon | reverse complement strand
GTGATGAAGAAAATTAAATCATTTTCTGGAGTTGAATATTTTTTTCCTTGCTAAGATATAATGTACTTTCAAGAACATTGTTTTGTGTTGCATCTGATGTGTAGTTGCTTACTCACGTCTGTCTTCCCATTTATCATCTGTGACATTTGATAACTATGAACTGCAAAATTGAGTCTATTGCGACGATGTCTCGGATG
>NC_051417.1:19329874-19330187 GCF_015228065.2 Penaeus monodon | reverse complement strand
ATTACAATTTCTTTACACTCCTGCTGTACGACACTACATTCAAAAATTCCTATACCTTCACTGCCAAACGTAAATCTTACACTGAATAAATCCGTCAGACGAAAGCGAGACACCGCGCGTCTCACACAGCACTATGGAAGGCTGTCGATTGTGATATCGAACTTGTGACACTGACTGACAGAGTGATTTAGCCATTGGGGAGACGTAGGCTTTTTAACAGACGTATTTCTCGTGCGTTTCTCTCCATGAATATAGAATTCATTTCACGAATTTTTATCTAAATGCGGAATGTCAGTAATATATGTCTCTTAAC
>NC_051417.1:19328605-19329795 GCF_015228065.2 Penaeus monodon | reverse complement strand
CATTGTGATATCAGATGCATTCTAGCATAAATTCTTCTGAAAGCAATAATTCTTACCATAAATATATGTCTTCTGCTAGCATGTATTTCTTAAGAATATACTCAGTATATTTCGAAATATCTGACAGCCTGTGGCATTGGCTGCTACATTTTGTTAACCGATAGAATATTCAATGTAAAACAAGTTGACCACTTTCTTACCCAGCAAGCCATCGATTGCATATCTCAAGGTTACCATGCTGCACACAAATACCTCCAGTATCGATCTGGTTTATTCACTGTATAAGACATGCCTTGAAAGTGTTAGCAACATGGACTACACATCATTCAAGTCAAGGTTGAAGTATTTTAAAAAGTGTCACGAACACCAGCCAGAAGGACACGGTGCCAAAGGAAAGACAACGGCCAGAGGTGATGGGACGAAGAGGCATTATGGAAAGAGTAAACGATAGAGGAATATTGAAGAAAAAATCGAAAAAAAGAAACTATCAAGAAAAATAAAATGCGTAAAAAAGACGAGAAACAACGGGAACAAAGGAGAACTCGATGAGGAAACGCAGAAAGAGTAAAACAGTCTTCCTCATAACTATTCGTATATTCTAAGTTACGGATACCGGCAAAGGATATAAGAAGCATAACGAGGCAGGGTGATTGTGTTAGAAAAGGAGATTACAGAAGGAAACATGGAATGCCTATTGCTGAAACAAGCTAACCAGATTATTGGTAAATAAAATATGTGAAAGTTAAAATGGGAAGTTTCATATCCTATATATTGTGTTAAAGGGTATCATGCTATGAAGGACATTTTAAAGGTTCTTTCTACTCCTTTTGCAGCCATAAACTTCCAGATAATTATATCCGTTAATCAATAAAAGCTAAGATAATGCGTTCTCAAAATGCTACCATTCGAATATCTTGAATAATCTAAAGATTTGTTAGTCATAATGATTTATCGTGGTTCGCTTAATGCACACGATTTAGTCTCATAACACTTCCCCTTCCTATCTTTAACACACAGGACTTGCCTCAGAGTACTGCTAATGTGAATGGAACACGGAACACATACTTGAGTAGGCAATTTAAGGTTTCATCGATTCGAACAACAGGTCTTTGTTATGCACCTTGGTTCATCGATATGCGCTGTCTATTACGAGTGCAAGAAAGATCAGCAAAACTACTTTGTTTGAGATT
>NC_051417.1:19326360-19326514 GCF_015228065.2 Penaeus monodon | reverse complement strand
ACGTCCACACACAGCTATTTAGGGATAACCGTTTGAAGGAAAGAGCAAAATTCTTCAATGTAAGAGGTATGTCTCTCTGTTTTCCAGGTGTTTTTCCAGGTGTTTTTCCAGGTGTTTTGGTAGCGCCGTTAGCTATGTAGATGTATTATCCTGG
>NC_051417.1:19325889-19326005 GCF_015228065.2 Penaeus monodon | reverse complement strand
AACGGGTACAAACAGTTACCCGTCCTAAGAGCGTAATGGATTTGTCAAGGTTTAGACTGAACACATGCAAGTCTGCAGGTGAAACATTGGTGCAAAGAGGGAATAGCAAGACAGAA
>NC_051417.1:19322293-19322581 GCF_015228065.2 Penaeus monodon | reverse complement strand
GGAGGAAATCAGAGCGAAGGGCAATAACATGGTTTCCATGATGAACACAAACACTAATGTTACGATTTATTTTAAATTCTTATCGTGGCCGTTTTCATTTTTCCTATATATACGGATAATCAGATTTCAGCAGTGGTGTTTCAAGATGTAGTTTACGATACAAAGTACCTAAGTCATCCCAACTATACTTGCTAGAGATGATGAATTGGTCAAAGATTTGCCGTTCTTAAACTTGAGTGATTTAGACTGGATAAAAAAGACATTATAATTTCTAATGTGTAAAGTTTA
>NC_051417.1:19321977-19322195 GCF_015228065.2 Penaeus monodon | reverse complement strand
TAACGAAATCATAAACTATTTGCATCTGTAATATTCGGAAAATATAACAATGGAAACCAGGAACTCAACCCTCATATATCACAACGAAAACTTTAAAAATAAAATAAAAATGTGCAACAGCGAGGGTTATTCCCTAATGACACTTAACTATACATTGCACTCCATATGATGAAGGGGTAAATGTCATGAAATAATACGAAAGTGTTTCTCAGTGCTTG
>NC_051417.1:19320518-19321229 GCF_015228065.2 Penaeus monodon | reverse complement strand
CATCCTCGCCACTTGCAGCATGCTCACTGAAATGATCTACCATTTTATCATATTTTTGCAGCTATTTAGCAATTTCCCTACATAGTTTTGTGATTTTCCCCCATTGCCTTTCTAAATCACATAGCTACGCACACGCATTTGCATATTGCCCATTAACTGCACACAGATCCTATGTTAAATCTACCAAAGCTATTTATCATGATACCGCAGCCCTTTCCCTATTTGCGTAACAATAAACACTGGGAATTAGTGCCTCTACTGTTACACATTCCATATTACACAGTCAGGTTCTCTGTGTTTGGTTTAAGCTCTGCCTTTGAGGAAACAGAACGGCGGGCTTCTGTTATATAGGCTGATATATGGATCTTCACTATGGTCTCAGTTATTTTGATTAAAGTTGTGATTTAAAGTTTATGGAATAAATACATTTTGGCATAACGATGGATTAATGACAAAACTTTTCATAGGTCTACGAATCTGTAAAATTTACGAGCTTGTTACCCTACCAAGTGTAAGAATCAGCGTCCAGTATTTCATATAGACCAGCCTGTTGAAAACACGAGATAGGTCGTCAGTCAGTGCTCGACCCCAAAATAGGAAGAGTAATAGGCCTGCAATCAGAAATGGCAAGATGAAGTGTAGCTGCGTGTCGTATAATAATTCTCCTAATCTCTCACTTGCTCCATCTTCGCTACTGCTATTGCTACTACC
>NC_051417.1:19320103-19320277 GCF_015228065.2 Penaeus monodon | reverse complement strand
ATAGTAGTAGTAATAATAGCTCAGATTGAGTAAGTGATGAAAAAAAATATATATATACGACGCGCAACTACAATTCATCTTGTCCTTTCAGATTGCAGGACGATCTCTCTTTCCATTCAGAGATCCTCATACTGTTGGGTATCTCTCTCTCTCTTTCTACATTATACACACAGT
>NC_051417.1:19317797-19318035 GCF_015228065.2 Penaeus monodon | reverse complement strand
TTTTTCTTTCTCTCACAACATTTCACTGCACAGCAAGAACGACGCGCTTGCCATCAGGGATCTTACGGAGCAAATGTCACCTTCCGTTTTCCCAACCTGAAGCAATTTATTTCACACGTCGTCCGCAGGTGATACATGGGCGGAAAATGAGAGCAGTAAAAAAAAAAGGTAGTGCCTTGAAGAGTAATGTTTATGATGTAGGGGACAGCGGTGATGATTCTGCTTTTAACTGTAACTA
>NC_051417.1:19317638-19317716 GCF_015228065.2 Penaeus monodon | reverse complement strand
AATACACACATATATAGAGAGGGGTATCAACATATATCCATGGACAAATGCTTAAAGTAGGAAGTAGTGTTATGTTTT
>NC_051417.1:19316359-19317336 GCF_015228065.2 Penaeus monodon | reverse complement strand
ACCAAAACAATTCGCTTTTTCACATTCGTGGCACAGGAACCGAAAAAATCTAACGTGAATCGAATGCTCAGAGTTCGTTGTTTGTCCGGGTGGTCGAAACAAATGAATTCTCACCATTTCACAGAATCTATAATTTTTCTTGGCCCGATATATCTGTCAAGAAATGGACCGGATCATCAGCGTTCTCTCCTACGTCGGGATAACTTACGCTATGGACGAAAATACTTCCTCTTTAAGGAATTTCACAACGATGTTTATAGCTAAGCTACTCAAATTACCGCGGTATCGATCCGCAGAGTTTCTAGAAAAGAAAGCAGCAATGATTTATCAGTAATTTAGATATATGGTGAATTGTAAACTTTTGTTGCATCTATTGTATCTTTAAATTATTAGATATTACTATAGATGTATATATATATTTGTCGCATCGTAAATAACTATAGTTAAGTACAGATATGGTATCTGAAAAAAGAAACATGTTTTTTCCTTATTTATAATACCTGAATTTCTCTCCGTCATATAGAACGGTTTGAACCCAACTAAAGCCGTGTATTTATCGCGCCGCATTTGTCCCTTGAAGTTAATGATCTCATCAGGTCTATCATAGTTCTCCCAAAGGAGAAATTACAATTGTAGCGTTCCATTGTGCCGCGCGATATATTTCCCAAGGTACGGGTTATGTAGATTGTAGGGTGCATAATTTACGCAATTTGTAAAGACGGTAATGAGGATGTAATGATATGTGAAGGCAATTATTTATTCAGGTTCTATTCATGAAGCAGGGGAATGTGTTGCGTAGTCTTTAGTGCTGCCCTATTTACCTATTGAGAAATAAATACGTATGGATTTGAAATTCAGACAATAGTGTGTATACCACTTCTCTTTTATTCTAGGATATGTTATTCACTTTTGTATCTAATACATTTAAGGAGACGGGCTGAGAGTATTGGAAATTCTTACTTGAACAGCTGCAAGAA
>NC_051417.1:19315647-19315913 GCF_015228065.2 Penaeus monodon | reverse complement strand
GGTACCATATTGAAAATAATTGTCTTCCGACTCCACCCTTACTATGTCTCAGCCCTTCCTGTACGGAGGTTAATCTCACTATAGTGCATTATAAAATGAAACCCAGTATCTTACTTGAGGACTCAGTTTTATGGATTTCAGAAATATGAATTCGGTGAATAAGTTATAAGTATGGAAAAAATATACTACCTATTTCTCTATATAATATTAATGATTCTTTATCGCACCACGGTGCTGAATTTCGTGTTTGTCATATCAACCTGATA
>NC_051417.1:19314147-19315566 GCF_015228065.2 Penaeus monodon | reverse complement strand
TGTTAATCATTGCATTTGACGATAGCCTAGGTTCTTTTCCACACATTGCCTTCTAAGAATTTACCTGCTAAGATATTCGACTTGCACTATATTTCACTCAACTCACCCAACAGCATTCAGTTACCCTCATATGTTGTATGAAATACCATTCACCATTTGCACTTAATGGCCGTACACTCGTCTTCCAATAGCAGTCTAACACATACAAAAGCTCATGGATTGTCGCTTTCGTCTCATATGAGTACATGAGGATTCCTGAACGTTTTTTTTCTTACATCCGGTACTATTTCAGTGCGTGTTTGGGCTTTGTATAAACTGAAGTGAGTAGCCTCGAGGGAGTTTCGTCTGGCAACAACCCCACGCGGATCTGCAAGTGATCGTTACTGTCTTGTGATTAAACGGCGGGAACGTTAAGGCCGGAGGAGGTGTGTTCGTCGAAGAGGATTCGATCACGCTTTTGCTTTCGCTTTTTTTCACGCGCAATTTTTAAATTCTAATACGTTAAACTGTGACCCATCATTTATTCTAGCCCTTCAGTGAGAAATACATACATGGAAAAGTAAAGTAGTATCAAAATCTCTATTATCACGTGAAAATCACGCCTTTGGGCAAACAAACAAGCGTTTCTGCAATCTGAATTCACTTGTAATCGTTCGCCGAGAGGACTATCGGCATATTACAACTTGCGGCCAACTGGAAGCACTGGGATTAGCTCACCACGAACCCATCGTTCAACAGCGCAAACGGTTATTAGATACGCGAACGGATCACTAATGTTCGCGTTGTTTAAAACAAGGGTGTTGTATACTTCATGTTGAAACATCCAAACCAGCAAACTGTCCGATAGAACGGGCAAGAGGAGAGGATTCCACGAGAAGACTTAACTCAAGCAGAGCTTCCAGATCCGTCACATTAGCATGCGGGAAACCACATCATATGGCAATGCTAGCTGAGGCAACATCCAAAGGAAGAGCTGCAATGCTATAAAGATTAACCCGGTCTTTTAATCATACCACAAGTAAAGGGATTTTGAACCTTTTTATACAAACCTTGTGGGAAGAGGAGAGCATCCAGGGAGACAGCTAGAAATTCAGGTAAAGGAAAATCTAAAGACTAGTCTCCCCTTAAACGATGAATACCTTATAAATGTCAAAATTCATTGCACTAAATTATTGTACCTAGAAGTACTTTCTCATAGCAAAACATAAATATGCCGGGTTCGACGACATAGAAAATGCATAAAAAAGAGGTTGGGGGGCTAAAAAATTACCCCAGTCTTCCAGGCTATGATGGCTTCCCGCAGGCTAATGTTAACCCAGCCACTCGCTAATGTAAGCTAATTTGTTCAGTACTACTTTGTCCAACTCCATAACGCTGTTATTTACCTAACCGGCGTCATTATTATTATTAAGTCTCTCT
>NC_051417.1:19313953-19314045 GCF_015228065.2 Penaeus monodon | reverse complement strand
GGAATAAATCAAATTTCTTCAAAACCTCTGAAGAAATTTAAACATACCAGTGCCACAAATCAATTAGAATTTGTTCATAGCCTGTTTCTCCC
>NC_051417.1:19313578-19313792 GCF_015228065.2 Penaeus monodon | reverse complement strand
GATGGCATGGTCAATCTATATACTTATTATATAGAGGAATAGGCAGAGGAAGTCACAAAAGTTGTGTTGCCTCTTGTACATTTTAAGGCCTATTGTTGAAAATATTTTCCCTATTAGATTAAGTTGTTTGTGTGTGAAGTGTTAGCAATATTCATATCCCCCACTCTCCGCGTTTATTTGATTGTGTATCTCTGTATGTTTACCAGTTTATCCT
>NC_051417.1:19312784-19313522 GCF_015228065.2 Penaeus monodon | reverse complement strand
CCACTTCATTTCAATATTTTTATTCACTCTTCGTGTTTAGTATTTTGTCTTTGTATTTAAAATTGCATAACTAATAAAATCAATGATATTGAAATAACAAACCTTATATAATATCTCAGCAAACATTAGGAAATAAAACTCATAGAGGATAACATTAGATTCGTAGCAGCCGGAAGAATGGTTTGTGTAATGTCATCGATGCAGGGAGCGCCGTTTCCTTTCGCTCTGCGGCGGCCGGCGGTCACACCTTGTAATCCATTGATCTTGAGCTGGACCACCGACATCCATAAATATGTCTCAACACAGCCCCATTACAGAAGAAATGGGCATAACGGTAACCGAAAGAGGAGTGCGTCGAGGAAACTAGGCGCAAAATTTCAGATAAATTTTATATAATTGTCTATTAGGGCAGTATGAAAGTATGAGCATTATATATCAAAAACTTATATTACTGATATATTTTGCTAAGTATTTCAAGATATGCCCGTCCATCAAATACGGAATATGTCGACGGTGTATATATTTTCCAAACCAAACACGTTGCAACTACAGTCATTCTGAGAAACCTGATCATAATAACATGTTCCTGTGAATAATGTTACGTGACCATATCATATGTTCCTTTGTAGAATTTGTCAGATCGTGTGTTTATATATTTCGCACGTGTGGCTCTGCGTGTGGAGAGCGTAGGAAAGCAAGGGGGTGTGGCGTGCGCAAACATATCACACACACATAGCA
>NC_051417.1:19312338-19312459 GCF_015228065.2 Penaeus monodon | reverse complement strand
AATACATACGAATGTAGAGGAGAGGAGATAAGAGAGAGAGGTCGTAAAGTACGCCATTCTGTGCCACTGCACCATCATGCAACATAATATGGACTTCATGCGGGTGAGGTAGAAAGGATGG
>NC_051417.1:19312056-19312246 GCF_015228065.2 Penaeus monodon | reverse complement strand
GATGTTTATCAGTGCGTGGGAGGCTAGGGCATATCACATCGCAATCGAAACTGGCCATGGACTTAAACTTCTATGCAAATTGCTTGGTCTACCAGACCACCCATATTCATTCTAGATATTAAAGTCTAACACTTTGATAATTAATGAACAAAGTCTCTAAGCTAAATCAAAGAATCTACTGTTCATAACA
>NC_051417.1:19311922-19312003 GCF_015228065.2 Penaeus monodon | reverse complement strand
GGGATACAATATATATATGAATCTTCAATACAATTATTGACGTTCGTTTATCTTCGTCGAAATAGTGCATTCGACGAAATG
>NC_051417.1:19310425-19311655 GCF_015228065.2 Penaeus monodon | reverse complement strand
ATGTTCATTCTAGATATTAAGTTCTAACACTTTGATAATTGATGGACAAAGTCTAAACTAAATCACAGAATCTACTGTTCATGACAGTCGAGTACTCCATGACAGGATCTTAGTTTCTCTTTCTTTGTGATATGCAGTATCATTGTTGATCAATAAAACCCACATACGGTGTTGACTTGGTCAGATGCCGTTAAATACACGTATCGTGTTATACAGTGCATAGGGTACAGGTCCAGACACTAATCTTCCCCAGTTGGTAATTGCACATTTCCAAATGCAAATGAGGCGATCAAAGCGTTCTCAAGACTGCATTCAAGTAGCTAATTACGTGAAAGGGATATTATCGTATCTATGAATCTGACTTGGAAGAGGGAGATTGATTTGAATATTTTCACCGATAAATGCAGTTGGAAAATTAGGTGAACACAAGTGTGTATTACCCCAACCCCCTGGATTTATCTTTTGTGTTTATTTTGAAACGTATTGGTTATGTGTTTGGTTTGGATTAGTTTGTAGCTACTTGGACAGAGCAACTGGAACAAACCTGATTTTAAAATGTTCCAGTGTTTCTATATCTATGGGTATAAGTCTGGAGGTGTAATACGATTCAGCAATGGTAATACGATTTAGTCCAATACTTAATAAAATCATGTTTGTGTTTAATCTGAAATATATTAAATAGTTATTGAATTACTTAGCTTAGTTTGTAGCTATTTAGGCAGAGCTACTGGGCCAGACTTGCATTTGACATATTCTAGTTTATATATATGTAAATGCGAGTGATAAGCTTCTCCAATAGTAATGCAGTTTACTTCAGTCCCGGGTGCTTACTTATCAAGTCCTCTCGATCTCTCTGTAGAGCTAGTAGGACTGGCAGTTCGTTACTTTCTTCGAAAGCTTTTTCTTTAACATTGATTTTTAATTGTGGTCGATCCTGAAGTATTTGCATTGTTTTTATATTTGTGTAACCTTGTAAATGAGTATGATAACAATTTATTTCCATTTTTCTGCGGAATATTCAAAAGAATCTGAATGAGAGTCCTAAGAGGGAATAATAGAGGGAAAACTCTGGTGAGAAGTTTAAACATTAGTAATTGTTAGCTGATTGGAATTAAAAAAAGAAATGGCGAGTCTGTGTAATCCTTAGTGTGGGGTGTGGGTATTTTCTTGAGATTGGGTGCACTTAGTCGGTATTTTACTGTTGGATGTATTCTATTCTATATCTTGTCC
>NC_051417.1:19309874-19310003 GCF_015228065.2 Penaeus monodon | reverse complement strand
TAACGTTTCTTAGTAGTCTTAGGTTATCATAGAATTAGTTATATAGATTATCTTCTCACTGTAGATTCATTTCTTTCAAATTCTGAAGGCGAATTATCACACACGTTTACCAGAAAACCGGATTACCGC
>NC_051417.1:19309197-19309495 GCF_015228065.2 Penaeus monodon | reverse complement strand
AGATAAATATGCTTGAGCTATCTGACCTGGCCCGTTACTATTGCTAAATTGGGAAACTGAATGGCTTTTATGCTCTTAATTTGCATTGTTTGATTTCGTTTAGGTGGCCTATCAACTTCGATGTAATTACCTACAGCATGACTTATATTTGTACTTTTCGGTGTAGACAGATCCGCAAGTTGTTTATGACCTTATTATTTGTGATTTGCATTATTTTATTGTTTTTCTGATACTAAGATGTATTTGCAGGTTTTATATGGAATAATTGGCGTTTGTACCTTATGAATTAGGTTGAGAA
>NC_051417.1:19308987-19309152 GCF_015228065.2 Penaeus monodon | reverse complement strand
ACTTTTTTCTAGCAAATTAAACTGTAGCCACAGTTTTGTATATCACGTAACTAAAGTTTGTACATTATGAATTTGTCAGCAATATTTCTAAAAATTTTAGGTTGTAGATGGGATTACAATAATTCATGTACTAACCATGCTGGAACAACTTAGAATGAACCACAG
>NC_051417.1:19307032-19307249 GCF_015228065.2 Penaeus monodon | reverse complement strand
CATACATACACATTCCTTCCATATAACCTAATTTAATTGGGTGCTAAATAAACCCAAAAACTAGGAAACAGATTCGAAAGCTGCAGTACCGCTGCTTCCACAGTATTCCATCTTATATAAGAGCGCGTGGATCCGGTTCACTGACAGGGAGCTCGTAAAGTACACCATTCTATCACTGAGCTACTACACCGTGATGAAACAAGGCATGGATAAGGAA
>NC_051417.1:19305976-19306857 GCF_015228065.2 Penaeus monodon | reverse complement strand
GGTTCCAGTTTTATAAGTAAGAATAACAGCGAAAAATAAACCAACAAATCAGAGTAAGAAGAGAGCATATAGTATATCCGTATCATGACGGAGCGGTTTCTCCAGCCCGGCCGAATATCAGGCTCTTTTAAACTCTTCTTTACGTTCTAGTTACAGGGGATTACCTCGTTGCGGGAGACTTTTCCCTAGGAGAGTGCAAGTCCTTATTAGCATCTCCCACTGGTTTTCCATGGCCTTCATGCTAGTAATGGGGCATGGAACATCATTAATTAAGCTTAATATATCCGGGTCTGTGCTTTGAGATTTCTTAGAGTTCCGTGGAATTTTCCATCGATTTATTTGCGGATTATTTTCACATGAATTGCTTGCGATCGATTTGTGAGGTTTAAACGTATAACATGCGTCTAATACAAATAGTGGTCTATCATGTTTCCATTCCACTTAGCCTGCATTCGGTTTGGAAATACATGTCACTTTCCTGACTTTGCATATACTCCTGTTGGGTGTGAAGTATATTCGACTGGAAATCGATATCACTTCATATGCTGTTGCTATATCAAAACGCATTCAGTTTCATGGAGCCAAACCGTAACGATGGTGACTCGTACCGGCATTGCTGGTAAGACTGTATTATGAAATGAATTAAATCTTGAATAAGAGGATATCTCTAATAACCATGTAATGATGCAGTGGTTGAAAAAAGAAGAAAACATATACTATGTTGGTAAAGCAGCGAGGATTGGTTTGCCCCGACGCCAACCTCTACCAAATACTCGGGGTCATGAACCCAGGCGTACACTGGTCCCCACCCCCTCCTCCCGGGCCCTTGTTCGCAGACGGGTTTAGTCGTTCGTCTTTCTTTTAGATTCTCTCCCGCTCAG
>NC_051417.1:19305454-19305520 GCF_015228065.2 Penaeus monodon | reverse complement strand
AGGGAGGTAGCCGGAGAAAGGGACTGCTAGGGAGGGAAAGAAAGTAAGAAAGAGATCATACATAGG
>NC_051417.1:19305120-19305208 GCF_015228065.2 Penaeus monodon | reverse complement strand
TGACTCTTACCCAATTTCCATTCTCATTCGGCATTCAGGTTAGCTGACGTCTTTACTCTGTCATTGAGATCCTGACTTCTTTCTGGAA
>NC_051417.1:19304804-19304925 GCF_015228065.2 Penaeus monodon | reverse complement strand
GATGGAGAGATCGATGTTCGTGCTCTTAGTTTGGTAGAATCATTTTTCATATACATGCTGTTCAGCTACAACCCAAAAATTTTGTTCTCTTGTAGGAATTTTCTTCTCTTGCTCCTTCTCA
>NC_051417.1:19304285-19304482 GCF_015228065.2 Penaeus monodon | reverse complement strand
ATTTATTCTGCGTAAAGTATGGAATTATTGCCCTGTTATGAAACTGTTAGAATGCCCGGAACGAAAAATATATAAGTTTTTGATAGACTTACTAAGATACTAGTGTAAAAGGTAAGATAACACGTTCATAAATTGTTGAAAATTTGAGTTGCAAAAAACATAATTCAGGGAAGACAAAGAATGTAAACGACATCTTT
>NC_051417.1:19303104-19303995 GCF_015228065.2 Penaeus monodon | reverse complement strand
AAGGGTTAAGAAGCACTGATTTAAACCAAGTTATGGCTGGGGGTCTCGAGCAGTATTTCCTATATTAATTCTATAGATGCATAGAGAGTACAAAGTGTTTTCTAATAGTTTCCCGTTTTCTATTCTCCTTCGTTTTATCCCCCCCCTCTAATATTTACTTTGTTGCCTCTTGTCTTCCCTGCCTCTCGAAGAGTGAGAATCTTAGAAATGCAATGTTCCTTTCTTTCTAGTCTGTTTATTCCTTGATATTGCGTCACACGAAAGACGAAACTGCTCCAGCTTCTGATGTATTACATTGCTTGAAAATGTACCATGGAGTTTTGTGAATGTGTTATCTAGCATAGCACTAGTTTGATCTCAGAGTCTGTACAGTCCGGTTTATCTTGTAATGAGGGATGCCATAAACTAATCTGACGCTTTTTGTAACTTCTAAAAGATTCATTAACAAAATACTTCTTGCCTGCAGTTGAAAGGAGAAACTTAATGGACCGTAGATGACTTTCTGCGTTATAAAATCTGGATTCTCTTTGAACTTTTCCATTTATGAATTTCCTTTTTCGCTTTCTTGCTAACTCTAATTATATTGAGCTGATATTTTTTGGTAAACATTTAATTATTCCACAAGAGTGTAGACAAAGGAAATATTCTTTTGAAGAATGTGCATGGATAATGCAACTTGTGGTGTTTTAACTTCACACATATCTTTGAAAATTATCAGAACGTATATATTTTTCCTAATCATTGGTACATATTTTGAAATTACACATCAGTAATGTAGGAGATACCTTGAAAGAAATATTTTTGTGGAACACTATCGTAGATTGTTACTTCACTATATATATCTTATATAATCATATCAATGAAATTCAAATAAGTTCTGCGCGAAAAGTT
>NC_051417.1:19301332-19302844 GCF_015228065.2 Penaeus monodon | reverse complement strand
ATTCCATTATTAGTCTCGGCCAATTAGGGAATCCCGCGCTCACCGCCCCTTGCCCTCACAATTAACCAGTGGACTGGCAAAGCTGTTCTTATTTTTCATTATTGTTTTTACAGATAATCCGCATTATAAAGTTATTCAATGTAACAGTGTGCAGGTACATACATTATTGAATGGCGCGAAAGTGGAAGCAGACTGCTGGACATATTATATAATATGCTTATCGGGGAAAAATGTAGTAACCGGATATCAAGCACACTGCAAAATTTTTAGCGAACAATACTTTTCGTTGCCCGAAGGTGTCCACTAAACCAACTACACTCTCTACACTTATCTACGGCCTTAAAGGATAATAAAGTAAACATAAGTTGAAACATCCTTTCTGGATCACACACCATCCTTCTCCGGTCATATGCTTTCAATACATGTCTTTTGTAGCCTCTCGTTGGTCACGCCACCCTTACTAAACCAAACGGACGTACGATCATGAAATATGTCAGGTACTGATCCTGTCTAATTTATCGCACACGTCATAATAAGCAGAGTAGCTCAATAGCATACATTGCCACAATATGTCCATCAGTTATTCCCTCCTGTTTCAAGCATAAGTTGAGTCTTGTGTTACTTGTACAAAATCTCGTTTATCATGAACACTTGTTGTGTGTGGTTTCGGACGTTAGTTCGTATCCCATGGGAATTTCTGGTCTTATTATAATAAGCAAGTATGGATTGACTCCCTGTTAATACTGTAAGTAGGGATTGAAAACTCCTTTATGAATACGACAGTGACGAATTTTCATTGTATGTAACAGAAACCCATCCTCGGGAAAACAAACATCACAATAAATAACCTTAACACGATCCTTAATATTAGCTTACCTCCTAACATATAAAACACTAGGTACAAATTCAATGACCAAATCAATCAATGCAATTTATTGTTATTGCTTTTTTTAAGTGAGCGGTTATTATGGATAATACATTATATTAACTCATACTATTATATTATGGCCGCTGAATTTAAAAAACAACAACTCACTTCAGTACGATGAGGAACTGAACTGTAATATCCGGGAAAAGAAATAACAAAAGAACAAACTTGAAAAGGGGAAACACATAGGAAGAAGAGAAGATGAACACATAATAAAATAAAGAAGGATGAATATGAAAGAGAAAAAAATATATATCTTATAATAAAAAAAAGTGCGGAATTGCTCCCAACACAACCCATTTTGCAAGTGACAATTGCCGGTTGATCAGGGTATTTCATTTCGGAAGAAAATTGGATCGGCGTGCCTGTAAATGAAATCGCGTGAGAACGTTTCTTGTGCGGGACGTGTATATCATTTTTATAGGGGGTGGGAGGGAGTGGGGGGGGTATTGTGGAATGAATCATAACTCGAGTAAGCATTGTCTTCTGAAGAAGGAGGAAAAGAAAGAATGCACAGGATTTACGAGGAGACAAACAATGCGAGGATGAATGAAAAGAGAACTTTAAAGCAGAACATATACTGA
>NC_051417.1:19299820-19300794 GCF_015228065.2 Penaeus monodon | reverse complement strand
AACCTATACACATCACGCAGACTCGCAGAAAACCCTAACACACACAATACACACAAGCACAGTAACACACAAATCCAAGAACTCAAACACACTTATCCACAAACATGAATCTTAAAGCTTTGATTTCGTACTCAAACCAAGAATTTTCAAAGCCTCCAGAATAAGTAGATAAACCGCAGCATGGTCGACAGAAATGATGAAAGTCTCTTGAAAATGTACATTTTTTTGCCAGTATATGCTATTATAAACTACCAAACTGTGATCATATATGAGCTGACCGGAAGTATTAACTAGAGTATTTTAATAACTTTTTTATGCTCTAGAAGAAAAATACTAGCTAGTAATGACTGTTTGGCGATTCCGGGGATGTTCATAGAGCGTTTTTTTTCCCCTTCGTCATATTCATTTTAAACTCTCAGTTTGAAAGATTTATGTTTGCTTTTAACAGCACTTATTATACGTTTGAACTGTTGCTCTAAAATGTGTTAATGATGTTTTTTCTAGTTATAAAAAAAAAATGTGGTACTTAATATGTAAAACATTTTTTTAAGTTCTTATTTTCTCTATCTAAGGCGAGAACAGGCTTTCTCCGCAATTATTTCACTCTCATTACTAAAAGCGTCGTGATTAATTCTGTCACCCACCACGGCGGGGAATACGTTGATAACAAGCTGAGTGTTAGGGACTGTTTTGGACGAATTCGGCAAAAAGCAAACCGAACCAAACCATTGCTTGCGTGTCTCGTCAAAAATGCTCCTTCTAATTTACTTTATGAAACGACACGAGGAAAGGATCGCCTCTTGTGTATCTGTGACCACGATTGCCTTACGCGTAGTTAAGTCGCACGCCTTCCTTCCACTGATTTCTATCCTGATCTCAAACAGCGTACGAATGACACTACCGCAGAGCCTTTTTCCAGAGGATCGTTTAGCTATATGTCTGCAATAAAACAAGGTTATCGGATACAGTGAAAA
>NC_051417.1:19297713-19298055 GCF_015228065.2 Penaeus monodon | reverse complement strand
CTATTTATTTGCTCGCCTCCTACCCCCTCTCTTTTCTTCCCTTTTCTTTCTTTCTTCTTCTCTCCCCCCTCCTTTAAATCCACGCATCTTCAACAAAAACGCATCATCTAAGAAGAAAAATGATTTCGCAGAATAATTGATCATTGGATTTTTCTCCGACTGACACATTATTATTATTGCTTTCTTAGAAAACCATCTATTAATTTTCTCTAACCTTTCTGTAACTGGTATCACACTAATATCCTGAAGCAAAGTTTTCAAGGAAGCAGTTATTTTCATTGCATAGAATCAGTTATCATATCACCTACGTGTATAGAAACACGCCCACATACATGCATTCAA
>NC_051417.1:19297133-19297487 GCF_015228065.2 Penaeus monodon | reverse complement strand
TTACAGACAAACACACATATTTGTAGCCAGAGAAATATTAAGATTAAGAGACTTGCTTTGATTAAGAGAAATGCCATTGACCCGTCTAAGCCATATTAAAACTGAACGGTCATATGAACGCTTGACAACTGTCGAAATAGTGAACGAAACTCCCAGAAGAAGCCGGAGAGGATATTCCTGCAATTGGCAGCCAGAAGACGGCAAGAAGTTGAAGAGGAGTGTGGCACTCAAGACGTGGAGTTTCCCTGGCAACTTTGCGAGAATTGTGATATATATATATACCATTGGTGCGTATTTGTATTCATTAATTCTGCTGATTGTCCTTTCAGTATTTTCCATCCGTAATAGTGCATG
>NC_051417.1:19292829-19292928 GCF_015228065.2 Penaeus monodon | reverse complement strand
AAAAACCATTTTTTCTTCACGGGTACACCCTTTTCTTTACAGGAAATGAATATTTTTTGATTTTATCATATTCTCAGAGTGAGCCCCATGTTACCAAAG
>NC_051417.1:19292330-19292585 GCF_015228065.2 Penaeus monodon | reverse complement strand
TTTTTTTTGATTTTTTTATATAAATATATATATATAATTATATTATTATTATATATATAATATTATATTTTATTATTGTATATTTAATTTATTTTATTTTTATATATATTTATTTATTTTTAAAATTTATATATTTTTTTAATTATTTTTTTAAAAAACATCACTTTGTACCTAACAAATGAAAACCCCCAAGCTGAGTTTTGGGTAAAATATTTGTAAGTGGCCGGCCGGAAGATCCTTTTGAAAAAAAAACCT
>NC_051417.1:19292148-19292218 GCF_015228065.2 Penaeus monodon | reverse complement strand
AAAAATCATGTTTTGTCGTGTGATTCTGAATATTGATCACGTATATATGGGGTGTACAAAGTGGGGAAAT
>NC_051417.1:19290634-19291649 GCF_015228065.2 Penaeus monodon | reverse complement strand
CCGCGTGCCCTGTGTGTTGGGGTTTAGATACATAAAAAATTTGGGCATTTATTTTTTTTTTCCAAATATCAATCCTTCAAAACCAATCTACCAATTGATTGTGTGTGTGTGAAAATTTAAAAATGGTAGATGGTATTGAATGGATAATAGTGGAAAAAAAAAAACGAAATGCACTTTTTTAATGTATCTCTCTTATGCATTCTCGCATCTCATGCAAAACGAAATAGTAACTTTCTTTCCCTCTTTCATTTTGCATGACCTTTCCCCCAGTTTTGAAAATGGGCCATTCTCGTCTGCAGATTGAATATGGCTTAAGACACTCTCCCCAAAAACGTAGCTGCAACACCCCCCTAGATTTTCTGTTACGGCCGGGGATTGGCCTTTCCTGCTCTCCTTTCCCTTAATCATGTGCATTTTTTGTGTGATTCCGGGGTTTTCAATTACATTCCCTTTAGGTTGGGAGTCCCCGACAAAAATTTGTATCCTTTTGTTTGTTCAGATCATAAAAATTATCTCAAAGAGGGAATTTTTTTTGTACATTTGAATTTTTTAGTATTTGTGTATTAGTGATGAAATAGGATATTTCCCCCGGACGTAAAACAGAAAAATCAAATTTTAAAAAAAAATGGGGATGTTTCTTTTTAAATTCTTTCAGTTGAAAAAACCCCCATCTTTCCATGCGGGTAATAACTGCGGGGGTCATTAATATAAGTGCTTATAAGGTATCATCCGCATTTCTTTTAAAGGCATTATCTGTTGCATGTCCCCAACACGCTGTGTGCTAGAAACAATATTTATGGGTCATTTTGCTCCAAAACATGTCATTTTCCCTGCTCTGATCTTCCCCGTGTGGGAAATTTACACGTTTTAAAGGTGTAAAATGGCCCCAAATGTTTGATCTTCTTGTCGTCTGCATTTTTATGCGGCTTTTACGTTTTTGTTTTAAGCTGTCTCAGACAAGATTTGTTTTATCAATCGAAACCCGGATTATTGGTTTGCTCACTCCTTAATCATT
>NC_051417.1:19290180-19290380 GCF_015228065.2 Penaeus monodon | reverse complement strand
CCCTACTCATTTCTAGTGAGGTAATCTCCTGGGCCGGGAGAGTAACATCCGAAATGCGCCGTCATAACGTCATTCTTGTTCTTGACGTTATTCTTGCGTATAATGTACTATTAATGATTATATTTAATGATCACATCTAATAATCATTATAAGGATGACATAGGGGATAACACCAAATGTAGTGAAAAATGCAGATGGTG
>NC_051417.1:19285940-19286094 GCF_015228065.2 Penaeus monodon | reverse complement strand
GAACCGGATGCTACCATGGCAAAATGGATCATAGAGGAAAATTTACCTCTGAGGCTCTTTGGGTTTCTGACTCCTTTTTACGTAACCCGATGTATATTTTTTTATACTTTTTTTTAAAAATCAACACCATGGTATATATTTTTTTACCCCAAAA
>NC_051417.1:19285405-19285476 GCF_015228065.2 Penaeus monodon | reverse complement strand
TTTAATGAATTTTTTTTATAAAAAAAAACCAAAAAAAACCCCCCCCCAACCCACAACCCCAAAATATTATA
>NC_051417.1:19285008-19285156 GCF_015228065.2 Penaeus monodon | reverse complement strand
GTGGTAAATGAACCTATATACCAGGGTTTTTGATTTTTTCAAAAAAGTATAAAAAATATACTCCTGTTTACGTAAAAGGATCAAAAACCCCAAAGCCATCAAGGAAAAATTTTTTCCTTTTTGATCCGGTTGCCATGGTAGCCTCCGG
>NC_051417.1:19284316-19284442 GCF_015228065.2 Penaeus monodon | reverse complement strand
AGAAATTTTTTGAAAAAAAGGGGGTTTAAACAAAAAAAGGATTAAGGAAAAATAAATTTGAACAAATAAAAGATAACCTAACAAAAAAAAGAAAACCCCCGGGGCCCCCCCCCCCCCCCAACACAA
>NC_051417.1:19280823-19280924 GCF_015228065.2 Penaeus monodon | reverse complement strand
AGTACATTATACGCAAGAATAACGTCAAGAACAAGAATGACGTTATGACGGCGGCATTTCGGATGTTACTCTCAGGCCCAGGAGATTACCTCACTAGAAAT
>NC_051417.1:19279575-19280569 GCF_015228065.2 Penaeus monodon | reverse complement strand
AATGATAAGGAGTGAGCAAACCAATATATCGGTTTCGATTGATAAAACAAATCTTGTCTGAGACAGCTTAAACTAAAACGTAAAATGCCGCATACTGAATGCAGACGACCAAGAAGATCAAACAGTGTGGCCACTTCACACCGTCATAACGTTGCATAAATTCCACACGTGAAGATCAGAGCAGGAAAATGACATGCTTGGAGCAAAATGACCCATAACCTATTGCATTCTAGCACACAGCGTGTTGGGAGACATGCAACAGCATAATGCCTTTAAAAGTAAGTGCGGATGATACCTGATAAGCACTTATATTTAATGTACACCGCAGTTATTACCCGCATGGAAAGATCCGGGGTTTCAACTGAAAGAACTATAAAGATAACATCCCCAGTTTTTTTTACAATTCTGATTTTTCTCGTTTTACGTCCGGTGGTAATATCCTATTTCGATCACTACATACACAAATACTCGAATTCAGAATGTAGCAAAAATATCATTCCCTCTTTGAGTATCATGTTTTATGATCTGAACAAACATAAGGATACTAATTTTGTCTCGGGACTCACCAACCTCAAGGAATAGTAATTGTAACCCCGGAATCACCACTAAAAATGCACATGACTTACAGGAAAGGAGAGCAGGAAAGGCCAAATGACCGGCCGTAACATGAAACATCTAGGGTGGTGTTGCAGCTACGTTTGTGAGAGAGTGTCATTAAGCCATACTTCACATCGTGCATGACGCAGAATGGCCTAGTTATCAAAGCTCGTGGGGGAAAGGTCATGCAAAATGAGAAGAGGGAAAGATATGTTATCTATTACGATTTTGCATGAGATGCGTAGGAATGCATAAGAGTTAGATACATATAAATGTCATTTCGTTTTTTTTCCACTATCTATCCATCTCAATACCCATCTACCATTTAATTTACACACACACACACAATCAATTGGTAGATTGGTTTTGAGATGGATTGATATTGGAAAAAAACTAA
>NC_051417.1:19274845-19274958 GCF_015228065.2 Penaeus monodon | reverse complement strand
AAAAATTTTGGAAGTAAACCCCCCTCCATTCCTTCGCCTTTTTTAGTGAGTCTTCCCGGGGTTGGGGACGTTAGTTATTTAACTGATGGTGTTTGGGTTTCTTATTTATATTT
>NC_051417.1:19274657-19274752 GCF_015228065.2 Penaeus monodon | reverse complement strand
AAGGAAAATGATTTCTGGTCCGTGTGCACAGTCAAAATGCGACCCGAGAAAGGGGTAGATAACCAGTATGTGTGGGGTGTTTTTGAATTTTTTTA
>NC_051417.1:19274433-19274536 GCF_015228065.2 Penaeus monodon | reverse complement strand
GGGTGTTTGTCCCAACACTCATCCCCAAACCCACCCACCCACCACAACACACCACAAAAAACCACAAAAAAAGCCCCACACACACACAAAACACAAAACCAAA
>NC_051417.1:19269450-19270368 GCF_015228065.2 Penaeus monodon | reverse complement strand
CTGTTTTATTTTGTGTCTTTTTTTCTTGGTTTCTGCTCTTCACACTTATTCATACCTAACGTAGTTTCCCTGCCTCCCCCCCCCAAAAAAAAGAAGAAGGTTGGTCAGGGGCTTAAGAAAGTAAACGATGTGAACATTTTTATATCTTTAGACAACATTTTGCAGAAACAGAATCTTTCAATGAACCTTGTTGGATATTTTCTAAAACGTCTTAAAGGACAAAATCAGCATGTTACAAATAAAAACCTGCTTCTTTCTTGGAAATCAGGTCGATCTGTTTGATATCATGATCAATCAAGTAATCGGTATTACTGAAAATATATACTTAAAAAAAAAATCTCCACATAAGAAAAATATATTATTTCCTCTACGTAAAAAACATACATTTTCCTCCACATAAAAAGACATGTGAATGTTTACAACATCATCACATGCAGTCACATTTTAAAATAACCATGATTTCCGATGTCTAACACAGTATCCTGATTAATCAGCATGGGGATGAGAGTGAGCTAATACCTAGAAAACATCACTCATCAAACACCAAGATATGATAATATAAAGGTCAGCATATCCTGCACCGAAAAGCAACCATCTGTCCCGTTTTTATTGGTCATTAAAATGCTTTTTCTTTTTTAAGACCGTGGGAGGGAGGTGCCATTCTATGTAAATCGTGGCTTTGTCTGTTTCTAGTATAGCGTCTCGCTTTATGGGGCCTTCCTAACGAATTCGCTACTTACCAGTCTCTAACCTGCAGAATAGACAAGGGACGAAGTGTGATCGCTATTTCTTTGATTAATTATGTTTATCTTTACTCTCCAGATACAACTTAGTAGTAGCTACGCTAATGCTAAAGAATTAATGTACAGAGTGGGAATCCGATCCTAACTCGATGTGTCCTTCGTGCAGCAATGAAAG
>NC_051417.1:19269174-19269240 GCF_015228065.2 Penaeus monodon | reverse complement strand
ATGAATATTCCAACTGTCAACAAATTATGAAGACTATATACGTTTCTTTCTCCTGCATCTGGTGAG
>NC_051417.1:19268397-19268711 GCF_015228065.2 Penaeus monodon | reverse complement strand
CTGTATATGGTTATTATGTAGATAAAGGTACTTACAGATTTAGAAGAAGCACTTGCAAATGAACAGATCAAATCCCTAAAGTAATACAACGGTGTTTACGCGTCCTTCTTCCGTCAATGTTGTAAAAATAGATTTATTTCCTGGCGAAACTGGAAAACATCATCCTGCCTTTCACGGCTGCCAGGGAGGACGGCGTATCTGAAGTCTGATCAGAATTAGACTTATTGCCTCTTGTGTCCTCTGAATTTCGATAAATATTTTAAGTAGGTTAGCTAACTCCGACCTTAAAATCTAGCACAAACCAAAGCACGTAT
>NC_051417.1:19266918-19267833 GCF_015228065.2 Penaeus monodon | reverse complement strand
TCACTGAACGCAATCCCACATAATCACACAACACACTCGCACTGTCTATGCAACTGAAGGAAAACAGAAGTAACAATTAAACATGCTGCACGATGATTTAGCAAAACACAAAATACATATACAAAACCTTACTCATATAACAACCGTACCATACCTACGACACTGAAGTTTTTTGTTTTGTTATTCTTTTTATCAGACTTAGATTCACCCTCCATCCAGTGCAATAAGTCTTGCTACACTGAGTCCGAGATGTAAGGGAAAATATCATCTTGAAATTGTGCAATGATGCAGTTTTCCATATCTTCTATGCGGAAAATCTAAACCAGGAATCACCTGCCTTAAAAAAATGAAATAAACATATATTTACATTGTTTTTTTAAAGAAAATGTCTCCATTAAATTGCGATAAGAAATGGATGATATAAATTTGTTTTTTATTGACAGATAAGATCTAGGGTGGATAAATTGTTCGAGAATGATTTACGATACAATTCTACATATACATATACCTATAGGAAATAATCTTTGTTCGTTGTATTTTACAGTTAATAAATTTTCACATCGATTAGCTATGGGTAATCTCTCCAGGTCTTTCATATTTTTTCTTTCTAAGTAGAGGAAAAGAAACTGAAAAATTAATGAGAGTACACAAAATGATGATCACATGAGTAATGTTTCTCAATATTCATATTAACCCCTAATTAACATCTGGTTGACAATAGGAAAAGACACTCCTTTTTTTACTGTACACTATGAGTTCATTTTGAACCTGCTGGCTCCTTACAAAAAAAATCATACCAAAAGAGGGATATCAATAATGTATATAGATCTTTGACGATCGTATTATCATAACCCGTTTTACCTGTAAGGTAAGTCAAATAACCTACATAATAGTTGAAATATTGCCGCTAACGTT
>NC_051417.1:19265886-19266839 GCF_015228065.2 Penaeus monodon | reverse complement strand
GAGCTCATAAGATTCATCTACGTTTTCCTTTTTTTTCTCCATACGATGAAGCTGCGAGATAGCATTGTGAAGTCGATAGCTGGACCGCTGTAAGAAATGGGCGTTCTCGAGGCTTTGGCAGTGATGTGTGGCTGTTGAAGCAAAAAGAGATCCATCACTCACTGCTAAGTAGAGTTCCGTGTTGGTTTCTCAAAAGAAAGTTGGAACTGCGGGTTTACTTAATTTTTCGCCTGGTTTACTTTTTTCTCCTTTTCTTTTGTGACCTTTGTTGTTGTTTACTGCCCTGCACATTTTTTTTCTAGACGACTGTTTTGTTTATTTGTATTTTATGTCTTTCATTTGTTTGGATTCTGGAATACTTGATGAAAAAAGGTAATGAAAGAATTGATGGTAGACTAAACTATCGCTGAAGGGAAAAAATAATTATTTCGAAATCATGAAACGTATATAAATATGAAAAGGGCGCTAGTATTACATTATATCTCCATTACCGCCGGTATAAGATTAGTATTAATACTGTTCATTATTTCAAATATATTACTCACTCATTTTCATTTCGTTATTTAATTCGTTGATGCATGCAGATCTATCTTTCATTTCTCTCCCATCTTCGCACAACATACTATATTTGACTTAGAGAGCGACAAGAAAAGGCATTATTATTTTCTCTCCGGGATATCTGGCAGTTGAGATACTTTTTAGTAAAATATTTATTGCCTAAAGTAATTGGCGTTTTTGCATCAATAAAAGTATAGCCACTGGAGTTATTTTGATCCTATTAATTGAATACCTAATGCTAATCAGTTTGAGGCAGAGAAAACACAACTTTGGAAATGTAGATTTATATGGGTAATATACAACTTTTATGTTAAAGTTAGGTGCATGCATTTTTACCTCCCTTGCCTTTATAAAGGACTTTTAATTGATGCATATAATTATGTACATATATGAAC
>NC_051417.1:19265051-19265595 GCF_015228065.2 Penaeus monodon | reverse complement strand
GAAGAAAATACTTCTGAATCAAAATTATGATCACTTTCTGTCTCCCTTCCTCCTTTCTTGTTTTTTCTTCTACCTTTTTCATGCCACAAATTATATTTCGTATCATGTAATTTCAATTACAGTCCATATTTTCTTTTATAAATTACCCATAAATTTATCCCAATTTTTTCCATATTTCAAAAGCATTTTTATCCTTCCATTCATTATCAAACTTTTTATCTTTTTGCTTCTTTAATCTATAGCCTTTTATTTAGAATTTTTACGATTCAAAGTATTTTTCTGATCTTCTCTTTCATTCCCTCAATTTCCTTCCGGTGCGAAAAATTTTCCCCTCACAGAGCCGGCGTCGAGATCGATCAGGTCATTCTTCTGCACAAGCTGTTTCCAGCGTCAGCCTAAGGCATTTGGCTCAAGCCGTAAGCCTTCCGCTTTGCTAAGGTTATTCGTGATCGCCAGGCCTTGCTGCTAGCTTTGCCAAAGTCTTCTTATATGCACACTACGTGGATTTCGTTCTTTGTATGAATGTGTACAGTATGTTTATTGA
>NC_051417.1:19264593-19265006 GCF_015228065.2 Penaeus monodon | reverse complement strand
TTCCTTCATGTCAGCTGTTCTTCTGATCTTTTAATATATCTAATAGCTTTTAATATATCTACGAGCTTCCTCGCGCAATTCTTTCGTGATCTCGATTCAGGGTTTATAATCAAATTAACTTTTTTTTTAGTATGAAAATCATAAATGCAAATTTATTTATCGAATTACCTACAGCAAATTTAAAAAATACAGACGAACTGGTGACCTGTATTACCCAGGAAGCTACGAAGAGGTACTCTAAGTATTTATCTCGCATACAACAGATTCTCTACAAACTTACCCTTGTAGTTCGGGGAAAATAAAGTATCGTTTCAATTACTGATCCAAACTTAGTGCAACTGTTCCCCTGCTATTACATTTACCCGCACTGTAGCATGATATATAACTCGTTTTTGTTTTTCAAGATTTAAATA
>NC_051417.1:19263125-19263930 GCF_015228065.2 Penaeus monodon | reverse complement strand
TTACACTTTTAAAGGACATGGTCTACGTGGACTGGACTCTTCATAATATTCAAATGTTATTATGTAGAAAGAAAGAAAAATATAAAAGGAAATCTATCAAAAAACACTTAATCCTAAATTAATTTTCCCTCAAATCTAGACCGAAGTACCACTTGAAAGATATATTTTATGAAATATAAAACATTATATTACTATTCACCATGCATGTGAATTTGTTTATATTATATATTTCTCTCGCCTTCTGCTTCAGCAAAGCGAACAACAAAATAATATTCATAACCATTGCATATGGTTTATAAAATATATTCATCCATATGTTGGTACGACCTATGTTACCTATGTAAAAGATATTCTGTCAGAAAAAATAATATAAGGCGAGTTTATGCCAATGGAATTATGACAGATGAATAACATGAAAAGATTGTCATGTGCTTAATTCTAATGATAACATCAATTTTGTTAACATTTTATTGAGATGACTTGTCACTACCAATATGGGTTGCAAATAAAGCATTCCCATTCATTTATATTTATCAGTCGCAAATACGTTGATAAACAATAACTTGAATGCGATGTTTATATATATTCAGTGATAATGGATTTCTCCATTACAACTCTAATCTTCGAGTCGTATAGAATTCAAAGAAAGTTATTATTCTATAAACGATTAAGGTCTCAATAAACAGTAAGATGAACCCATGCGAAATACAGAAGACGATCGTAGAAAAAGATACGATCCCATTAAACGTTTCCAAATAGTCTATATTGGATGTCCTCGATTCGGACAAGGAAGGCAATACCAATA
>NC_051417.1:19262191-19262276 GCF_015228065.2 Penaeus monodon | reverse complement strand
TTTCGCACTGATTGCGCCTTTCTGTCACAAGGGTGAACAATACCCTTGCTGCAAAGAAGCAGTCCGAAAATAAATTCATATTGCT
>NC_051417.1:19261476-19262026 GCF_015228065.2 Penaeus monodon | reverse complement strand
GGGGGGGGGGAGGTTAAAGTGTGTTTTAAGCACAGCAACAAAACTATTTAGATTCTACTAATTCATAATTATCTGACTTGAAGGGCTGTATGGGTTTCATAAATATAAGTTGTGTTGAGTTTTTCGTACATTACAATTATTCATCAATATATCTTCCATCTTTATACATGTTTGTATTTCTGTCTGAGTTAGCGTGAGTGTGTGTTTCTGATTAATCTATCTTACTAATGGCTTTATGTTTCCAGACCCTTTTTTATATTGAGATTTATGAAAGACAATATCTGCATAGTGTTCTCAACAGCTGCTCAGGGGACGCTTTCCATTGCAAATGCAACATCAGAAATGAGAAACGCTTCCATTTCCCCTTTCTCTGAACGCTATATGTTGTGTTGATAAAGGCGAAGATAAAGACATATGAGTCTGTTTTTAAATAATTATTTTTATTTACGCTGAAATCGTGCATTCTTCTTAATAATATATAAGTTATATACAACATGCATGAAAATATGAATAATTCAAGATCTTATCGTACTATTTCTGCTTTTCGCTT
>NC_051417.1:19259707-19260706 GCF_015228065.2 Penaeus monodon | reverse complement strand
CGGTGCGTGTACGTCTGTGCTTTGTGTGTCTGTGCCATCCTACCCAACCCACCCAACAACTTCTAGACCTCAAAGTACAAATGGCAAAGAAGAGGTCCTGCAACATGTAAACTATTCACATATGCAAAGCGGGAACCGGATACACGCACTATTTCTGCACGAAAAAAAAATCAGCGCAACGGGCCACTCGCAAAATCTCAGTTTGGCAACAACTCTAAAAGAGAATTCCACTGCAGAAAAAAGTCAAAGAGACCTCAGAATTGCTCTAACCCTCAAGGGACAGGAAACGTCAGAAACACTAAAATCTGGGTTAACAAAGTCACTCCCAAAGTCATCAAAGCTTACAAGTCATCATCCAACGGCACGAACTTTTACTCAACTAAAGCCATACTATCAAAATTTCGCGCAACCAAAGGGACTCCCCAGAACTCACCTCTAGCAAGAATCGTGTCATATGTGCAAACCTGAGAGGTTTCCACAGACAAGCAAGGGAGTTTAAACTTTTGTAAGTGAGAAAAGGCTCTATATCTAACACTATTTTAGGCGAGAGTTCCCTATTATTTTAATACAAGGATTTCTGATTTCCCAAGTTGACAAAAAGAAGAACAGGATACACAGGCCGTGGGTGTTGCTCACTGCTACGGAAGTCTTCTGCGCAAAATGACTGACTCTTTTAAATTATTTACCTAACACAAGAGGCATATCGTTATGTGGTTGTTACTGACCACCAAAGTAAGGGATTTCAATGCTAGACTTTTCTATGCACAGGTAACTTACCTTACAACACGTAATAACGGTCAGCAGATATTAAATGGTTTACATAAAACACTTTCGACAAACTACATACATTTTCAGCACATCGGTCTGAGTTCTTCACTTAACCCAATGGTTACAAATCAGACATTGGTAAATGCTTTCTCTAAGAAGGTTATCCTGAAGACACCAAGGAAGGAGATATACATGAAGACAATATGGAGGAAGAGGAGTGGTGACTGGATT
>NC_051417.1:19258898-19258980 GCF_015228065.2 Penaeus monodon | reverse complement strand
AGATTTCATCATGGAAAAAAAACACATATGTCTCTTGCTCCAAACTCAGCACATGTTCCTTACAAGATTGGGAAGTAATTTC
>NC_051417.1:19258443-19258709 GCF_015228065.2 Penaeus monodon | reverse complement strand
TGACATCATGATGGCGCAAAATAAGCTCTTAAAATAATCACGAAAGTTCGCATGATTGACAATGCACGAATACATTCATGTACTCCTGCCTCACACGGGAGAAGATGCCTCCAAGAACTTGAATATACCTCACAGAAACCAAATATGAAGCAAGGGACCCGCCAGACTAGACTCGAAAGATAGAAGCACAGGATAAATATCACTAATATTATAACCATGTGTCATGTTTAACGTCAAGATACTTCCACAGGAGACTTTAGCGAAAG
>NC_051417.1:19257781-19257972 GCF_015228065.2 Penaeus monodon | reverse complement strand
TTTTTTTTTTCTGAATGATTTTGGCCAAGGAAGGTGAGGCGTCCGGACGTGTAGCTTTCTTTTTAAGTAAAAGTAAATTTAGATTTTTTTGAAGTTTCCGAACGTAGTTTTACCCTAAGACTGAGAAAAAAATGTCTCTGATATCATGAAGTCTAAAGGACAAAGTGATACAATAAAGGTGGTGTATGATA
>NC_051417.1:19257364-19257580 GCF_015228065.2 Penaeus monodon | reverse complement strand
ATGTAAAACCGTTTTCTTTGTGAGAGAACAGAGAAAGAGGACAGACGGAAATATTGCAACAATGCATATTTATCCTCAGAGAGTTTACCTTTCTGAGAATTCCATCTGGAAAATGCAGGATATCAAAAACCTTGGCTTTTCTGTCCAAATTAAGTAGGTATTCTTGAAACTGAATTATGTATAGCGCCATCAGAAATTTGATTTTAGTGTTTGTGC
>NC_051417.1:19256253-19256661 GCF_015228065.2 Penaeus monodon | reverse complement strand
AAAATTAGCAATATTTAGACGAAACAATATTGTTCGACCCTGGGACGCCTTTTGTGAAATGCCTCCAACTGCGCGGCCGCAAACACCAAAACTCATGATGGAATACGAGATTTCTGAATTACCAATAAAGCAATCACGAAACATTCCCCTCTTTTTATTAACCTATATATATGTATAGGTTGTAGTGTAGTCCCATGTTTGAAAATATTTCAGCGTAGCGATTATTGAAATAAATTTGATTGGACAAAGGAACGGAGAATTCCCATTTACGTGGCATACTGTGTTGAAAAATAACAGGTATATTCCTTTTTCGTGCGTTCAGTGCTACAGTTTCTGCGGTTCTTGGAAGATTTAACGCGTCCCTTTTACGCAAATATTTCTACTGTATAGTCAAAAGATTTTCAAATC
>NC_051417.1:19253791-19254757 GCF_015228065.2 Penaeus monodon | reverse complement strand
TCGTTTTTATGGTTCGCAATGACAATTTACTTGTGTCGTTAACAAATGGTTACCGCAAATATATTTCCTTGTATATTGGCAAATAAAAAGGAACCCATGAACCTTGCCGCGTATCCAAAATATTATGCTCTAAAGTTTTCAGTATATTGGGTGATTCATGACAATTACATGTGCAGTATAAAAGATACAGCGAACACTAGGCAATAATGTGCGTATAATGACTATTGCGTTGTTAATTTTGCATGTTCGAACTGTAAACGAGATAACGATGTCTTGTTTCTTTATCATTTTCATCGCACGTGATAAGTAATTGAACAAGGTTCCTGTGAAATAGTTTTGTTCTGTGATACACTTCGATCCTTTCCGTATATTCTGCAATATCTTCTCGGGTTTATAAAGACCAAACATGTATCCAGCGATTCGGAAAATCTGCGCAATAAAACTACACGAAATAAACTTCGCACATAAAGTGATTAAACCATTAAGCTTTTCAGGAGAATTTATATTACTAGGAGGAGTTCATCCCACTTGACCATAACCCACGAATGGACTAGAAAAAGGAAACAAATCAATCTCACTTATAATCTTGAACTATGGGGCCTTCCCGGATGGACTCCAATGATAGAGAGAGGACTATCACCTCAATTTTGATGGCTGTGTCTCGTTTTTCTACAGTCCTGTGCTGTCTGTTTGATTTCTTACTCAAATCCCCCTAGTTAACTCTTCCACTTAAATGTTGTGATATCTGACTCTCCTTGAACGGCAACACATACTTTTCCTCCGCCTGAAATCTTCTTAATTGCTTTCTGTATCATTCTGACACATCTATAATTACTCTCCTAACTAAACCGTATCCCTCCTGCTTCTGCTTTAGCATTCATTTTCCCATTAACTTGACCAGTATTCTCTTGTCACACGGCACACCGTTGCTAACCAACAGTTGTTACTTTACTTGATAGTAAAGTA
>NC_051417.1:19250507-19250928 GCF_015228065.2 Penaeus monodon | reverse complement strand
CACCTTGGTCTTCTGTAGTGCGCTGGTTTTGGGTCTCACGGCGGGAGGGTTCTTACTTGACCTGGGGGAGACGGGGGAGTCTGTATGGATCGGGGTCTGCTGGCTAGGAGCGTCGGGTGAGGGGCACGTGGATGGCTCAGCAGAGTTGAAGGCCGGCAAGTCAGCAAGGGCGCGAAGCAGCTGGCTGGCCGTGGGCAGGGAGAGAGGGAAGGGTTTTGGGAGGGGAGGATTGCCGGTCGTGGGTATGGGCGTGGAGGAGGGGTTTGGGGTTTAGGTCGGGGGTGTTGTAACTGGGGGAGGAGATGTGAAAGGAAACGATTCGTATGTGGTCTGATCACGGGTAGGGGATGGGAGGTAGGGGGATTCTTGTGTGACCTATGCGCCCTCTGCTTGTTTTTGCCCTATGATTTTATTAATGGAC
>NC_051417.1:19249482-19249576 GCF_015228065.2 Penaeus monodon | reverse complement strand
TGTTTTTGTTTCTATTCTTTCTCTCTGCTTTATTATCTGTTACATCTTTTGTTTAATTGTATTAAAAATCATTTACATATATATGAATATATAT
>NC_051417.1:19248923-19249107 GCF_015228065.2 Penaeus monodon | reverse complement strand
TAGGGCTGTGACATTATGCTTTTGGCATAAAGCATATTCTTTTAGCATATTTCATTTTAAAGAATATGCTTTTCATAGGCCATTTTAAAAGAATATGCTTTTTATTAATAAAATATGCTTTTTATGTAAACTCTATTCTTTTTACTAAAAATCTATACTTTTATACGCCAGATGAGTAAATTCA
>NC_051417.1:19246395-19248903 GCF_015228065.2 Penaeus monodon | reverse complement strand
TTATTACTATAATCATTATAACTAGTCATTATAATTATCTTACTATCATTAACTTGTTTTAGTTATTATACTCCTATGAAACTTGTATTATTACTGGTCACAGCCAATCATCGTCGAGTTGCTCGCGTCTCCCGCCCAATCAGAGCTTCCTGTGACCCGTTAGGACCGCCCATTTGTATGAGGAGGGGCCACAAGTGAGCTTGAATATCATAATTGCTTCGCGCTCACGGACCTGCTTCGCGCTCACAGACCTGCTTCACAGAAGGGGTCACACGTGAGCTTGAATATGGCCCACTAACCCTCACCACATCAGAACAGAATGCCGAAGGTGGAGAGAGCGCAACTGCGCACAAGATTGCTCACGGAGTGCGGAGATTTTACAGAAATTGATGGAGAACTGCAATGCAAATTTTGTACTACAAAGGTCTGTGAAGTCTATGGTTTAAAATGTTTAGAAGTTTTAATCCATGATATAGCTTTTTTTTTTCAAAATATTTTCGCACGATATTTCAAATACGAATATACCATGGGCATTGACAATTTTTCTCATATTTATTTAGGTTCCCAATTTGAAGAAATCTTCAATCGTGCAACATCTGAAGACTAAAAGACACAGAGAGAATAAACAAAGATCGCAGCAAGACGAGGCAGTACAGGAAGAAGGCTTAGAAGATGAAGAAACTGTCGAACAGCAACCTCCACCTGCGCAAAAGAATTTCAATAGAGATCTCTGCAAAGCTTTAATATCTTCTAACATACCTTTAAATAAGGTAAATTCAACACCGTTCTCATCCTTTCTTCTCAAATATACTGCATACACTGTTCCAGACCAGAGTACTCTTAGGAAATACCATGTGCAAGATTTGTATAAGGAAACTTTGAGTGATCTTCGACATAAAGTCGATGGAAAAAAACTGTGGGTGTCGTTAGACGAAACGACAGACGTGGAGCAGAGGTATGTTGCGTGCTTTGTGTTTGGGATACTGGGAGAAGAGGTGGAACGGCTTAAATGTTATTTAGGCAACGTAGCTGAGCTGAAATCTGTAAATCACTCGACCATAGCAGCCTTCTTCAATGATTCTCTACATGTACTGTGGCCTCAACAAATTCTGTATGAAAACGTGTTAATTGCTACAACAGATGCAGCACCATATATGTGCAAGGCTATGCGGGGATTGCAAGTTATGTATCCGAAAATGATACATGTGACATGTCTCGCTCATGGTTTACATCGGGTTGCAGAAATGGTCAGATCTAACTACCCTGAGGTTAATCGTTTGATATCTGCAGCCAAAAGTGTGTTTCTTAAATCACCACGACGAGTAGAGAAATTTAAGGAACTTTCACCTGGAGTCTCCCTCCCACCTTCGCCTGTTGTTACCAGATGGGGCACTTGGTTGGAAGCAGCGCAGTATTATTCAAATCATCTGGAAGAGGTCAATAAGACAATTATGAGTTTTGACGAAACTGAGGCCCAGAGCATTGCTGAGTGCAGAGAGCTCCTAAATAATGTTGAAGTGAAAGTAAGCTTGGCGTTCATTGCTAACCAATTTTCTGTATTAGCCTCTACAATTGAAAAGCTTGAAACACGAGGGCTATCTTTGAAAACAGCTGTTGGTTACATCACGGAGGTTAAAGAGAAGCTTGAAAACATGTATGATAGAACCTATTTTGATAAGTTCACGTCAGTATTGGCTAAGAATAAAGGATTTGCAACTGTTAAAAAAATTAGGTCTCTCTTATCTGGGAAATTGAAGAAAACAAATGACGAATACATCAACCAATACTCCAGCTCTGAATTAACTGCATTTCAATTTGCTCCTGTCGTTACCTGTGATGTGGAAAGAATGTTTTCTGTGTACAAAACTGTTTTAGCCGACAATAGACGCAGTTTTCATTTTGAAAATTTGAAACATCACTTAATCATCAAATGTAATGAACCCTAATTATGTCCTGTTGGTAATGTTTTGTCACTAATGAATCTTAAGTTTTTGGGTGTTCGTTACTACAGTATTGTTTAGTGTTTTTGTTACTAAAGCTTATTTAGTGTTCTTGTTACTACAGCCTATTGTGTTTGGTGTTCTTGTTACTATAGGCTACATAGTTGTTATTTGTTCTTGTTACTACAGCCTATTGTTTATTGTTCTTGTTACTACAGTCTACATAGTTATTTATTTTTTAATGTAGAAACCTTTATTTTTTCATATTTGAATACATAAAAAATCATAGTACTCACTACTCAGTCTGACTGTATTGTCTGCCCTTTGTTTTAGAAAATCGTGACATCGATGATACAATGTGTAATAAGTTCCCCATTATGCAAAGTGAGCAACTGATCATGGAAAAAGAAAATATCCATATAACATAAACAGCATATATTAGAGCATAAAAAGCATACTGTCAAGAATAAAAAACATATTTATGAGCATAAAAAGCATATTTTAAAGCATAAAAAGCATTTTTTTTAAGCATAAAAAGCATTTCTGTAAAAGCATAATGTCACAGCCC
>NC_051417.1:19244627-19245413 GCF_015228065.2 Penaeus monodon | reverse complement strand
GCATTCCTCTACTCCATTCGTAAAGTTCTTTGTTTTTTCCGTTCTGCGGTTGTCTCCAGGCCGTCACTCGATCCACTCCGAACGGGTTTCATTTCAGAGCAAACGTGAGGCACCCTTTTTCATTCACTCGTCATGGCGCAAAAGCATTTTTGTGATTTGTTATGCAAGGTTTATATTAGTTATCTGATTGGCAATAATAGATTGAAATTGTGATATAAAGCCATAATAACCAAAAATATTTTTCGCACTACACTCAAAGCATGTCTTCTGACTCTGCGGGTACCAGGAGAGAACCTGCAAGGAATGCTTGGTCAGAAGTTCAATCTACTACAACGGTTTTCGAGCAATGTATGTGGAGAACAATGGAAAATTATTATTTAAATGCAATTTTAGTGGCATCTGCGTTTCCGAACTGAAGTTAATACTTTTAAGTCATTAGAGTAATCACAGTAATTGCAACGGCAATTGCTGTCATACTTCATTCTTACAGATATATCAAATTTAGGGTAAACACTCATCGCACGAGTCCCTCCTACCGTCAAACGCGCCTTGACGGCTGTCATGCAGCTCAAAACGACAGCGTCAGGCACACCTTGACAGCCGTCGCCTGGGCCAAAATTCGACCGTCATTGCAGGGTTGACAGCGTTGCATATCGCATGTCCCTGAATTTACTATTACCCCCAACCGTTCCATTCATGGCACAAGGAACTTTTCTTCTCATCAGCACGATCATTGGTCAAAATATTTAGATAAATGACTTTATATTTTTGTGCTATTTCTAAAGA
>NC_051417.1:19243993-19244133 GCF_015228065.2 Penaeus monodon | reverse complement strand
TTTTTTTTTCTCTCTCTCTAATCGCAACATTGATGATGGTTTTGATAATGTAAATGATCAAACACATTGGAATGATGCCTTAATGTGAAATAGGATAAATCATGATATCGGTAAGTAGAGCGAATAGTAAATAATAATAG
>NC_051417.1:19243078-19243742 GCF_015228065.2 Penaeus monodon | reverse complement strand
AAATAGCACGCCAGTTTAACAACGCAACTTTATCGTTCGCAAAACCTACGCATCCCATTCAGGTTCCGTACTTTCATTCGGAAAACGGTGCTTCACACTTTTCGAAAAGCTGAAAAAGTTCTGATTGACTGATTAACAAAAAGCTTCTTGTTTTTCGTCCCATAATTAGACTTGTCTTTATTGAAACACATCTCACAGCAAACGCATTTTGAACTTTCTATAAAGATGCGTCTAATCTCATCGTATCGTTTAAATTTCCCTTGAATGTTTCTGTCACTTTTTAAAAATTCTTTTTCAAAAAAGTAATAGAGTTAAACCTGAAAATAGCAAGGGAAAATAATAAATATCGACTCTAGCAATTTATCCGTTCACATAAAGACCTCCCAACCTTTAAAACGGAAGGCATTGATAAAAGATAATAATGAGAAAACGCACAGTTTAGTAATACACCTCTAAACTTTTCTGTGCGTTCAAACCCCCAGGTAATACTGATACATACGTCAGGAGGGATATGATTTTTTCAAAGAGAAGATAGGATTTAGTACTTGTGTTTCATATAGTTCAGCTCTACATGAATAGTAGGTTTGAATAATGAATTACAGTCAGAGAATATAAAAGGCAAACTATGCACCTCAACATATTGCTTATGCTTAAAATCGTCAAG
>NC_051417.1:19237948-19239634 GCF_015228065.2 Penaeus monodon | reverse complement strand
TTACAAAGGCACCGTTTCTGACCAGACAATTAAAACGTACGGCAACTATCGCTTGTTTTCATTCCTGCAATTTATTCTGCTTGAGAACATATCTGGTTGAGGAAGTGATGATGGTGATGGTGGTTAGTGGTAAAGATTCAAGAAACAGGCGAAAGAGAGTATGGAAATGAAGAGAGATATGTAACGAATATCCAGAGGCTAGAGTTAACGTAGAAGTTTAGCGTTATGTAGTGTTTTTATATAGATATTTAAACATACAATGCCCTTTTTCCAAACACCGAAGATTCTTACATAACCGTGGCCTATTTGCTGTTTTTTTTTATTTACATGATTTAACTAGCCTTTAATCGTTAAAGAATAGATTATTATTTATCAAAAAACACTTCTGGTATCTTGCGAGTATTTATGTTCATACGTTATTCAGGGTATATTTTGCCCTTCATAGTAAATTAATATGATGTACATGTTGTAAAACCTGCTAATTCAGTTGATTATTTGAGTAGCTGTTATTCCAAAATGAACTGCTTGTGTGCATGAGCGCGCACTGTACTGGTATATTATCTATATTTTTTTTCCAGATTGCTTCTATTTCCTTGCATGTCATGTGATTTATTTTAATAATTCACCATTATGTCATATTCAACTTCCATTACGCTATATAGAGTCTAGTGGAACGGCAATAAAAATAATGGGATACTGAAATAGTTCGCTTGCTTTATTTATTCCAATACCTTTCGCTGTAATCCCCTAAAGAGACTTCAAAATTCGGTGTATATATTATGGTTTTTGTCATTATTTTTCAAATAATTTTAAACCTTTTACCAATCACTTATTCAATTTGTCCACAATTTATCTCTGCAATAAGTCACTTGTGACAAGGAAATCATTCCTGAAAAATATTAAAAGATCTCAACAAAATTCGCTATCATTCATGAACTATTTTCCCTTTGTTGTTTACTTCTCTCTGTTGCAAGCACGGTGAAAGCATTCTTAGTATCTAATTTCTAAGATGGTTCTTTCTGAATGCGTAAAGAATCTCTTGTTTGCCCAAGGTAATTGTCCATGAAATACTGCGAAGAAAATATTTCGAAATAACTCTTTTCAAGAAGAGTTATGCGAATGATGCAATTGCAGAAAAAATAATGGATGAATAAGAAGAAACACAACAGACACATATAGATTTTTTTTTTTTTTTTCAAAAGTAGAATGCCTAAAATGGTCAAAAGTAAATCTGGGAATGACTAAACAAATATATTAGAAAATAAACAACTAACTGAAGGTCAGAGGATACAGAGAAAATATTACAGTCTAATATCTATCAACAGTCACAAAATACACACAAACAGTGTAATTATTATTTCACTGCAAAAATACCCCTGCGTTACACTACAGCCTGGATACGATCCTCTCTTCTTCCTTGTAAGGAAACATTCAGATACGGATTTCCTCCAAAGTATGTTTTTATGCCACTTTCACTTCTTGATTTTTGAGAATTCTCTTGACATTTTCTCGAAACTATACGTGGAAGGAAGTGCTAGAATTTTTAATACTGCTCAATTATCTTTTTTTTTTTAATGGAAGATAGATATGTCTTTTTCTCTCTCATTCCTTATGGAATCCTTTTTGCTTCGCTAAGGAGTCTTTTTGAAGTTGCTCGGGCAAAAAAGATTTAGACCCGAAGAAATA
>NC_051417.1:19230546-19230637 GCF_015228065.2 Penaeus monodon | reverse complement strand
GAACCGTTGATATAAATGTGTCAAAATATCTAAAAACTAGTAAATAAGTAATAAATGATTTGTATGTCAGAATATAAATAGACGGGAAAAA
>NC_051417.1:19228947-19229962 GCF_015228065.2 Penaeus monodon | reverse complement strand
ATTTCTTTATCTTTTACAATTTTACTAATATTAATTCATTTTCTTATTACTTAAATTCAAAAAACATTTTAATTTATACATTATCATTAAACTATCTCTTTTACATTAACTTATTCTTAATAAATTTGGGGGTTTTCACGGGGGCAGGTAAATGGAAACGGGTGGGGCCTTGGTTTAATCCCCCCCCTTTTCCCCACCCCCCCCGGGAGCCCGGGGAAAAAGGGGCCTTTCCATTCTCCCCTGCCGGCAACCCCTTTTAAGATTCTGAGTGTCCCTCCACCCGGGAAAAAAGGGCCTTGGGGGGCCCAGGGCAAATTGTGGGGATTGGAGCGGGGACCCCGGGGTGGGGGGTTTGGCCCCCGGCCCGGGAAACCCTGGCTTGTAAACCCTGCCCCACAGGGGAAAATGGGGCGGTCGGGGGGGGGCCGCCGCCCCCCCCTTTATCTGGCTTTTTTTGGCGGGGGGAGGGGGTTGCCCTCCCACCCAGCTTTGGCGGGCTTGGGTCCCGCTGGGAAAAAGCCCGGGGGCAGGTTTGGAGCGGTTTTACCCCCCCGGGGGCCCCCGCGGAGGGAAACCTGAGTTGGGGGGGCCCGGGGCCCCCAAGGTGGAAAGGTTAACCCCGCCCCCCCCATTGGGGTGGTTCACCAAGGTGGGGCCCCGGGGGGCCCCGAGGTTAACCTCAGGGTGTTTTGGGGGCCTTATCCTTCCCTTTCGAAACTTTACCTCGATCGGGTTGAACAGGGGGTTGAGGGGGGCCCCTTAAAGGGGAGAAGCCCGGACCCAGTTTTGGGGTTTCACCTCTACTGTTGGGCCCACGAGGGTCAACCCCGGGGGTGAAAAAGCCCTCCAATTTCCCCTGGGAGCGATTTGCCCGTTTAGACTTCGGCTTTGGGGTCCCAATTTTTTGGCCTTCAATTGGTATCCGCTTACCGAGGTCAAAAACCGATTTTGGGGCTTTAGCCAAAATCCAGGCAAGATTGCCCCCCTTCGATTTTTCTGGCCCCAAATGGGATCC
>NC_051417.1:19225750-19226580 GCF_015228065.2 Penaeus monodon | reverse complement strand
ATTTCCTTTTGGGGATCGGGGTTTTGGGTTTCATTGAAAGAGAACGAACGAGCAGTGACAGACAAAACCAATGCAAAACAACCCTATCACCAAGGAGTCCCCCTTTACTTTAATATAAAGTCATATCCTCTTTCATTTTAAAAATTTATAAACGCATCTTTCTGAACCGTTTTTCCCGCAGACAAAAGGCTCCGGAAAATACTCGGCGATTGGAAAATTTAATTACCCTCTTCTCTTTTTAAGGGATTCACAGTGTTATGCAGCTGTTTGTAATGACGGGGGAAAAACAGAATAAAACGGCTTTCAGCTGCAGGACTCAGCGTGGAAATAATTTTAAAATTTCTGATGGATAAAAATTAACAAAAAAGTTAGTATCAAAGGTCTAACAGACTATTTTTTGGATAATATTTATAATGAGATGATAAGACAGTGACAAGGGTTATCTAGTTAACCATTTAAAATGGGCGTTCATAAACTACCGACGTAGATTAACCCGACTTTTTTGAATATCAAAACCGTTAGAAATTTGGGGGGAGGGGGTGGGGAGAAAAGGCGAGAAAGAGACAAGGAAAACAGGGCAAAGAAATGCGATATACAGGGACAGACGAGGAAACCCCGCGCTGGGAAATGTTTAATTAAATGATCGTATATTATTTATTTCTCATATTGATTTGTTCCTCCAACCCCTCTGACGCCCAAACCCTCTTGACCGTCCTTCATTACTGTTGCTATTTATTACTATACCTATCAATTTGAATTTCTAGGATCAAGAAAAAACCATATTTTTCTTATCTGCACACGCACACATATTAATAACAGTGTATAATAAT
>NC_051417.1:19225002-19225092 GCF_015228065.2 Penaeus monodon | reverse complement strand
AGCCCGGTTTGGAAACAAACGACCAAAACATCGGTCTCCACAAGGCAATAAGGGGTTTCAGATATTATTATAAAAAAGGGTAAATGATAA
>NC_051417.1:19224591-19224746 GCF_015228065.2 Penaeus monodon | reverse complement strand
TTGTTCTTAGAATGTCAAGCAATTTCTGGGGATGTCGATTTGTTCAAAATTTACAACTTCCGACCTTGTCTGGTTAGTGTTTTAAGTCTCATCATTTTTAACGTCTGTGAGGTGTGTGAAATCTTCATCTTTTTCTTTAGTTTGAGGAGATAATC
>NC_051417.1:19224237-19224373 GCF_015228065.2 Penaeus monodon | reverse complement strand
GTCTTTTTTACGTCAAAATCTTTTTTTAGAAATTTTATACAGTGATTTACTCACTTTCAGCAGTTTTTTATGGGCATTGCTGTTACATCTAGAATGCAAAAATAGTCTAATAGGGATAATCAGATTTCAAAAAGTG
>NC_051417.1:19224100-19224215 GCF_015228065.2 Penaeus monodon | reverse complement strand
GACTATTTTATTCCTCTTCTTCTAGGGGAAAAACATAGGAACTAAGTTAAAGTGCCTTCAAAAAAGGGCTTGAAAAGGAAAGTTAAGTAATTTGTTTTTAATTTTACCCCCCCCC
>NC_051417.1:19223551-19223692 GCF_015228065.2 Penaeus monodon | reverse complement strand
AACACGGGTTAACTTGAATCACAGGGTAAACCTGACAATATACGTTTCATTTATTCATTTATTCAAGAAGAGGAAAGCGCCATGCAACACTGTCTGGATGCTGACTGCCGCGGACGGTCTGCGCGCGTAACTGCAGTGCGG
>NC_051417.1:19219570-19219656 GCF_015228065.2 Penaeus monodon | reverse complement strand
CCATGCAGTGGGGATTCCAGGTCACGGCACTCACATACAAGAGAAAACAAGAGAGATGTGAAATTATTAAATCAGGACTACCCCAC
>NC_051417.1:19218780-19218853 GCF_015228065.2 Penaeus monodon | reverse complement strand
TTTATTACAGGCGACACTATGCTCCTGGCAAGATAGTGTCCTCACACAAATTACTGGGTATGAGTGGCAATAG
>NC_051417.1:19218622-19218693 GCF_015228065.2 Penaeus monodon | reverse complement strand
ATAGTATATAAAACGATAAAACTGTACTCCTAAGTGCGCATTTTCCATTAGTTTATAGAATCGGGCTCTTA
>NC_051417.1:19217434-19217575 GCF_015228065.2 Penaeus monodon | reverse complement strand
AGAAACGTTGTATAAATGTGTCAAATTGATTATCATAAAAACCATTAAATAATAAATAATGATTGGATTGTCAAGAATATAAATAGACGGGGAAAAACTATATATGTTATATGTTATCCACACAGGACCCCACCCCAAAAT
>NC_051417.1:19212945-19213019 GCF_015228065.2 Penaeus monodon | reverse complement strand
AAAGGGGGGGGGGGGGGGCGAAGGAGGAAGGTGATAGCAGCCTCAAGGACTCTATGAGTCTAGAAAAAACAAAG
>NC_051417.1:19210912-19211766 GCF_015228065.2 Penaeus monodon | reverse complement strand
CTATGACGAAAGGCGAGACAGAGGCAAGGGTGACAGACAATGACGCAGATGCAAACACAACCCTGGATCACCAAGGGGAGTCCCATTCACATTGAGATGATAAAGTCTCTGCACTCTTTCATTTAAAATGCAGTAAACAGCAATCTTTCTTGAACTCGTTTCCCCCGCAGACCAAAGGCTCCGGAAACATACTCGAGCGACTTGCGAAATTGAATTACCATCTTCTCTTTCAAGGCATCACAGTGGTTATGCAGCTGTTTGTAAGTGACAGGGAAAACACAGAAATCAAGAACAGGCTTTTTCAGCTGACATGGACTCAGCTGTGGAAATAATGTTGAAATTACTGATGGATAAAAAGTAACAGAAAATGTGTATTAATCTAGTAGGGTCTAACAGAACATATTTCGGATAATATTTATAATGAGATGATAAGGACAGTGACAAGGGGTTATCTTAGTTAACAGCATTAACATGGGCGTTCATAATACTACTCGGAAGTAGATGTAATACCTGACTTTCTGAATATCAAAACCGTTAGAATGTAGGGGGGAGGGGGCTGGGGAGAAGAGGCTAAGAAGAGACAAAAGAAAACAGGGCAAAGACAATGCGATGATACAGGTACAAGAGGAAGCCAAGCGCTGGAACGTGTTACTTAAATGATACTTATATTATTATTTCTCACTTGATTAGTTCCTCCAACCATATCTGAACGCCAACCCATCTGTGACCGTCCTTCAGCTTACGTGTTAGCTGTTTATTACATATACCATATCAAGTATCTGAATTATCTAGTATAAGAAAACCATATTAATTCTTATCTGCACATGGCGCACACATGAATATACATACCCATG
>NC_051417.1:19208409-19209233 GCF_015228065.2 Penaeus monodon | reverse complement strand
CCTTGGTGATCAGGGTTGTGTTGCATCTGATGAAGAGAAGGCAGAGACAGAGCAAGTGACAGACAAACGCAGATGCAACACAACCCTGATCACCAAGGAGTCCCCTTCACATTGAGATGATAAAGTCATATGCACTCTTTCATTTAAAATTCAGTAAACAGCATCTTTCTGAACCGTTTCCAGCAGACAAAGGCTCCGGAACATACTCGAGCGACTTGCGAAATTGAATTACCATCTTCTCTTTCAAGGCATTCACAGTGTTATGCAGCTGTGTTGTAAGTGACAGGGAAACACAGAAATAAGAACAGGCTTTCAGCTGCAGGGACTCAGCTGTGGAAATAATGTTGAAATTACTGATGGATAAAAATTAACAGAAAATGTGTAGTATCATATTAGGTCTAACAGACATATTTCGGATAATATTTAGTAATGAGATGATAAGGACAGTGACAAGGGTTATCTAGTTAACAGCATTAAACATGGGCGTTCATAATACTACTCGACGTAGATGTAATACCTGACTTTTCTGAATATCAAAACCGTTAGAATGTAGGGGGGAGGGGCTGGGGAGAAGAGGCGAGAAAGAGACAAAGGAAAACAGGGCAAAGACAATGCGATGATACAGGTACAGACGAGGAAGCCAAGCGCTGGAACGTGTTAATTAAATGATACGTATATTATTATTTCTCATATTGATTAGTTCCTCCAACCATCTCTGAACGCCAACCATCTGTGACCGTCCTTCAGCTTACGTGTTAGCTATTTATTACATATACCATATCAAGTATATGAATTATCTAGGATCAAGAAAAACCATATTAATT
>NC_051417.1:19206730-19206845 GCF_015228065.2 Penaeus monodon | reverse complement strand
AGAAGTTTGATACAGTGAATATTACTCACTTTCAGCAGTTTATTATGGACATTGCTGTTGATCAGTCTAGAAATGCAAATATAGTCTAATAGGGATAATACAGATTTCAATAGTG
>NC_051417.1:19206560-19206709 GCF_015228065.2 Penaeus monodon | reverse complement strand
GACTATTGATTTCTCTCTCTGTCTAGGAGAACAAAACATCAGGAACGATAAGTTAAAGTGCTCTTCAAAACAGGGCTGTGAACAGGAAAGTTAAGGAATTTGTGAATTACATGACAATTTTTACGAAGATTCGGGTACTCACTTTTCCT
>NC_051417.1:19205953-19206046 GCF_015228065.2 Penaeus monodon | reverse complement strand
CCTGTTTACGTAAAAAGGAGTCAGAAACCAAAGAGCCATCAGAGGATAAATTTTCCTCTATGATCCGATGTTGCCATGGTAGACACTCCGGCT
>NC_051417.1:19201553-19201654 GCF_015228065.2 Penaeus monodon | reverse complement strand
AGTACATTATACGCAAGAATAACGTCAAGAACAAGAATGACGTTATGACGGCGGCATTTCGGATGTTACTCTCAGGCCCAGGAGATTACCTCACTAGAAAT
>NC_051417.1:19200380-19201368 GCF_015228065.2 Penaeus monodon | reverse complement strand
AATGATAAGGAGTGAGCAAACCAATATATCGGTTTCGATTGATAAAACAAATCTTGTCTGAGACAGCTTAAACTAAAACGTAAAATGCCGCATACTGAATGCAGACGACCAAGAAGATCAAACAGTGTGGCCACTTCACACCGTCATAACGTTGCATAAATTCCACACGTGAAGATCAGAGCAGGAAAATGACATGCTTGGAGCAAAATGACCCATAACCTATTGCATTCTAGCACACAGCGTGTTGGGAGACATGCAACAGCATAATGCCTTTAAAAGTAAGTGCGGATGATACCTGATAAGCACTTATATTTAATGTACACCGCAGTTATTACCCGCATGGAAAGATCCGGGGTTTCAACTGAAAGAACTATAAAGATAACATCCCCAGTTTTTTTTACAATTCTGATTTTTCTCGTTTTACGTCCGGTGGTAATATCCTATTTCGATCACTACATACACAAATACTCGAATTCAGAATGTAGCAAAAATATCATTCCCTCTTTGAGTATCATGTTTTATGATCTGAACAAACATAAGGATACTAATTTTGTCTCGGGACTCACCAACCTCAAGGAATAGTAATTGTAACCCCGGAATCACCACTAAAAATGCACATGACTTACAGGAAAGGAGAGCAGGAAAGGCCAAATGACCGGCCGTAACATGAAACATCTAGGGTGGTGTTGCAGCTACGTTTGTGAGAGAGTGTCATTAAGCCATACTTCACATCGTGCATGACGCAGAATGGCCTAGTTATCAAAGCTCGTGGGGGAAAGGTCATGCAAAATGAGAAGAGGGAAAGATATGTTATCTATTACGATTTTGCATGAGATGCGTAGGAATGCATAAGAGTTAGATACATATAAATGTGCATTTCGTTTTTTTTTCCACTATCTATCCATCTCAATACCCATCTACCATTTAATTTACACACACACACACAATCAATTGGTAGATTGGTTTTGAGATGGATTGATATTGGAAA
>NC_051417.1:19191034-19192408 GCF_015228065.2 Penaeus monodon | reverse complement strand
CTGTAAGGCCTTGATCCCCGAGGGGGTTGTTTTGGGTTTCAAGGAAAGTCATCAAGGGTTCAGACGAAAATAAGCTGGTGAGTTGGATCAATGATCACATTAGTGTTCCGTTTTCACTCATAGAGGCATATTTTAAAAAATATTATCTATAGTTATCTTTTTTGGTGGGAGGGGGGTGGGGGCATTTTCAATAAATCGTCTTCTTCATATTGCTTTATTTTATCTTATCTTTATGCATAATACTCAATTACACTTCAACAATAAAAGTCATGGTAAGACCCAAAAGCTGATAAGAAGGAAATTTTTATTTATTCGCTGTCTAGAATACTCATTTACTAAATTAAATTGATTCCAATATATTTCTGGGTTGTTGAATTAATCTGTACCTCACTGGGTAAGGAAATGAAACTGATACCTTTGTATAACTGAGTTATCAGATGGAATTGACACCTGTAATCCTATTGATTTATATGGTTAAGCAAATACATACTTATTTTCATCCTTGGGTTTTCAAATAATGCGATTCCCCTTAAATAAAAATGATACCTCTTCGGTTTTAGGCCATGCAATCTAACCATACAAGTATCAATATAAAACTGAAAGTTCAACAACAATATGTTACTGAATGAAACCAGAACAAAATATGGGTTCTTTTAGATATTTTTTCTTCTCTCTTAGCCCTGTTTAATTGGGAGTATATAAGCTAAGTCCGTAAACAAAATGTGTTGCAGTGCCTGATTATATAATAAAAGAGGATAACTGATTTTTAATATAATAAAAAATAATATGACTTGTGCTGATTGCTGTCATGAAACATGTGTTCGCATTCCTCCTAGTAGACCTATTATTAACAACCGAACATTTTCTTCATATTCCATATTTTAACCTCATTGCGTGCAGGATTATAGCAATATATGTCTTAAATATATATTTGGACAGTATGTGAAGAGATACGAGGGACAAGGAAAAAATCTAATACGAAATTTTCTAAATACCTTATTGCATTCTGTAGATACTTGGTTTTGGCAAAGACAAAAACAGGTCTGTCTCTATCCACTTACAAGTAGTTGAGGATTATATAAACGTTTCATAATTATATTATTATAATGAACATATATTTTCATGGATAGCAATGAGAATAACAATAATACACTTTAGAATTACGGGTCCCGTCGCTTATAGATGGCGAATCGAACACATATTCTGAAAGAGGGAGAAGCCGAAGACGACGCCAGTGAGACAAATGAGGATCTTCTCTCTTAAAGTGCCTACGAAGGTGGTTGTGGTGCTGAGTAGTAGAGTACGAGAGGGAGTCTGAGGATTAAGTGTTTCTGCAATGAACAATATCCCAGGAAGTTCATTGTATCAAAAATG
>NC_051417.1:19190068-19190263 GCF_015228065.2 Penaeus monodon | reverse complement strand
TAGTGAGGCTTAGTGCTATTGCGTTTAAAGGAACTGCAATATATGTTAAAAGGAATCAGAATAGAACAAATCCTCTTTGTGCATATACATGGAAAGTCAAAAGGGAAATGAGACAAAAATGCATGACACTGTTACACGATTTTAATTCTTTTTAAGCGAGTTTATGGTGTTATATTTCCAGTACTGGGTTTTCCG
>NC_051417.1:19188504-19189537 GCF_015228065.2 Penaeus monodon | reverse complement strand
TTTCAATAACATACAACACTGTCGTAGTTTGTTTACAGTCCATTAACTAAGTTTTCCTTTACGTCATATCCAGCAAACTTGAGGCATTTGAGACACTCACGACTTCGGGTTAGGCAGGTGTTGAACCTACCTCTCCAAAACTTAGTATACTTTGGTCTCTGGGCCATTGTACCTCGTAAGTAACCGGATAAAAAGTATTTCGAAAGATGGCGTTCAGTATACTATCATCTTTGAGCTCTCTTGGGTTTGCGGATCAAGTGAAACCGTTCTAGATCTTTTTTTCAGATTACAGAGGGCAGCAGTTGTCTCTTTTTTCACATTACTTGTTCAAAATCGAAAGCACTTGTTTTTCTGTGTGTTATTCGTATGATGTGAACGTTGCTGTGATATTATTACTGCACGTGTTTTTAAGAATTGTATTGATTACTCTAGTTATAACATTTGAATATTGGGTCGTAAGTAAGTAGCGTTTTGATACATAGTATGCCAATAGTATACATTTAATAGCTGTTATGCTTTACACTGTTTATTTCTCCTTTTAATTTCGTTCATATTTGGTAGATACTGTCATTAATACATACTAAACTATGCAATTATGAACACAATGGTCTGTTTTGAATTGAGAGTGACAAACATTCTTTGGATAAACACATCCATAGTCATAGAAGATTAAGTTAAATGACCTTTTCTCTTTTGCTCTGCAATACGTTTTTCCCCACAGTATGTAGCAATATATTAGTCCCCTTGCAAAGCAAAAGACAAGTGGATCTATTGTTGCATAACAGATTCTCATTTCGGGTTTGCAATTACTACTGCAAAATGAATCAAAAACAATTTTATTTTTCATTTCCCTTTACAGGCATCATGGTTATGCTCGAGAAATTTGCCGTGTTGTTAGCGTGTTTTCGGATGTGTTTATAGGCTTTTATCATTCCGTCATTTTACCATGAGGATGCGTCAAACTGGATTCGCAAGAGCTTAAAAGACCTGCACTGATGTTAAGACGTTGATGAACATTTTCGCTGCGTGTGAA
>NC_051417.1:19187863-19188311 GCF_015228065.2 Penaeus monodon | reverse complement strand
CATGAATAGATTTCGTAGAAAGAGATAAAAAATCTCAATTTATTCAAAAAGGGAACATTCTACTTTGTCAATAATTCCCCTTAAAAAAAAAATCACTGATTCCTAGTATTCCTCCCAAGACATATTTTTCCCGATGGAGGAAGCCATTCACCTCTCTATAATTACCCTAAGCTGTGTAAAAATAACTCCAGCTTAAGGAGGGAATTCTGGTCATCCTCATCAGGAAAACCTCGACACCATTCACCGGAGGATTTACGGGTCCTTGCCCACGACCCTCCTTCTGCCTTTATCCTTCTAATCTTCTTTGTCTCGGGAAATTTGCTTTTCCTTCGCCGTTAGTTAGAAGGCTTTGTAAGTCTTCCTCTGAGGAGCTTTAGCTTTTTTTTTGTGTGTGTGTGTATGTTAAATAACTTTAGGTGAATTTAGCTTTGCGTTTGATCTGTAGTTT
>NC_051417.1:19187400-19187623 GCF_015228065.2 Penaeus monodon | reverse complement strand
TGGGGTCGGGAGAAGAAATGGAGAGAAGAGAGAGACGAAGGGAGGTTAGCCAATGTGATACTTAACGGAAATCGGTCATTCTGTCTTTATGCTGTATTTGCGTGTCATGTGCATATACAGTCGATGATCCGATAGTTAGAAATATGAGTACAAAAACGATTAATACACGTTAATAAAAGCAATAAGATTCAAATAATAAAGCGATAACTGGTAATCATACAAC
>NC_051417.1:19186296-19186590 GCF_015228065.2 Penaeus monodon | reverse complement strand
AATAATTTTCTTTTGAAGCAAATGAGGGAATTCGGTTTTCCTCTCAGCGGCAACTTCTTTCAACTAGGAACGATATACTCGATCCTCAATTTCCAACTATAGAGATACTAACTTCTTCAACCATTTCGTAGAACTTCTGAGCAAGTCCATTCTATCTCAAAGGGAGGATGGCTGCGTGTGGCTGGAAACTGGTTTATAACACGTATTTCCTTTATTTGGGCATAAAGTTTGCCTTCGCGAGACATAGAATCGAATGACATTATTTTTCATTTTGCTTTTCTTGAGCTTCTTCTC
>NC_051417.1:19185447-19185578 GCF_015228065.2 Penaeus monodon | reverse complement strand
TGAAACAAGAAGAAATCCGATAGGTGAACTTGGCTTGACTATCAATTACACCCATTTCTCAACGTGTGTGTTTACTAAATAACAGATACAGTGAGAGAGACAAAGAGAAGTGCGAGATCTCTGTGATTATC
>NC_051417.1:19185193-19185405 GCF_015228065.2 Penaeus monodon | reverse complement strand
CATGGTACACAAAAGCACTTATGAAAACAGTCACGCACAGGTATACTGTACATGGCGGTACCGGGTACATTCAGTAACCAATATTCACACATAGTGAAGATATCTCACATTTAATAAACTTTAAAAAGGAAAAAAAAACTCTTCTCATAACCATGAATACCTAGGTGTGATAATCGCAGCAAGTCGTCCAGTTGCCCCGTTGTTTACGTGTG
>NC_051417.1:19184532-19184913 GCF_015228065.2 Penaeus monodon | reverse complement strand
TTGACACGGTTTTCGCAACGGTATATAAACGAAAACAAAAGCTAACTCACGCCCACACTTGCATAAGAACACTCTGTATCAGAAACGCAAATTAGCTGCGGTTAGACAAGCATTAAGCTTTCAGAAAAATGACCCCTTTTAAGAAAGAAAAATTACCTCCCTTAAGATACCTCTTCCCTCGGAGAAATGGGCTTTCTAATTAGGGAAAATCTGCGCAAAGTCGGATTTCTCTTCAGGCTCAACTATTTAATGTATTTCGAGGGAGTTCATTCCCAGCGCGGTGGACTGACATTCAGCCTTGGTTCTGATATGTGTAAGAACATTCAGGTCATGCAATTTCTTTTGTAATCTGTAACTAAACTATAACTGAAAATATCAGTG
>NC_051417.1:19178354-19178430 GCF_015228065.2 Penaeus monodon | reverse complement strand
TTATAAAATTATACAAATATATGAAAAACGGGACAATTTATGACATATAAAAACAGAAATCATGGAAAAGGCAACC
>NC_051417.1:19177349-19177864 GCF_015228065.2 Penaeus monodon | reverse complement strand
TTTGTCCATTAACCCAGATGATTACGATTCTTCGTAAGATATAGCTTTGTGTAATAAAGTAGTAACACTTTGTGATTCCAAACGAAAAACACATAGAATGATGCCTGTTTCTCCTTCCCTCCCAAATTAGAAGATCCGCTATCGAAGTTCAGATCGCAAAATGGCTAATAACAGGGGGGAGTGAAAGGAGAGCGTCGAGTTAACAGAATGCGTCAGTGCTTTGGAGAATAGAGCTGTTTGCCTCACATTATAGCTGGAATTCAGTTAGTGATTAGATTTGACCTTTTATCTAATTTTTTTTTTCATGGAATATGATTAACAGTGCAAAGGGGAAGTATACGTATTATTCTCCTCCTACATATAGCGTAATGTGAAACTTTTATGTTTCCCTTGTTCAAGCTTTGCATTAATGCTATCATTCCTATCTTATCAGCGAAACGGTGGTTTATTAGACACTCATTCACTGGAATTCTGAATATAGCGTAAGGTATATAATCCACTAAAATATATCAGTG
>NC_051417.1:19176532-19176656 GCF_015228065.2 Penaeus monodon | reverse complement strand
TAAGAAGCAGATGTACCTATTGGTATACTGTGAATACATGTACTGAGAACACGTTAATATGGAAACAAAGAAACACACGGGGTCTAATAAAGATTAGTACACTCACAGCCTAACATTCTTTCCT
>NC_051417.1:19173965-19174196 GCF_015228065.2 Penaeus monodon | reverse complement strand
CTATTTTATTTATATTTCGTTGAAACTTCATATTTCTCAGTTTTCTTTAAGTATTTTCGCAACCATTACTGAACTGTTAATGCTGCAAGACAGCAGCTGTAATTAACTGGAGGAAGGTTCCCCGCGTCCGGTAAAGAAAACCGCTTCCTAATTAGCGAAAATCTGCGAAGGATCCTGATTACTTGGCGAGACAAAGTTCTGGTTCAAATGGAGTTATTGTACGTGAAGGAG
>NC_051417.1:19172237-19172882 GCF_015228065.2 Penaeus monodon | reverse complement strand
TCCTGCTTTTACATTCTTCATTCATTCGGAAGGCTACCAGTAAGCTAGTAAAAAGAAAATCGATATCTTTAATATGGAAATTGATCATATTACATCATTAGAATTCCGTTTTACAAAGAAGTGAAAGGATAAAATAAATAATGCGATCATCAGGAAATAGGCAATCTGTGATGAAAATATTATAATATGTTTCTTTCCAGTAAGTAGCCTTTGTTGAAGTTGAAATAAACCATAACATTCAGGATGAAAAGACTGTTGCAGGGAAATGTAATCTACACTTTTAATTGGACCTCCTCTTCTCCCACAGTAAAAATTACTTTCATGTTGAAGAACACGCAAAGGATTATTCGTTAGACATATAAATGTTAATAACATGTGATCTCACTAAAAAGGACGATTCAGTTTTGAAGGAAAATATGAAAGGGGAAATGCGATTCTCATTCAGGAGACTATCATGAAATTCAAAGGCAATTATCACTATAGTTTTGGATGCCATTTTAAAAATACACAATCAAGGTGTTTGCATTCTGCCTGTTGATTAGACTAAGAATTTACATTTCAATTAATGGATACACAAAAAGCTTTTGAAATTAGCATTTGAAAAATTATGCTACGCTCATGTTCCCCGCGTTAGCATCTTCCGCG
>NC_051417.1:19170744-19171131 GCF_015228065.2 Penaeus monodon | reverse complement strand
TATCCAGTACCTAATGGCATTTATTTCACGTATTTACGTAGCATGGCAATGGTATGTTAATTTTGCAAGCCAGCAGAGGTAGGAAGGTTTACTACGTCTGGGAAAGAAAAACGGTTCCTAATTAGAGAAAATACTCGCAGAAACCTATGTTTATCTGGCAGGATGATGCTATAGTTTCTGCATTAAATACATTCATGATAATTGAACTGAAAGCGAGAATATCCCTAAATACACAAATTATCCCCTCATATCTTTCAGTCATTCATTTCTCTATCTAGCTTAATAGTGCAGCACTAGCTTTACAATTGCATCGATCCTGATTAGCGCCTGGCTTGGCTACTTAAAGTCATTGATTTACACACTTGTCTTATATGGAAAATACTTGGA
>NC_051417.1:19170050-19170460 GCF_015228065.2 Penaeus monodon | reverse complement strand
GGGTAAAATACAAATAGGTGGAGCTTGACGATAGGGAGTGGAGCCTATTTAAACTAGTTCTCCCTTACAAATCATTGTAAGATATTCTCATCTTTCTCTAACTTTTGTTTCAGCCACGTTATTTATTTTAGCTCTTCTTTGCGGACTTGAAGATCATCGATACTTGCAATGCATTATGAAAATATTCCTGATCCAGTTGCTGTGTTGCCTTCATAAACTAAAATATCCTTTGATCTTTCTTGAAGAATTCCCTTCCTGACAGCTCACGTCTTTGCAGTTGCATTAACTGATGTATAGTTTAAAGTAACAAGACAGTAATTCGGGTAAACGTGTGTATTTTTTAGACTTCCTGTCCTTCTGCTAAAAATGCGTTTTTGTGTTGAAGAACACACAAGGGCTAACGCGATAAA
>NC_051417.1:19169739-19169830 GCF_015228065.2 Penaeus monodon | reverse complement strand
ACGATCAAGTAATGATTGTAAGAAAACATTACATTATAATTCAAGCAAACACATTGTTCCCGTTTAATCCTCCTCTAAATGTCAATGTTAA
>NC_051417.1:19166942-19167982 GCF_015228065.2 Penaeus monodon | reverse complement strand
CTGGAATAGATGTACTTCGAGAAAAACAACATCGAGAAAACATTCTACTTCAGAACAATGTAAGCGCTAGACTACCTTATCATTTTTTCGCGAAGATAAAAGCTCTTCATACGTTCTCATCTTTCGTTTTTCGCCTAAGAAATATATGCAATAGGAAGCACAACCGATACCTCTCTTGTATATAGATCGTTTTTCATAAATGTAGATAAAGAAAGACCTTAAAAAAATGTAGGAAGCTTACGACTCCTTTCTACTAGAGCCTATTTTTCAGAAGTTCTATCCCCCAGAGAGACCTCATATAAAGCGGAGACAAGAGCTTCCACTCAGGAAATGCATGCAACTGTAGAGGAATGTAAACGCTCATGCTTTTCCCGGCCTTCCTTGTAGATCACTATTTTTCGACCATAAGAACCCCATGACGCCGAAAAACGTTGAAAAATGAATGTAAGAATGTAAGTTGGGTAGTTCCTACGGCACTCACAGATGTATAGTTATATGGTTAGCTGGGGACGGTAGACAGGTAGGTGCATAGATAGGCAAATAGGACGGAGAGAGAGAGATTGGAGAGGCATTTCTCAAGGTAGCAAACATTAAGTCTGTCTCAACATCCATATATTCATTTGGATGTTATCATTGCGGTTTCTATAAGCCATGTTTCAACAACAAATTTTAAACATTGATTAGAAAATAAGAAAACATATCTTCTTTTATTCTCTTTCCTTATACCCACACCTTACTCTTCCCCCTTTCCCTATTTTGCACAGAACCATAAATTGCAAACCCCTTTCATCCTCTTTTGCATATCGACAACCCATGGGACTGAAAAGTTTCAAGTTCAGAAAATCATCTAAAATGTAAAATCTGCATAAGAACGACAAGATCAAAATTTTGTGATAAATTTACAACATTTTGTGCAAAAGTAAGATAGTACTGACGAACGGTTATATACATCTGACCTTCAACCACTCTATTATAAATACGATTTTAAGTTTTGTATCGACGGTGGTGATATATATCGTTCAATGACACAGACCCAGTTT
>NC_051417.1:19166723-19166914 GCF_015228065.2 Penaeus monodon | reverse complement strand
GAGTTTTTTCTTCGGCAGAAATGGCTAATCAGCTAAATTTATCTCTTAAGTCGTTAAGCAAAAATGTCAGATAGTTTTCTGCTTTTCTGTCTAAATAGCATTAAATGTTAAAGAATAACGAGGTAGGAAAGGAACCAAAGAAATGATACTCCGCACAAATCCTTCCCGTGTGTGAACACTGGCGAAAGATA
>NC_051417.1:19165354-19165983 GCF_015228065.2 Penaeus monodon | reverse complement strand
TGATTATCTGAGAGCTGCTGGTTGACTGAAATCACGAGCGTCAATAACCAAACACTAATTTATTTACTTAATGTGGTCTACTAGTTTACACTTTCCCTCTTTTTTTCTTTGTCCTTTTTTTGCTCTGTTTTTCTTGTTATGAAGAAAAATGATATGATACAACATTTCTCTATCTTTGACTAATAATCATTACATCGCCAGGTCTTTGCCGTAACCACCCGGAAAAACTATCACGACCGTTTATAAATATACAAATTGTTGAAACCAGTACGTTAAAATATCTAGTATGAGCATATGAATTACAAATCATCTTAATCAAACATAGCCCACTGAAAGTAATCAAAATTGATAAACATACAATGGACACTAGGATTAATCTCTGTGCCAATTAATCCATACCAAGAGGGCTTGAAAAAAGGAAATCATAAATAGAGCGTACCAACTCGATTTTTATCTGCCTTGGTATTTATGAACTAGCAAACAGAGTTCACTGAGGCAAATTTATATGAAGGTACGAAGGGGAATGAATGTATCCACAATGCGACGAACGAAAAGCATTTTTAATACACATTTTCCTCAAAAAAGTGCAACATTTGATATTCACTCATATTTTTTTGTGTTTACGTTCC
>NC_051417.1:19162201-19162533 GCF_015228065.2 Penaeus monodon | reverse complement strand
ATATTCTTAATCAGATCTCACAAAGGAAATAACTCCGTTGGAAGCAGCAGCGTCTTCATTCTCAAAAAAGAAACCTTGATTACAAGCTCAAGGGGGTCATGCTGAATATCTTAGCATCTTCCTCTTAGAATTCTATAAACTCGATTCACGATATTTGCATTCTTGTCTCGAGTTTAGATTAGTTCGGTAGGGGAACTTCGCTCTTGAGAGAGTTTTGCGAATATACAATTATCATATAGAAATTTGCATACACAGCTGATCGGCAGAACAATAGCAGAAATGTGTGTTGTATTTACAGTATTGCAACAACTACCCGATTAAACGGATTCTTT
>NC_051417.1:19160646-19161184 GCF_015228065.2 Penaeus monodon | reverse complement strand
AAAAGTGAGGGAGACTGTACAAGTCTCATACTCTCTCTCTCTATCCCTTTTGGGTAGGGAAGCTTATTCTATGGTATACTACGATGAAGTTAGTCATCTATCAAAATTAAAATGATTATCAGATTTGGCAACAAATTCGGGTTTCTGGAAGAATTGTGAAAATTCTTGATGACGCCGTAGGTGCATTTTTTCCTCTGAAGCCTATCTCTATCTTTTTCATTCGTTCTTTATCTGTAACTCTCTCCATTTTAAATAACCCAATCATCAATCTCCTTCATTTATTTACTTCATCTGAAAAAAGAAGCCGACCCGAAAAAATATGAGCTGATTCCGGGCAGAAAGAAGAGCAGCAATGGCTAATGGCCTATTGTGACGTCATCAGAGTCTCCCTCGTTTGACCGACTTAACTGATTCACCTTTGGCCCACTTTTAGGGAGGATTCCGTCGAAACGACTTACCAGTAAAATAAGGTGCTGAGCATTATCAAATGATACATAGAGCATAGATTCTGGTAAAATAGAAATGGAAATAAATTTAG
>NC_051417.1:19159638-19160026 GCF_015228065.2 Penaeus monodon | reverse complement strand
ACCCACGCATTAACAGGTATTTCCCGTTTTGCATGAGAAATACGACCAGTGCAGTCGCTCTTTCCTGCATGGCACTCAGGTCGTTAGCAAGCTACTTTGGGAATCTCTCAAGGAAATCTGAAATCGTGGTGGAAAGCTTGCGCAAAATGTAGGTATAATAATGATCGAATGTAAAAGACTCATGCATACTAAGATTTCCCTAAATAGGTGTGTTTCTTAACTATTCTAACCATTTTTTTTTTAATCTTGCCTTATTCTTCACCGTGTTAATCAGACAATGTTTCAGAGTTTCTCATGATGTGTGCTTGCTATTTACCTTTTAATCTAAGAATAAAATTCCATTAAGTTTCTAAGAAAGAACGCTTAATTCTGAAGCAATGATATATTA
>NC_051417.1:19158420-19158860 GCF_015228065.2 Penaeus monodon | reverse complement strand
ATTGAATGTATGCAGTGATATTCCAAAACTTCCTTCTGCTTCGAGTATGTAACACAATTTCTGAATTGACATTGTATCGCTATTACGATAAGCCATATCCATCAACTCCCTAGTGTTTATATCATGCGTTACACTTTATCATTGTTCTCTAAATATCCTGTTCTTCTATTGCGTTTTGCTGTTATGTTGATTCCCCTGATCATCATCTGCTTGCTATTTCCTCATCTCATGGCATTATCACATTAATCCAACTCTCTTGAAATACCTTTTGAAAGTGAGAATATCTATTCTATTGTCTGTAACTGTAACTATTGTCTGTTTCTCTTGGTCATAGGGACAGCCATTCTCTGAATTTTCTTTCCATTTTTTCAGACGTTTGAAATATCACAGAATCCTCTGTCCTCTCCAGTGCGTCCCGTTTGTGAAACTCCGACCCTAAC
>NC_051417.1:19157670-19158249 GCF_015228065.2 Penaeus monodon | reverse complement strand
ACATTCATTTAAGTAATTTTTGCCCTCCTCCCTCCCGCCAGATATTTACAATTTTCGTACGTAGTCTCACTCCATACTAACGCTGTTATTATCCCTTGCTCTTCCTCCTCTGCAGCGGCTCTCTGGCTCGGGCACAGTTTCCTCTATAGTAATTACCCCTAGCCTTTATCGTCTCCTTGAGTGACATTAATTGAGAATAGCAACTAAATATTTTTATGTGTTTGTTGGCATTGTGATGAAGCTTCTTATTTCAAATTTCGAAGGTTCAATTTTCAGACACTACTCTCGTCGAATTCATACTATACCAATCCAAATAAATTAATCAATGCAACCCTTTCAAAACAAGTATGGGTTAATCAAAATCCTAGAGCCATAATGCTAATTTCAATGCACAGAAATTGAAGTTGAAGTAGAACAACAGGCAGGAGGTCAGTGCCGGACATATAGCCCTGCAATACTCAATGATAGCGGATCCCATTCATACGCTAGTTACTATGGATGCCAAGTTATATTCATATTGGTTTATCCATGTTAATCCGTTACTGATTACGTAGCCAGTGTTTGACTTTGGAGATTGAA
>NC_051417.1:19157272-19157389 GCF_015228065.2 Penaeus monodon | reverse complement strand
AAGGAGCACCACCTTTTGTCTGACCTCTACGCCTTCACTTTCCAAATGGACAGGTTGATATATGCAGCGAGTCTCTAAATTCCCTATAGTGATATAATTCCAGGGTCGGAGTTGTAG
>NC_051417.1:19156902-19156980 GCF_015228065.2 Penaeus monodon | reverse complement strand
CTAGTTCAAATGCTATTTTTATAGGGGATAGGGATTTGTAACCCCGTGATTAGCAAAGAAAGCTATCATTCTTCGGCG
>NC_051417.1:19149379-19150449 GCF_015228065.2 Penaeus monodon | reverse complement strand
AGACCAATCACTACAGTAGTGCTATCATGGGAGACGCTTGTGTTAAACTGTCTACATCATTTTTACCTTTAATATAATCGTTCTAGCCTTTATATTATTCGTTCTTTACTCGTTCCTCAAACTTTCTAATCGTCGTAAAAGTAACCTAATCTATTTTTTTCTGCTTAATTTCCTCTCTTTCCATATTCCTGCAAAGCAGCACGAGTTCTTACACTTACACGTATTTCAGTCTTACTTTTTCTTGGCCTTCATGTGGTGCATATTGCAGGAGAAATATTTCATTCAAACTTATATTTCTTATTTCCATATTTAACTCGTTTCCTTATCATTATATTTCGTTATTTTCTACCAACAGAGGAGGTACAGTTACCCCCTCGAGCTTATCCTGCATGCTCATCCTCCACCAACGCAATCAACGCAAAACATTCCCTCCCTTTTCTCTTTTGTAAAAACTGTCCCTCGCCGAGTAAACTGTTTATATGAGATTATCCACAACTTTACATACATTTTGTTGATATATGTCAAGTCTCTTCCAGTTAATGATGAATTAAAAAGAAATAATTAAAGCTCTAGTTGTCATTATAACGTTATGAAATGTCAGTGTGATTCTTACTCCCTAAAATCTAAGACAATGTATTTTTCTGAATAGGTTTCGTTCACAGATATACGGAGCTAATGATATGCTACATGTATATTATTTTCATACAGACTAGATATAGATATTAAATTAATATCAAACTCATAACATTTAATAAATATGAGCATGTTGCCCTGCCAGAGTATGAGCAATGTAGATGAACAACGTATCATAATGCATAACGACAAGAACCAGGCCACCAGTTCCGAATGGGCAGTGCTGTAATATTCAGTGTATCCTCGTCATACAGGAATTACTGGAGGTACAGAGTACTATTCGTGTGGGCTTATTCATCCTCGTCCGTTTTCATTTGCATTCGGGATGTAAACGTTTAAAGGGAGTCTGTAATAATACATACATAGACTTAATTGCTAATTGCTTTGCGTCTGTGTGTGTGTCTGAATGTGTATACATAAAGTTACTTCAATGATAG
>NC_051417.1:19146769-19147739 GCF_015228065.2 Penaeus monodon | reverse complement strand
TAAAAATAAAAACAAAATTTGTATAAAATAGATGATAAATAGTTTAAATAATGATGAATGATGGGAATAAAAGGGATAAAAATTAGTTTTGGGAAAATAAATAGATGTTTGGGTTTAAATAGTTTATGAATAGAGATGAATAGTTTGATTGTTAATAATAAATTAAAATAGATGTTTAATAGATGTTTGGTTTAAAATAGGATGTTTAAATAATGATTAATAGATGTTTGTTTAATAGATTTTTAAATAATTGATGAATAAAATGATTGTTAAATAGATGATTAATAGAGTTTAATTAATTTTATTGATTATAGATATTAAAAATAGATAAATTGTTAATAGTTTATTAATAGATGATTTAGATGTTTTGTTAAATAGATGTTAAAATGATGTTTAATGATTTTGTTTAAATAGGGTTAATAGTTTGATTAATAGATGAGAAATAGATGATTAATAGATGTTTAATAGATGATTAATAGTTGATTAATATAAAATTGTTTAATTTGATGTTTAAATAGATGTTAAATAGATGATTAATGGGTGATTAATAGTTGTTGTTTAAAATAGATTTTAATAATGATTGTTTTAATGATGTTTTAATAATGATTAATGATGATTGATTAATGATGAAAATAGTAAATGAATACTAAATAAAAAAACCCTGATCTACATTTGAAATAGATGACGGTACAGGATCGTAGCTCTTTTTTTGTTCCCAAACTGGGGTTTTTCCAAAATTTTAACATACGATAGATATGGGTAAAAAAAAAAATAGACAGATAGAAAATATTAAATGAGATTAACGGGATAAAAGAGGGCTATTCTACAGTATATAACCTTCGTTTTATATACGGGAATTTTAAAGCCCCTACTTCACACCCTCGCTTCGTGTTTTCCCTCCCCACTGCACAGGGGATTCAGAAATGTCGCCCTCATGACCTTGCATGTTTTATTGCCCCTCCCCACCCCC
>NC_051417.1:19146566-19146732 GCF_015228065.2 Penaeus monodon | reverse complement strand
AAAACTAATCACCTTTTTTTTTCTTCACTGTATGCGATATAAGCAAAATGGGAAACCAAAAATTAAAAGAGTTTAAGTTTCGAAAATGGAGGGGGTTTTTCCAATATGGGAATTAGGCGAGGTATGACCCCTTTAAACCCTTTTGAAACGTAAATTTTACCCCAAA
>NC_051417.1:19144675-19145785 GCF_015228065.2 Penaeus monodon | reverse complement strand
AAGTATTGTTGGGTTTTGTTGTATTGTATGTAATTTTTGTTTTATGTAGGGATAAATTTGTATTGTTTTGTATATTTTATATATATATTAATATTATTTTTTTATATATATTATTTTATTATATTTTAATATATATATTTATATATATATTTAAAAATGTATATTTTTATAATATGTATTTTAAATTAAATGTATTTATATGTTATTTTTTTTATTATTTTAAAATTTTAAACTAATATTTGTAATATTTAAAATGTTTTCTATATTGGGATTTTGTATATATAATTTTATATATATTTTATTATATTTGTATTTTAAAATTTAATGTTTTATTTATGTTTTATTTTATAAAATATTATTATGTATTTTTATATATATTATTAAAATTTTTTATATTTGTATATATTTTATTATATATATTTAAAATTGTATTGTATAATATATTTTATAAAGTATTGGGATTCTGTTTTTTAAAGTTTATTATTGTGGGATTATATTTGTATAAGGTATTGTTTTTATATTTATTAAAATTATATATTTTATATATTAAAATTATATTATTTTTTTATATATTTTAAAATTTTTTTTAATTTTTTATAATTTTTAATTTATTATTATAAAATTTATATGTTATATATAATTTTTATATATAATATATTAAAATTTAGAAAATAAAATTTCTTTTTAATTTTATATATATTTTTATATATTTTAAAATTTTTATATTTTATGTTTTATTTATTTATCTCTTATTTTTATTTTTATTTTTTTTTTTTTTAAAATTTTTATTTTTTTTTATTTATATTATGTATTGATTTTTTTTTTTTTAATTTTTTATTTTTTTTTGTTTTTTAAATTTTTTTTTTGTTTTTTTTTTTTTTTTTTTTTATTCTTTTTTTTTTTTTTTTTTTTTTTTATTTTTGTTTTCTTTTTTTCTTTTTTTATTATTTTTTTATTATATTTTTTTCTCTTTTTTTTTTTAAAATTTCTTTTTTCTTTCTCTTCTTCTTTATATTTTTCTTCTTTCTTCTCGGTCCTTTTATTCCCCTTTTTTTTTTTTATTATATCCTACTTTATTTCTCCCTTATATCATTTAACTTATTTATCTAT
>NC_051417.1:19143259-19143960 GCF_015228065.2 Penaeus monodon | reverse complement strand
GTTTTGGGGTTTTTATTTTTTTATTATTCTTTATATTTTTATTTTTTTTTTATTTATTATGTGTGTTGTGTGTGTGTGTGTTTTGGTTTTTCTTTTATTATATTTTTTATTTTTTTTTTTTTTTATTTTTGTTTTATTTTTCCCCCTTTATGTGTGTGTGGTGTGTGTTTGTGTATTTTTATTTTTTTTTTATTTTTTTTTTATTTGTTTTTGTTTTGGGTTTTGTTTATTTACTTTTTATTCTTTTTTTGGTTTCGTTATTGGGATTATGTTTATTTATTGTAATATTTTTTTGTAATTTTATTTTTTGTTTTGTTTTGTTTTGTATTTTGTTATTGTATTTATTGGGGTTTTATTTTATTTTTAAAATTTTTTTGTTTTGTTTTTGTTATATATTATTTTTTATTTATATTATATGCTTTTTATATGTATAAAATTTTTTTTATTTATTATAAAATTTTAAAATTTTTTATATCTTTTTATTTTATTTATCTAATTTATTATTATTATTTTTTTTTATTTTTTTGTTGATATTTTTTTTTATAAGTTTTAATATAGTTATTTTTTATATATTTTAAAATTTTTATATATTATTACCCCCCCACTTTTTCCTCACCCCTGCAACCCCCATGCATACCAATTTCCCCTACATAAAAATATCTTCTCTCTATATACCCAAAAAATACTTTTTTTATTATTGT
>NC_051417.1:19141640-19142381 GCF_015228065.2 Penaeus monodon | reverse complement strand
TACGTGTATATATAGTGAAGAGAGGGAAAAGAAATAAATGTTGTGTAAATCGGATGTCTCATAACTTCTAAAGAAAATTGCATTTTTCTGTCGGCAGCAGAGCCGTCTTTAGTAAAGCATTGCAAGAGTAAAGAATGGCTGTGGGTGACAAGTGGTTAGTTATGTGTGTGATTGGTGGTTTCAACTCGTATTTGCATGGAAAAAGCACTCCATGGATTTTATGGCCCAATTCCGATTTTTGCTTTCTGTGATAGTGACGTAGAGCCACCAACTGTAAAGGAGGGAAATTTGGTTATTCGACAATTCTGGCAAAACGGTAATGGTCGTGGTCGAGCATTCAGATTGTTGCTTTTCCATTCCTCCTTCACTGGCAAAATAGACTCCTTTCCTTTTTTATTTACCTTTTTGAACTATAGAATACGCTGATTGAATCAAAACCGACTCTGGAATAATTTTATTTTTTTTTTTTACAAGGTCTTTAAAATTGTAATTTTCTTATGATTGATTGACTTTTGAGTTGAATATGACATAAAAGATTCCAAGATAATACTCTGTCGCTTTTTATATGTCTCTCAGAGGTAGGACGAATGCATCTAGCAATCTATAATTTTACCAATACTCAATTCCTGTCGTACAAAACTCTACGGACTTATCAGCCTGTTTCTTTTATTTCCAAAAGGTTAACTTCTTTTTCTTTTAAACTGAATAAAGATATAAACTGCTCTTCAGTGGGCGGGTTTT
>NC_051417.1:19140573-19141540 GCF_015228065.2 Penaeus monodon | reverse complement strand
CTTCTTTACTCTTCCTCAACTTCTAATCGTCGTAAAAGTAACCTAATCTATTTTTTTCTGCTTAATTTCCTCTCTTTCCATATTCCTGCAAAGCAGCACGAGTTCTTACACTTACACGTATTTCAGTCTTACTTTTTCTTGGCCTTCATGTGGTGCATATTGCAGGAGAAATATTTCATTCAAACTTATATTTCTTATTTCCATATTTAACTCGTTTCCTTATCATTATATTTCGTTATTTTCTACCAACAGAGGAGGTACAGTTACCCCCTCGAGCTTATCCTGCATGCTCATCCTCCACCAACGCAATCAACGCAAAACATTCCCTCCCTTTTCTCTTTTGTAAAAACTGTCCCTCGCCGAGTAAACTGTTTATATGAGATTATCCACAACTTTACATACATTTTGTTGATATATGTCAAGTCTCTTCCAGTTAATGATGAATTAAAAAGAAATAATTAAAGCTCTAGTTGTCATTATAACGTTATGAAATGTCAGTGTGATTCTTACTCCCTAAAATCTAAGACAATGTATTTTTCTGAATAGGTTTCGTTCACAGATATACGGAGCTAATGATATGCTACATGTATATTATTTTCATACAGACTAGATATAGATATTAAATTAATATCAAACTCATAACATTTAATAAATATGAGCATGTTGCCCTGCCAGAGTATGAGCAATGTAGATGAACAACGTATCATAATGCATAACGACAAGAACCAGGCCACCAGTTCCGAATGGGCAGTGCTGTAATATTCAGTGTATCCTCGTCATACAGGAATTACTGGAGGTACAGAGTACTATTCGTGTGGGCTTATTCATCCTCGTCCGTTTTCATTTGCATTCGGGATGTAAACGTTTAAAGGGAGTCTGTAATAATACATACATAGACTTAATTGCTAATTGCTTTGCGTCTGTGTGTGTGTCTGAATGTGTATACATAAAGTTACTTCAATGATAG
>NC_051417.1:19138574-19138677 GCF_015228065.2 Penaeus monodon | reverse complement strand
CCCTACTTCACACCCTCGCTTCGTGTTTTCCGTCCCCACTGCACAGGGGATTCAGAAAGTGTCGCCCTCATGACCTTGCATTGTTGATTGCTCTCCCCCTCAC
>NC_051417.1:19138385-19138539 GCF_015228065.2 Penaeus monodon | reverse complement strand
AAAACTAATCACCTTTTCTTCTTCACTGTATGCGATATATGCAAAATAGCAAACCAAAATTAAGAGAGTGAAGTTTCGAAATATGGAGGAGGGTTGCCAATATGGGAATTAGGCGAGGTGATGACCGCTTTACCTTTAGATCGTATACTGGACA
>NC_051417.1:19136590-19137885 GCF_015228065.2 Penaeus monodon | reverse complement strand
AGACAATACTACATTAGTGCTATCATGGAGCGTTTGTTAATGTCTACATCATTTTTACTTTAATATAATCGTTCAAAGCCTTTATATTATCGTTCTTTTACTCGTTCTCAAATTTCTAATCGTCGTAAAAGTAACCTAATCTAATTTTTTTCTGCTTAATTTCTCTCTTTCCATATTCCTGCAAAGCAGCACGAGTCTTACACTTACACGTATTTCAGTCTTACTTTTTCTTGGCCTTCATGTGGTGCATATTGAGGAGAAATATTTCATTAAAACTTATATTTCTTATTTCCATATTTAACTCGTTTCCTTTCATTATATTTCGTTATTTTTCTACCAACAGGGGGGTACAGTTACCCCCTCGAGCTTATCCTGCATGCTCATCCTCCCCAAACGCAATCAACGAAAAAACATTCCCTCCCTTTTCTCTTTTGTAAAAACTGTCCCTCGCCGAGTAAACTGTTTTATATGAGATTTTCCACAACTTTACATACATTTTTGTTGATATATGTCAATCTCTTCCAGTTAATGATGAATTAAAAAGAAATAATTAAAGCTCTATTTTGTCATTAAAAACGTATGAAATGTCAGTGTGATTCTTACTCCCTAAAATCTAAGACAATGTATTTTTCTGAATAGGTTTCGTTCACAGATATACGGAGCTAATGATATGCACATGTATATTATTTTCATACAGACTAGATATAGATATTAAATTAATATCAAACTCATAACATTTAATAATATGAGCATGTTGCCCTGCCAGAGTAGAGCAATGTAGATGAACAACGTAAACATAATGCATAACGACAAAAACCAGGCCACCAGTTCCGAATGGGCAGTGCTGTAATATTCAGTGTATCCTCGTCATACAGGAATTACTGGAGGTACAGAGTACATTCGTGTGGCTTATTCATCCTCGTCCGTTTTTTATTTGCAAATTTGGGATGTAAACGTTTAAAGGGAGTCTTAATAATACATACATAGACTTAATTGCTATTGCTTTGCGTCTGTGTGTGTGTCTGAATGTGTATACATAAAGTTACTTCAAAGATAGGTATTCTTAGGTATTTGTAGTATGGAAATTGCTTATTTTAAAAATCGACTTTTTTTTTTAACTATTTTTATTCATAACACTGATATTGTGCAAATAATGTTTTTCAAGCGACTCTCATGCTAACGCGTGACGTATTTAGATCCGCACCATTCTAACCTTCAACTGTAGTTTTATTTTTTTCTCAGTACAAACATTGAAAATCTGACAATGAAGAGAAAAGGCAAATAATTATAGCTAC
>NC_051417.1:19135050-19135422 GCF_015228065.2 Penaeus monodon | reverse complement strand
GATGTTTAATGGGTGATTAATAAAATGATTGATTAATGGGTTTGTTAATAGAAAAATTTAATACAAAAATAAAACGATCTACTTTTGGGAAAAAAGATGCGGTACGGTTTCGTAGTTTCTTTTTGTTCCCAACTAGGGTTTCCATAGATAGACAAAAATAAAAAGGGGTAAAAAAGATAGACGATAGATATTTTAAAATGAATTTGAAAATATAAAAGTTTGCTATATCTCCCGTATTAACCTTCTTTTTAAAACTTTTATAAAAGCCCCTACTTCAACCCTCGCTTCGTTTTTTCCCGTCCCCCTGACGGGGGTTTTTCAGAAAGTGTCGCCCTCTTTCCCCTTCCCTTTGGTTGATTGCTCCCCCCCTCA
>NC_051417.1:19134890-19135012 GCF_015228065.2 Penaeus monodon | reverse complement strand
AAAACAAATCCCTTTTCTTCTTCACTTATGGATATTTTGAAAAATTTAGAAAACCAAAAATTTAAAGAGAGTGAATTTGAAATATGGAGGAGGGTTCCCAATTTGGGGAAATTGGGCGGGGT
>NC_051417.1:19130681-19131561 GCF_015228065.2 Penaeus monodon | reverse complement strand
TACGTGTATATATAGTGAGAGAGAGGGAAATGAAATAAATGTTGTGTAAATCGGATGTCTCATAACTTTCTGAAAGAAAATGCATTTTTCTGTCGGCAGCAGAGCCGTCTTTAGTAAAGCATTGCAAGAGTAAAGAATGGCTGTGGGTGACAAGTGGTTAGTTATGTGTGTGATTGGTGGTTTCAACTCGTATTTGCATGGAAAAAGCACTCCATGGATTTTATGGCCCAATTCCGATTTTTGCTTTCTGTGATAGTGACGTAGAGCCACCAACATGTAAAGGAGGGAATTAGGTTATTCGACAATTCTGGCAAAACGGTAATGGTCGTGGTCGAGCATTCAAGATTGTTGCTTTTCCATGTCCTCCTTCACTGGCAAAATAGACTCCTTTCCTTTTTTTTATTTACCTTTTTGAACTATAGAATACGCTGATTGAATCAAAACCGACTCTGGAATAATTTTATTTTTTATTTTTTACAAGGTCTTTAATATTGTAATTGTCTTATGATTGATTGACTTTTGAGTTGAATATGACATAAAAGATTCCAAGATAATACTCTGTCGCTTTTTATATGTCTCTCAGAGGTAGGACGAATGCATCTAGCAACTCTATAAATGTTTACCACATACTCAATTCCTGTCGTACAAAACTCTACGGACTTATCAGCCGTGTTTCATTGTATTTCCAAAAGGTTAACTTCAGTTTTTCTTCTAAAACTGAAATAAAGATATAAAACTGCTCTTTCAGTGGGCGTGGTCTCTTCTACTGACGGTTTGCCTTCGCATATAAATATCCTTAAGAGATAAGGGATATAATGAAAATGAAACTGTAAATCATGTCATAGAGATAATCCAATCATATACCCTTTACCCAAGGCTG
>NC_051417.1:19129853-19130061 GCF_015228065.2 Penaeus monodon | reverse complement strand
CCCGCACTCTCTTCTACCAGTCGGATACGTTTTCTAGTACAATTAGATGAAAACACAACGATTTTGGAGTTACTCAGAGAAGGCTTAATTTGCAAAGTAAAGTATTCATTCAGTTAAACAGCAGAAAGCTGCGTGTGCTGTAATTACACACTCTAATCTGCACTAGATCTGACTGGTACGGCGTGCTTTCCTTTAGGATCAACACACA
>NC_051417.1:19129452-19129795 GCF_015228065.2 Penaeus monodon | reverse complement strand
AATAAATACTATTATTATGATAAAACAGAATACAGTTATTTATAGTAGTGATTATAATAATGATACAAAGAGTAGAAGTAGTAGACGAAGTTATAGTAGTAATTACTCAGTGAAAACTATGTCTCTTGGTTTCCTCTAGCCTTTCTATAATATTTCCGATGTAACCAAGTCAGAATGTTTAAAGACACACTTCGGTTTTAGGTTAGCGTGCTTCTGATAATTTACCAGAATAACAGTAGTGTCTCTCTCGTACATAGCTATTGTAGAGTCATGATCAAAATTCCTGACCTCCTGACTAAAGCAATGAAATATTTATTTTCAGATGCTAAAGCCAGATTTCGAG
>NC_051417.1:19127978-19128954 GCF_015228065.2 Penaeus monodon | reverse complement strand
TGGAAGATAAACACCAGGGCTGTGACCATTATATTTACTAGGTATCGTTCTGGAATTCATATAAATTCATTTGCAAGCCAATCTATAAAATTTCATGGCTAGTACAAAAGGAACAGAAGAATACTGGTAAAAAGAGAAATTCATAAATAAAGAACCACAAAAGGGAGCGAAAGACATTGAAAACAAAAACAAACAACCATATGGGCACCACGTACGGTCAAAGGGTTATGGTTTTAAAGGCATAAAAGTATAGAGCTTTCGTTGTTACTGAGTGTTGGTTTATGGATGGATGGATGTTTTCCATGATAAGGAGCTGGTGATGGTATGGAGTGCTTGTCAAGACTGAGAAGTTTTGGTGATGTATGAGGTGATCTGTGTTATCTTTGGTAGTTTTGCCAATAATATGATGCCTTATAGCTATCACACGTAAATTTGTAGACAATATTTGATCTTAATTCCAGTGGTTCTCTGTTTTTGAACTTGAAAAGGTTTTGGATTGTGTTATTTGCTCCGAAAATAACACTTAGTTTGATATGTGGGTAGAATTCAATAATAATTTTGGATATTTTATGTTTTAACTGGAGGCTGGGTGGATCTATGTAAATGATGGGAAAGTAAAGCAATTTCTTCGTTCATTACTGACAATGTTTTTTTCAGAGTTTTACCGATATATGTATCAGTAAAACGTTTGGGGAAGCCGTTATTGTAGAGGAGGTTACGGATGGTCCTGAGTTATGTATTTCCAGATTGAGCAAATGTGGTAAGCTCGAGCGGTGACTAGATTACGTTTGTATGTAGTTGGGATGACTGAAGAGGACTGTTAACACAGGCAAGTAAATGTGGTCAAAACTGTTGTCAGAGTGGAAGATGTACATGTCAAAAAAATAGCTTTCCGTCCATTTCATACTCAACAGTAAATTTTCTATTCTGATGTTGTGAATTGAGGTAGCTAAGGGATTCCGGTAAAAATCTTTTG
>NC_051417.1:19127519-19127784 GCF_015228065.2 Penaeus monodon | reverse complement strand
TTGTAATGTTTCATCAGTCTTAAACAAATTGACTATGCATATATAAATTGCTTCTTTTAGAGTTAGTAAACAATAATTAATACCAAAACTGACCATGCAATACTTGTCGCAATTGATAGTGGCAATTTCTTTGACAAAAAGCAGCTCCCCATCACGAAAAGCAAATATACATCCATCCGTAAACCAACACTCAGTAACAACGAAGTAAGTACTCTTCTGTTCCTTTTGTACTACCCATTGAATTATAGTTTTGTCAAGCTTTTGC
>NC_051417.1:19126803-19127007 GCF_015228065.2 Penaeus monodon | reverse complement strand
ACCTGCCTGTATTTTTACTTTTAACTACACCTTATTGATTCTCCTTCCCCACCTAACCAAGTTCCTAGCACGCAGGCCCTTCATTCATATACACTTAGACGGCGAACTTCCCGCGCCCTTGACTGCAAAGTACTTTTTCATATGTCACGTATCTGGTAATGTAGCTGTCTGTCTCAAAATGTCTCTCTCGTTTGGGTACATACC
>NC_051417.1:19126161-19126402 GCF_015228065.2 Penaeus monodon | reverse complement strand
ACCAAATGTAACAATTATGTCTTACCACAATAATACCGGTTTACAGGACTGGTTTACAAAGGGAAACAATGTTAAGGAAACTCACTTTACTTTGCTGATCTTTACGATTTCTTGAAGTTGTTTTCAAATATTATCTTAAACATATCTGACACAAGACGATTCGGTTAATGAAATGCAAATATCCCTGCGGTTTGTTTAAGAAGTCGTGTTCTTTTGTCTTTGGTATTACATTTTTTTAGGA
>NC_051417.1:19125480-19125969 GCF_015228065.2 Penaeus monodon | reverse complement strand
GGGTCCAAACTCTTTTGAATTAGACAAACAAAACGCCTACAGGTGTGTGTGTGTCGTATCTTCAGGTACAAATAATATCAAACATATGTCTTTTATTTTGCTCTAATTTAAAGACTATTGAGATGCCAATCAAAAGCATACGTTCATACAACACGCACACACAATTAATCAGAGCACAATGACCATAACATTAGTCACTTGAATTAAATTCATTCCACACTGTCGCTCTTATACTATAAATATATTATTTAAGTAATATATTTATACACACAAGGTAATTTACACTTATAGAACAATTACTAAGATTACTCATGTTTCTGTTTGACAGTATTGTATTGCCGTTATATAAACCAAGCCAAGCACCAGGTGGCCAAAGCCGGTCCATCAGACATAAGCTTCTGAAAGTGACAGCTTTAACATACCGGAGACTATTTGTCCAGGATAATGGTATGGGAAATGGTTTTCCCTCTGCGACACACGTCAGTACAC
>NC_051417.1:19122787-19123202 GCF_015228065.2 Penaeus monodon | reverse complement strand
TCTTAGAAATCTTTACGATACTTACTTCGCTCGTTGTTTTTTATCTCTGACCTTCCAACTGGCGAGCCACTTGATATAAGAAAAGCTTCACTACAAGCTGGACTTTATTTTTCTATTTCATTTCCAGATCCTCTTTAGCTGATGGTGCTGTGCGATTCGAAGGCTGCGAGGAAATGCCAAGCCAAGGGATACGTTATCTGCCTTGCCTTGGGAGATTTCTATATTTGTTCTATATTTTCCGTATAAGAAATGGCTCCCTAGTATCTCTTTACTCTCTGTCTGTATTCGATTCCTTTCTCTTGTCTACCTTTCGTCGCGCTCTCACGTATATTGTTGTTTGTTTCTTCTGTTTTTTTATCATCCCTCTTCCGTCCCTTGTTTTTTCTCTTCCGCCATCACTCTACATGAAAACCCA
>NC_051417.1:19122219-19122608 GCF_015228065.2 Penaeus monodon | reverse complement strand
TCTAAAATACCAAGTAGCGAAAGACATAGACTAGACGGTTATAAAAATGTAATTGAACTCGGAAGAGAAGCCTGGTTTGCTCTGCTTCTGCTTCCGAGGACTCTCCGGTCGCAACCTTCACACATGACGGTTATATATTCATCGAGTGAAGTAACAGTGCTGTGAGAGGATATACAGAAATTGCAACTGAATGTAGAATGCAAGGATTATAGAAAATACATCACGAGAGCAGGTGGCAAGCCTTACGCTGTGTCAAATCCTCTCAGCGCCTCAGTCCGGTCAGGTTAATATTTGCTCTGATCCAGATATGCTATACTTAAAGCGCTTTCGCACCAAGGTGGGTACGCAGCATGTGGCACGCCACTTGAAAACGAATTTACGGAAACATA
>NC_051417.1:19121541-19121935 GCF_015228065.2 Penaeus monodon | reverse complement strand
GAGTAATCACGCGCGGTCTTGCAGGAGGAAACAATGCGATCTGTGCCTGCTCTCGTGCACAACTATGCCTTTTCCAGACAATGAACTAATCAGCATACCATATTTACACATTGTAGAGTAATGCAGATGTCTATGTGATACAACATCACCTCAGTACAATAAAAGTACTCGCAATGGTAAAACTGTCAAAATATTTCTCCTTACAGGTATTTTCTGAGTATTGGGACAAATTTGCCTCACATTCTTCCCTAAAGTCATCCTCTTTGTTCCCCCAAGTGAAAGATAGATAAGTGTCACAAGATTAATTAGGACTTAGGAGAACAACAGCATCGTCAACCTCCAATGATGCCATCTTGTGAACCGAGTGACACGCGTAACCTTGGTCTGAAATCAT
>NC_051417.1:19121015-19121501 GCF_015228065.2 Penaeus monodon | reverse complement strand
GATGTTCTACCTTGGCGTGAAAGCGGCCTTTAACAAAAGCGACCAGGAAGACAAACTTAGATACAGAGAAAATAGTTCTCTATATATCGAGTTATTGCTACACTTACCAACATTGTAGAACTACGGCATTATATGTAGCTAAACGAAATAAAAATGTTTTTGTATTTCTATCTAATACTTATTTATTTTGTTCGTCTCTCTGACTCATTCAACCTCCCTTTGACTTTGGTCTGCCTGTGTCTCGTTTTTTACCAATGGGCTAGCAATAACACATAAAAGGGAAATGACTGTCCTCGGTCTATGAATTACGTTCCATTCACTGGCTGTTTCGGGATAAGCCAATCGACTCCGGTTTGCAAATTCTTCTGATTCCAATTTTGAACGTGAACACATATGCACAATTATGTCCACAGTGTGTGTATATACGCATGTGTTCATTCTATTTGCATCTCTATGTCTATATATTTTGGAGCATGCGTGCGTGGT
>NC_051417.1:19120568-19120866 GCF_015228065.2 Penaeus monodon | reverse complement strand
AGCATACACTTCCTTTCCCTATAGTTTTATCCAGCACACAAACCTCTCTTTATTAACTTTGATATAGCGATTTTTTGTGGTAAATTCTCTTAAGGTGCGTCCATACTAGTGAGCTCTCATTTCCTAGTCACGTGTACATTTCACAGGTAAAAAGAAAAGAAAAGAATAGAAAAAAGATTAACCTAGTAATGCCTATAAAGCTAATACTATATTGCTCTTTATGTTGCTAATAAGACACGAAATGAAGTAACAAATTCAGGCAAATTTCACCCGGTGGCTTGGATGTGCCATCCTTAAG
>NC_051417.1:19119906-19120069 GCF_015228065.2 Penaeus monodon | reverse complement strand
ATAACACCGCTTCATCATTGAGATGAGGTCGTTGATAACAATCTTGCATGCATTACTAGCAACATCTGGTCGCGCAATATCTCAGTGGTTATAATAATTCCTTTGTGTTTTCCTGAATAAAGAAAGAACGAAGGACAACAAAAAACGCTGTGGAATGCCCCGT
>NC_051417.1:19118928-19119547 GCF_015228065.2 Penaeus monodon | reverse complement strand
ATAACACCGCTTCATCATTGAGATGAGGTCGTTGATAACAATCTTGCATGCATTACTAGCAACATCTGGTCGCGCAATATCTCAGTGGTTATAATAATTCCTTTGTGTTTTCCTGAATAAAGAAAGAACGAATGACAACAAAAAACGCTGTGGAATGCCCCGTAGGATGTGTTTACATAACGAGCAATAATGGAGATGATGATAATGGGTAATTACTGAGCCAACAAGATACGAAATATGCTGACGTTCATGAGCTGTACCATGAGTAGGCATAAATAAGCAATAACGAGGTTATTACTTACTCTGGAGAACGCTGCAGCCACCGTCATGCAGGAGATTGCACTTAATATAGTTTACGGCCTTTGACAAAGTTGACTTTTCGCTGGATGTTGGGAAATTATTGAAAATTGTAGGTAGTTGGTTTTGCATATATGTTTATATATCATATTTCTACTTGGTCAGTCCATCTTGGAATTGGATAACTTTTTTTGTTTTGCTCTTACACAGTATTATTGTATTATCTACATTGGAAGAATGAACAACTAAGTAGAAATAATGATAAAGAAAAGACAGAGACAAAGAACAAATATATGTGAATTATATGTAGATTTATATGTAG
>NC_051417.1:19117758-19118781 GCF_015228065.2 Penaeus monodon | reverse complement strand
AAGAATTGGTTTATGAACAGCTTAAGGCAAATCATGCTTACAGAGTTAGAAGAGAAATCAGTGCCATTTAATCTCACAATAATGTTGCGAGATTTTACTTGTTAGATATTCAAGAACAACAAACAATGAATGGCAAAATATCCACCATATAAAAAAGGAAAAAAAATATAAGCAAAAAAAATCCATTGAGGCATTTAAGACTCCCTTTAATTTTTTTTTTCTGCTACTGAAATGTATAAAACAGATATTTGGATGATTCACAACAGATGCACCTAATCTCCTTCAGAAAAAAAAGTAGTTTAGTGTATTTTTTCCCCAATTTTCTTGAACGTTTTAAAACAAATATTTTACCATAAAAGCATACAGTCTTAAGAAATGAAAAAGAATACAAGCTCCTTCATTTTACCACTCTAATTCGCACTTTCCCCCCTTTGACGTCTTACCGATTCTATGCAGTTAAAATTGAACACTCGTTCTAAAGATTGAGTATAGAAACCTTAGGGGGGAAGGGGGGAAGGCATGGAGAGAAGGAATAAGAGATGATTGGAACTTAGTTCATCACTTTTAGGTCAAGTTCGTTTTCTTGTTTTCTTTTCTTCTTAATTTTTATCTTTCTTTACTAAGGCCAAGGAGTGTGTGCTCTAGATTACCTATTTAGCTAGTTTAATGTCTGTGTACAAAATACATACAATTTTTAGTATTTATTCATGTTTTAATTCATCTCGGGTTGGAAGTCCCATAAAAGCATTGAGATGTGCCATATACACATTGTGTGATGTGCGTATCTATATATTTATTAATGTGTATCTGTGTGGCAACTTGTCTAAACCTAATCTGAATGAAAACACGTCCCACGATGAAAATGTATATGTATCTACAAACTGACTTTAACAGTCCTCCCCTCATAAATATAAAAGGATCTATATGATCAGGTACACACTGACACAAACAGTTGTTGCAGTCGCTTACTTTTTTTTTTTATAGAAAAGACGGATCATATTAAGAATACCCCCCCCCCCCTCC
>NC_051417.1:19117443-19117741 GCF_015228065.2 Penaeus monodon | reverse complement strand
TCCCTTCAGAAAATCCAGGTGATTTATTTCCTTAGCTATTGCTGTTTTCCTTACTGTCGTTGTTATTATCACTATCATAAATACGAAAATTATGATAATATTGATGACACCTTTTCTGGTCCTATTATTATTACCACCAATATCGTCATATAAGAGTAGAATTTTGATTGTGGAAGCCTATGCTATTTATCTAGCTATCTATTTATTAGATAGCTATATCTAATAAATAGATAGCTATTATTATTATTACATATACATTTTTTTCTTGTTCACCTTTTCGAATATACGAATTGCCAGA
>NC_051417.1:19116689-19116996 GCF_015228065.2 Penaeus monodon | reverse complement strand
TTGCTCCTGCACCTCCTCTCTCTCCGTCTCCATAGCACCCACCCGTAACTCTCGATCGTCTCTCTCAGGCGGATCAAATATGCAAATCAGCTTCTGAGTACTCAACATCCGCACTGCATAAGTAAGCAAGCAGGGCAGATAAGAAGCCCACACGCATATACTTTTCTGTGTGATTTTTAAAAATATAATTAATTATAGTCAGTTTATCACGCGGAATTGTATTTTATTCCTCTATTCATTTGTCAATTTGGATTTTAAAGTATACACGAAAATTGCCTGACCGCGCACGAGGGGGAAAGATCACTCA
>NC_051417.1:19115842-19116257 GCF_015228065.2 Penaeus monodon | reverse complement strand
TCCAAAATTCATTAATAAAACTCTAAGCCACCCCACAGTAGTGTCAGCCTCGAGTATGCAGTCATGTGATGGAGAAGATCATTTGCATATTGGGGAAGTTCAGCCTCGATATGGACAGTCGGCTGCGCTCGCGAGACAGGATGTAAATATGCCAATACTTGTGGCGAAGATGCTCGAGGGGCAGACGAGTCCCCCGTGACACCTAATATCTTGAGACGTTACTTGGCGTTGCTTTACGTTTTTCTTAGTTTTTCATTTCATATATTTATTTGTTTTCTCTATCTCTCTCTCTCTTCTTCTTTCCTTTTTCTCTCTCTTTTTTTTCGTTTCGTTTCGTATATGTGGGTGGGTGTTCTTCGTTGTGGTTTGTAATGTAACTTGATTTACTTGTTTCGTTTTGTTTCGTATGTGTAGA
>NC_051417.1:19115680-19115751 GCF_015228065.2 Penaeus monodon | reverse complement strand
CACTTCGTTTCGTATATGTGGGTGGATGTTCTTGTTGTGGTTCTTAGTGTAATTTAATTAACTTGTTTCGT
>NC_051417.1:19114984-19115154 GCF_015228065.2 Penaeus monodon | reverse complement strand
CTTTCCCGGTTTTACTTTGTTTTTTATTTAATTTAAGTTCAGTTAATAGGAGAGCCCTGCAAGGGAGACCATCGGAAATTAGAAAAAAATATATGATTCGGCAGTAATGGTCCAAACTACGTGCTCTCATAATAAACAGCAATGATACATTTTTGTAAGAGCTGATTTAG
>NC_051417.1:19114308-19114544 GCF_015228065.2 Penaeus monodon | reverse complement strand
CACAACTGAAAGAAATTATTATGTAGTAATAGTGAAACATGTGAAAGTTGGCGGATAAGCCCGTAGAGTTTAAACAATTAAATTCTACCAAAGACTATAACTCATAACTGAGCTAACCGCGACATATTGATTTTTTTTTAATGCTCGATAACTGTGGATATAACACGAATGTTTTATAATCATCCAGGTATTTGGATTGGTTTTCTCTGTCTGAAAAAGAGAGGAATAAGAGAGAA
>NC_051417.1:19113848-19114271 GCF_015228065.2 Penaeus monodon | reverse complement strand
CCCCCCCCCGAAAAAAACGGGGATAGAAGTTAGAAAAAAATATATATATAGATTCTCATTTTCTTAATAATAGGATATCTTTATAAAGAACTAAAACTTCAAAGACGTTCATAAAATTATCATTTCTCTCCTCAGACGTGTGGAACTATTTACAACAGACTGTGAATCATAATATTAAACTACGAAACCCGTTCCGGATCTGGTAATAGTCGACCCACAGTTTATTCACCTTCCGTGTCTGTGTTGTGGCAAACGAAATGAAGATCTTGTTTGTGGACATACTGACTCGTGTGCAAAAGTGTGCACAGAAAAATGCGGCAAGGCGGCTTGTACGAGATTAAGGCTCTTGATTTGAAAAGAAGTGCGAGTTCTAGCGCAAACATCGCTAAATTGTCGATTCTGATGGGAAAAAGGAAGCATTTA
>NC_051417.1:19111702-19112097 GCF_015228065.2 Penaeus monodon | reverse complement strand
GAGTATATACAAACCAGAATATTTTATCGACATCCTCAGACACTGTTTTCCCACGAGACATGATCGGCGTGTCTTAACCAGATGTCTCAAGATTTATTGAGCTATTACACAAATTTCGGCCCAGGAAATTTCCCTTAGCTTAGAAGAAAGTGGTCAGCTCATGAATAATAAACATCTGTAGTAATTGGTATAAACAGCGGTGTGGCATACACAGAGCCTGTTCACGAGTAGTACAAAGAGCACAGTTTAGGTCAAAATATTATAAGCATTCATGAAGACCTGGCTAAATTATGCAGTGGGTAGTTTTCGTAAAATTCAATAGAAACAGCATAGCATAATGCACATATACATTCATACAACGACGGAGACATGCACGCGTTATCTATATATGTTCT
>NC_051417.1:19110705-19110996 GCF_015228065.2 Penaeus monodon | reverse complement strand
ACCAAAGAACATTGCCAACATCCACTTACGCTAAACTACGTACAAAAATTGAATATTAGATCCACTTTATATTTACCCACTGATATTGTCTCACACCCTGATAGGTTTTCTGCGCTGGTCACGGACGCACAATACATTTCCGTCTTTACCTTCAGGAAACTTTGCACTTGCTCAGATTTATGGGGAAACCGTGAGGAAACTTGGACCAGGAGGAACTTTCCCAGAAGCTGCGGATTCGCATAAGACAGAAAACAGAAAAGTGTAATTGTGCGAATGTTATGTGTGTATCAC
>NC_051417.1:19109698-19110090 GCF_015228065.2 Penaeus monodon | reverse complement strand
AACAATGATACTATAACTATTAAAATAAGCGTGTGCACGTGTACATAATGATGAGAGCAGCCTTTGTGTTCGTCACCATCATATATATATGAACATATAACTGCACTTTTGAGGGCACCCATGCATGCACTTATGAATTACGATGCAATTATATATCAAATTCATCTAGAATTCAGGAGACTGGAACACTTTAATCATTCTGAATATCAACAAGAGATCCAGTAAAGGGGCAGGGCTTACTTACTCCTTAAATTAATGTAAAGATAACGGAGTGTTTTTGATATTGAGAGACAAGACTACGTTGATAAAATAGATAACGGCCGGGGATGTAAATGTAATTTTGTATTTTGATTATTGCTGTTAGATCGTCAAAGGAAATAAAACGAAGGGAG
>NC_051417.1:19109048-19109244 GCF_015228065.2 Penaeus monodon | reverse complement strand
CAGACACACTTTAAAAACTTGAAATCATATTCATAAGCATCGTTTTTCTTCTGACTTATTAGAGAAAACGTTCCTCAGAATATAGAATCTCCTCCACTTTTCAATAGACAAAAACTAAGTTCATCATTTGTATTTGCATGTACAGAATATACAGTTCATCATTTGTATTCTACAGTTCATTTGTAATCTACAGTTC
>NC_051417.1:19108864-19108931 GCF_015228065.2 Penaeus monodon | reverse complement strand
CAGAGAAACCTCAAAATACAATCCTATTTAGCTACAGAAAGCTTTAAATCAGTAAAATTGTCCAGAA
>NC_051417.1:19106886-19107139 GCF_015228065.2 Penaeus monodon | reverse complement strand
CGACGACCTTAAAAACCTTTTTCGTTGTTTTATGAATTTAAAAAGTAAAACAGAAGGATAGGCAGAGGAACAGTCCGAACAAATTCAACAATGCAAGCGAAACTGTTCTTGCACTTTACAGGAAACGAAAAACAATCCCTTGGTTATTTTCTTTACACGTCCATTTGCATTGAAGTTGGTTAAGACACGCAACCATTTATTCAATTTTGCGTTGTACTAGAATCTCCGTTGCAGTTTGAGGTATCTTACCCCG
>NC_051417.1:19106407-19106620 GCF_015228065.2 Penaeus monodon | reverse complement strand
TTTGCTGAAACTCAGTACGCCGAAATGCTTCATCAGTATTTTCTTCTTGCAAATGTAGCAAGTTAGCAGAACCGATCTGCTAGCCTTTTCAACCTAATTTTAATATACATTTCACTAACACAATCTGACTAAAAATTGTAATCATTAAAGTAATAGCATTGGAAGTGATCCATACTTGAATCAGGTTTAAATGCAATATGTTTTGCCCGGTCA
>NC_051417.1:19104101-19104791 GCF_015228065.2 Penaeus monodon | reverse complement strand
GAAAGTGAGAGAAAGAGAGATTTGGGATTTTCGATACGTATAACCTCTTTTATAAACCAGATCTGCCAGAAATTTTCTCCCCTAGGTTTAGATTTATTGCATCGCTCTCAGTTATGCACGATTTTCGTTTTTCTTCATAATGATAGAGGATATAGAAAGGGAGGGAAAACGCAAATAAGTATTTTAGATTACATACGCTGGACACAGCTTTTATAATATAATATAAACAATGAAAAATAGTGTGTTTGTGATAAAAAAGATACAAATGCAAGAAAAAAAACAAATGCATTCAGTAATAATGAGGAGGAGAACGACACCGATGATGCTGATGACAATAAAAAGGAGGATGATAATCAAGATAAAAATATAATAATCGTGATAGTAATGAAGACAAATTAATTAGTAGATAGTAATGGTCATTGTGGGAATGGGTACATTAACTAGCAAGATCACTCACAAAGTAAAGTAGGCAAATTTATTTTAATGCAAGAACAAAAAAGTTTGTTACGCATTAGTACACGTGGGCAGTTTAAAAAAAACAAAAACACCTAAGAAAACGTTACAAAAGACGTTTTGCTTGAACTGTCCACAGTTTTGACGTACATTGTGCAAGAGTGAGTGTAATTGTTCTCTACGAAGACAAAGACTATGAAATGGAATGTATGACCACGTGTGTATAATTTATGTATG
>NC_051417.1:19103710-19103823 GCF_015228065.2 Penaeus monodon | reverse complement strand
CCATATCAATCTTTATTCAGTCCATCACCGAAAGGATAATCTTAACATTAGAAAACTGTAGCAAGTTAGGAAAAAAAGGTAAATATTATGAAAGTCAGCATTTAAATTACGTA
>NC_051417.1:19103026-19103606 GCF_015228065.2 Penaeus monodon | reverse complement strand
AGAAGAAGAAGAAAGAAAGGGATATCAGCCAGAACTAGAATTCAAGGATAACAATCTTTTTTGATTATCTGATGATATAATGTGATCTTGACGTCATAGTGCTTCCTATTTCAAAATCAAATACGAAAATACACCGGGCCAGAAATGAGACCGTCATACAAAAATAGTAATGCCATATATAGCCAATCATTGATATTCATTTTTGTACAGATAGAAACGCATATGGAATAGAATTTTATATATAGGAAAGACCTAATGGCTTGATATACAATTCGGCATAATAGAAGGAAATCTTGGAAGAGCATTCAAATAGAGACGTGGATTTTGCATATACAAACTTGCAAAGGCATTCATGCGCAAAAACATACAGGGAGAAAATAAATGCATCAGATTTTTGTATAATTTGAAAATGCCGAAACTCAAACGTGAAAGTTTATTGATCATTCCACTGATAATAATAAAAAAGAGAAGGAAAAGAAAAAGAAAAGCAGATCAGACAAATTAAGACAGTTTATGACAATATAAGAAATATAAGAAGAGAAGAGAAGAAAAAGAAAGGTAGCAAACTTAGAAGGCCGGG
>NC_051417.1:19102534-19102690 GCF_015228065.2 Penaeus monodon | reverse complement strand
TAGGTAATTCGCAGCAGGAAGCTTCGCTGCTTCTGGACGAGAAAAAACCCTCCCTAATTAGAGAAGATCCCTGCAGGAACTCGTGATTACCTGACCCGACAAAATCCTTCTCGAATTTCTATACGAGAGATATTTTTAATGGTAACGATGATCTTA
>NC_051417.1:19101343-19101526 GCF_015228065.2 Penaeus monodon | reverse complement strand
GCCTTTACACACGAACATGAACCGTTAACCACACAACATGATATATCAGAACATTTCCCTTAACCAATCCTCCACAATAAGTGTATTTTTAACTAAATGGTCCAAACATTAATTTCTAGTATAACATACGCATACATGTTCAAATTTGGTAAAATTATATTTTCTACTCGGTGAGCTAATGAT
>NC_051417.1:19100693-19101307 GCF_015228065.2 Penaeus monodon | reverse complement strand
CCTTAAAGGTAAATTATAACTCGATATTTTTTTTTTGTTTTGTTTTCACGAAAATTTAATTGCAAATGTATATTTTCCATGAACAAATATCATCTGTCACCATATTCCATACACATACCGTCTTCAGTATATAATTGATATAACCAATAAGGGTCTTTCCGGCACTCATTTACAAAAAAAAAAAAAAATCTAGTGTCATATGCAAGTATAAATTTATGATTTTTACCGAGCCTTCATTCAGAATCAAAGCTGCTGCTTTTATACGAACTCACTGATGCGTTATTCCACAAGAGATGAGTTATACATAGGAAGCCATTCTGTTAATAGAATACATATCTAAAAATGGCTAATAGACGAGATATTACTGAAATAGGTCCCCAGCGATAAAAATCCGTGTTGAAAAAGCGATTCCCTGCTCGTGGATGGAAAGCTCACTGAAACGTAAAAACCAGGATCTGCCACAGATTGCTAGGATTAGTCACCACGCTTTCTAGCACAGTGTTTGATGCGTGAAAATACTGCAAACTTTGGCCGCGGAATTGTCTGTGTAACTGTGACAAGGGTAGATTGATACATCTATTGACACAAACTATTGCCTAAATAGGATGGTCATC
>NC_051417.1:19100150-19100485 GCF_015228065.2 Penaeus monodon | reverse complement strand
AATGAAGATAAAAGTAAGTTCGATTAAGAGATTAGTAGCCGTAGAACGTAATTGAGGATCGTAGACACGCTAAAGCAAAATAGAATTAAAACTTTATTACATTATTAACATTATTACGAACTCTAATCGCTGACCCTTGATAAATAAGCTTAATTATATTTTTAAACTTACGAATATATAATTTTACTAATTTTGATGGTATATGCAGGTTGGAAAGAGGCGGTAACGTATTTCAAGTTTTATTACGTTGCTAAATATGTTCTGCTTATTCTAAAATTCGCCGCTATTACGAATTACAGTAACATTGCCTGACTGGAAGTAAGAAGTAGTACTAA
>NC_051417.1:19099535-19099832 GCF_015228065.2 Penaeus monodon | reverse complement strand
AAGCCATAGTAAATGATCTCGCTCCATTCCTTCCTCCCTCCATCTCTGTCTCTACGCCTGTTAACTACAGAACATAAGTGATGACCGAAATATATTGGGCGAGTACTACCTGAAATATACTTTGTTATAATGAGGTTCATTGGAGCGGAATATCAAACAGTTTGGTCTGATTTATTTTATCTATATATATATTCTCTCCTCCTGAATCTTCTTTTTTGTGATTGTATTCGCTTATCTCATAAAAAAAGGAAAAATATATAAGGTCATTCTATCAAATTATGAATATAAACAGAAATG
>NC_051417.1:19099022-19099421 GCF_015228065.2 Penaeus monodon | reverse complement strand
TGCAAATGAATCAGCATATTTAACTGTTTCAATTCTCTGACTGCTTTTTACTATATACCTGTGAGGGTTTGGAATCAGAGCTAGTTAATCATCTGAAATCAACACACTTTTAACATCAAGTTCTATAAAGACATAATTTATATGTGAAAGTACTTTTGGGAATCAATTAGAAATTCTTTTGATATATCAGTCTACCAAACAATTAACATTTGTGTGGGCTATTCATGCAAATCGATTCTTGCTAAGTAACTTTCAGCTGTACGCTAAAGTAGATTTCTGAACATCGCAAATAATTCGTAATTGACGTTGATTGTTCAGTCGCTTCTTTTGTTTTTAGATCCAGATTTTTTTTTTAAGCGGATGTTTGCTCGACTAAAGCACTACCTTGCGTGGATAATC
>NC_051417.1:19098175-19098250 GCF_015228065.2 Penaeus monodon | reverse complement strand
GTTTACTCTTTTTGCTTGTATGTGCCTATAGAAATATGTATTTACTTATTTATACCTGACTAAGCTATTCATATA
>NC_051417.1:19097881-19098130 GCF_015228065.2 Penaeus monodon | reverse complement strand
GTAACTGAGATACAAAAACGTCGGGATCGTGCAACTGGCGTTTTCTCTTATTACCCATCATAATGCATAATAAGCAAATAACTACAGAGGAATACAGAAAGGCACAATCAAGATATAAAAGTTTGTTTTTTTGCGGACTTCTCTCCCCTTTCCTTTTCGCTAAAAACGGGGTGTAAATTTTCGTATTCGCCGTTACCTTCACGTATTTTATGTTTGTCTATGTGTTTCGAACGCTGGCAGTCTGGGAAG
>NC_051417.1:19096806-19097251 GCF_015228065.2 Penaeus monodon | reverse complement strand
CCTTTCCTTTTCCTCCTACGCCTAAAAATATATGCTCCCCTCCCCGCTGAAAAAGATACAAAAATGTAAATATTTTCACAAAGAAACATATATCTTCTTCAGCTTTTATCAGGAAAGTCTTTTTTCTTAAGCATGTAATTACTCAAACTGGGAGAGATTAAACTCACCAATTATGTCTTTGTTATCATGTCAACTTGGCCATGAAGGACATGCAAAAGATATAATGATAAATGGTATTTTAGCTGCTGATGTGTACAGTAGTTATACAGATAAATGGATTAATGGATAAATAAGATATACGTCTCAATCTCTATTTCCATACACTTACACAAGTTCACACACACGTGTGCCTGCATCTGTATTTCTGTCCCTGCTTTCTTGAGTTGATAATCTCTTTCCGTTTGAAATTGAACCATGATATTTTTAAAAAGCTAGTCTGAAATAA
>NC_051417.1:19096489-19096739 GCF_015228065.2 Penaeus monodon | reverse complement strand
AATAAATTATGTACTTCTTTATTTCATTTCACTGTAACATTTTGATCTTCACTGGCTTCAAAGAACGCTGATATAAATGCATTTACAAAGACGTAACGAAAAGACTTCTCAATCACTTTGTATCCAACATTCTAGCATTTTGATCTACATTTTCTGCAGCATTCATATTGCAAATTCTATCACTATCTTTACTTTGCGTATCTTTTTTATCATTATTATGGAAAATTTGGGAAAGCATTAAATTATTACA
>NC_051417.1:19095440-19095753 GCF_015228065.2 Penaeus monodon | reverse complement strand
AAAATCGAATTGATGTTTCAATCATAAAAAAAGACATACGAGAAAAAAAACAGGGACACTGCAAAACAAATGCAACATTTCCTCGACGCGGATATATTGCAAACTTGCAAACTTTTCTTCTGACAAATACAAACAACTCTGATGCACTTTGACAAGATATGCCTCGTTATGGTTTTATCTCACTTTTGCAGAAAATATATCGTGCCCCAAGTTTGTGATTGTTTCCTTTAGCATGATGTTTAAAGAGTTTTACATGCGTGCGTATATATATAGAAAGAGGTTAATTAATTAATACATCATCTGAAAAAGACCT
>NC_051417.1:19094957-19095165 GCF_015228065.2 Penaeus monodon | reverse complement strand
AAGTTCAAATTCAGTGAATAACTGAATAAAAAAAAATTATCATCAGATAAACAAAACAAAAAACAGACAAGCAAAGGATGAAGAAGAAAATAAAAGTAAGAAAGGAGAAACAACAAGACCCTGCTCCCCACAACATGCAGACATATGAGATCCTAAGACAAACTTTAATCCTCGTGAAGGCAATAACAGTCACGTCCCACTCCCCCCC
>NC_051417.1:19094758-19094936 GCF_015228065.2 Penaeus monodon | reverse complement strand
TCTCAATTGCTTACGTTTCGTATATTTTCAAAATCTGGTTCGGTTATTTGACAATGGGATGGTCTCCATGTCACTTATTGCCCATATTCGATAATTGAAAGTAACTTTGATCCACCATAATGGAAATATTAGCTAATGGAAACAAATATGAGTTTGTAGTAGTATCTATTTCGGTGTA
>NC_051417.1:19094502-19094605 GCF_015228065.2 Penaeus monodon | reverse complement strand
GCAAGGGTTGAAGAGCGAGATTATTGATACTGTTTAATAATACTTCCTACACACACAAAAGGAAATTCATATTGGCTGAAGCTTCAAAGTAAATGTCTTCGCC
>NC_051417.1:19093658-19094009 GCF_015228065.2 Penaeus monodon | reverse complement strand
GTGGATAGGCTAGATGTTATCGGGCATATTTTCGATTAATCAGAATTTGAAGGAAATATATCTGTCTTTCTCTAATCGATCTGCAATGCCAAAGGAAATTCAATATGTATGTATTTGTCACCCTATACATCTCATGAAGTTAAGTCTGATGGTGATGGTGGTTGCTGATCGATCACCAAGGGAGGTGCGGAAAGTGCCGTGTGCGCGGATACAGTACTTGAGCTTCCTTGTTCCTCACACGTGAAAACCACTAATCCAGCTTCTTACCTCTCGCTAGTAAGATCTCGTAAGACAGTGAGGCCGAAAATAAACTTGTTTACAGGCTTTGGATATATCTTAACTTTTTATACG
>NC_051417.1:19093028-19093432 GCF_015228065.2 Penaeus monodon | reverse complement strand
CTAGTTTTAGTTAGTTAGCCTATATTTTAAGTTATTATAGTCATTACGTACCCCTTGGGCATTTTTACAGATTCCTGTGTACCCCTAAAATGAAGGGAAGAAACGATTAAGTTGATATTTTGATAATACTTTATTATGAAATCTGTATGTATAGACTGCATAACATCAGTAAACAAATCTCAGGTAATTATTTATTATTAAAATATTTTGATCTATCACATATATATCTTTTTAATAATTGTCCATAATGATCATTACTAGATAAGAGTACACAAAACTACTCAAAACAAAGTAACCAAAACTAAACATTACTAATGTGTTGGTTAAGCTTGTTTTTTTTGGCAGAAAGCTCATTAATGCGAGGGAAACTTTTGTGATCTAACTTAAGGTTTATTTACTAAAAT
>NC_051417.1:19092268-19092884 GCF_015228065.2 Penaeus monodon | reverse complement strand
GGGGTGAGCGTATCCCAGGATGGGAACCAGTTATGTCATAAGTTGTAGTAGTCTTCAGTTTATCATAATTTGTTACAGCCTTTAATTACATAATATTCCAGTAGTGACTGTATGATTGTGGCTTTAACAGCGTTTGTATGCTTTTGTCATATTCACTTTGAGTTTAGCTAATAAACTTCTCCTTCCCCTCACCAGTTGCATATATAGCAAAACCCTTGATATCACTCGAGCATCAAATAACACCCTCTGGTAATTTACAACCTACCAATACTCTTTATAGTTAACTTCCCCAGTCATAAATCAGAAAATGCCCCCAGTAGTGAAAAAACAAACAACAAACGAATAAATATAGAATGGAAGCTGCAACATTTAGCCTTCCAATAAATTCATGTATCAACTTTCCGATTTACGAATCCGTTGATGTGATAAAAGTTTGGTGCAATAAAGGTTAAGCCTTGTACAAAGCGGGCAAATTTCAAGTTATTATTAACGGTGGGATTCACAAACGTCCGGGGCGATATTGGAAGTTCATCACAGACTCGCTTGGTTTCCAGTTTAGTGTAAGTCCTTTCCTAAAGTTATGAAGCCACATGGTCGTATGTAATGTTTATTAATA
>NC_051417.1:19089663-19089993 GCF_015228065.2 Penaeus monodon | reverse complement strand
CCAGTTAACCAAATGATTACGAATGTTTAATACCAGAAATACAATCACAAATAGATTAATATAACAGCTCCCTCATATTTCGGTTTCAATAAAGTCTGATACCTTTTTGTCAATCAATTTTCGTCAATCAACACATAAGTGCACAATGATTTCATAACGTCACGTACATCTACGGTTTAATAAAGCCGCAACGAACGAATGATAAAACTATGATTGTTTCAGGATGATTAGATCTGTGTCCAGGTGAGTCTTTGGTATTTCATCTCATTCGCGTTGACTCCAAGTTCTTTTATGATTTTAATAAATTGGTTGTAGAACACAGAATAGGAG
>NC_051417.1:19089199-19089464 GCF_015228065.2 Penaeus monodon | reverse complement strand
TCCTTAACCTATATCGGTACATAAAAGGGGAATAATTGCGTATTCGCTGTCCGAGATATTCGCACAATAACGGAAACGACGGGCAATTCGCACACTGAAATGGCACTCCGGCCGCCGCTTATTGGCACCACTTTGAGGCCGCTGTCAGTATCTTTAAGCACTCGTTTGCAATGAAAGAAGATCAGAATTAACCTCACTTTGTTTGATCTTTAGTTATAACTAGTTAGTTATGACACGTCCCCGAAGATGATAAGAATTTCTTGGT
>NC_051417.1:19088895-19089172 GCF_015228065.2 Penaeus monodon | reverse complement strand
GATATTAGCCGTAATTCCATTCTGCACTTCGATGTCAGGAGCCACTATATATCAATTCAATGATGGTAATAATCATGTAATATTTCAATGAATATTGAATTATCATGAAAAAATATACAATCATTAGTTTTATCTTTTCATGATAATGACTTCGATAATTATGAGATGTCATGAAGCGATATGAATTGGTTAGTTTATATAAAAATATAAAATAAGTCTTTTTGATTGACCAGCAATCATTCAACGATATATAGTCATTTTTCATCAATTGTTGATT
>NC_051417.1:19088352-19088736 GCF_015228065.2 Penaeus monodon | reverse complement strand
CTCTTTACCGGAATGCATCAGGCAAAATCCGACACAAAAGCAACAGCTTCGACCCAATTCCAAACGTGGAGATAAATGTCCTGGGGGTATACCATTATGCGGCTGCTGTTCCCTTTATAATTCGCGCGTGCAAATGATAATGATAATTGCGCGATTCATAAAAATCTCCCGTCCGGCGGGTTCTTCGGCCAAACTAATCTAAACTTGGAACAAAAACTTCAACTAGAGATAATTAGGCTCGTGAAAAACAGGCGTGCAACACTGCCTGTAATCCTCACAGGAACCACTCAAAGGGCGACCTGCTGAGCTAGCGATCATCGCTGTGGCGAGGTGCAATATTAACCATATTGCTTAGAACTGCTTGGAAAACAGTATTGATTATTT
>NC_051417.1:19085183-19085613 GCF_015228065.2 Penaeus monodon | reverse complement strand
GGCGAGTGTAGATTTATGTGTTCAGCCTTCCTCTTGTGTGTAAAAATATTAATTTATTTATGTAATTTATGATGATTTTTTTCCGCGTTTAGGCCTAAGTGTGTTCGTCCTCATAAGTGAAAGTGAGAACGGAAAGAAACAAAATATGGAGAAAGAAGATAAAATAAAAATATTTTCAAATCATAAATAAATTCAGAGTGAAGGCGAGAGAACTCAAGGGAAATCTCTAGGCCACATGTTAATATTATTCTAGCATAAACCCGAAAATATGCTTCTACGGTTTTTTTGTGATGTACTCGTAATAGAAGAGCAAATACATCAGTACTGTTGATAATAGTATACCCATATAACTACTATTACGACTACTGCCAAGAGGAATATACTATAAAGGAATTAGCATAATATGTGAATACACGTGTTGGTAATAACC
>NC_051417.1:19084824-19084930 GCF_015228065.2 Penaeus monodon | reverse complement strand
TGTTTTGTTGAGATAATTATTTCATAATGCATAGGTTTCGATATCAGTTGATATTATCTGGCCACATCTGCAGAATGTTTTACAGTCTGAAACTGAAAAGTGTGTG
>NC_051417.1:19082795-19083011 GCF_015228065.2 Penaeus monodon | reverse complement strand
ATAGAAGTAGAATCAGACTCTAATTTGCTAATCCTCATATCATCATCTAAAATCAGAATATGATACTATTCACTTGCAATCAATTACCCAGCTGAGTAACGCCAAAGGCCGTAATCACGACAGAACACAGAGGACTGACCATCCCTTTGAATTCAACATGCAAGACGAAGTTTGCTTCGGAACACAATTCATTTCGCATTCCTTTTCGTTTCTCGA
>NC_051417.1:19082516-19082761 GCF_015228065.2 Penaeus monodon | reverse complement strand
AAAAAGGGAGAGGGAGGGAAGAAAAGGCAATAGCATTTCTTTGAGTCCAAATTATTGTCAATTTCGTAAAAAAATGTGTATATATACACGTAGTTCTAGTATTTCGTGTCCATTTTTATATTGCTTATATTAATGTGAAGCTAAATCCTCTTTAAATGATTATGATGATTTCGTAAAACTCAGATTTTAGTAAAAGACCACAAACATAAATATATGCAAACACAGGAACACTTACACATAAATTG
>NC_051417.1:19082075-19082332 GCF_015228065.2 Penaeus monodon | reverse complement strand
GTTCTATAGATATTATGATTCATACATACTATGATATGATATTGAACCATGACATTATTCATACTCTGATAATTATCTGTTGAAAGAATAACAAACCTAGAAATATAGAAGAGTGGAAGAAATATACAACAGGGAATAAGAGGGAGATAAAGAAGGGCAAAGAAAATTGAAGAGGAAGGAAACGAAAAATAAGGATATATAGCAATAAAGAAAAGAGTACTGAAAGACCGAAGGAAGTAAATTGTTATTATAATTAT
>NC_051417.1:19080231-19080401 GCF_015228065.2 Penaeus monodon | reverse complement strand
TATGTGTGTGCGTGTGTGCAATAACCAAAATACAATACAAATTTCGTTAGTTTGCCGAGATATTCTTTTTCGTTCGCATGGGAGTTTCACGTTCCTACTTATGTACAGAATTGGATATGTGATATCGTAATCAACGTCAACAGTATATGTATACAGTATGAAAGATATTA
>NC_051417.1:19078903-19079558 GCF_015228065.2 Penaeus monodon | reverse complement strand
CTCATCCGAAAGGGCTTATGGATGACTCATGGTTGAAGTGTCTTGTTAGGGAGGTTTTTACAAATGGTGTGGAATCAGTGTTTTTCAATATTGAAATATGTTTTTGAATTTACACGTAGTACACGTCATAACGATTCCTATGCCCAGTGATTCTGAGTCAAACGATCTAAAACCGCATCGAGAATTACTTATTTAGATTTTTAACTAAATCCTCTTGTATTAATTTTTGCACTGACTTATAATATCTGTTATTCCCCTTACTTTTTATTCATCATTTTTGATTCCGAAAATCGAGAGAAAATGCGGTGCTCGAAGTACATTTTCGGACAAGTGATTTAGGAAAATATTAAATGTTATTAGGTTTCTAGTAAGGTGTCCAGTGTATTTGCCCCAGAGTCAATACTAAATAATTATACTTTGATTAAACTCGATTCCGTCTGAATTAATAGCATCGCGTCGTGAAAAAGAAGGGTGATTAAGCCTATCAAACAATGATGTAATTTACGAAGTATAATTGTTATTTCCGCGGCGTTAAGCGAAATGTGTCGCGCCTAATCACTACAGATGATATGCTGTTTCTGATTAATCGCGTCGAATTTCATGAATGACAAGACTCGATTTCGTGATTTGAAACTGCCAATAATGTCCTAGAATA
>NC_051417.1:19078619-19078782 GCF_015228065.2 Penaeus monodon | reverse complement strand
TATTTACAGTTGCTGATAAAGTATTCGATATTTGATTTCAGAAAGAGGTGCTTGTGTTTGAGTGTATTTTCAGTATTGATGTGTGATAATCATTCGCACAAGAAATAAATTGTATTACCTCGTCGATTGAAAATACAAAAAGTGTCATGGTGACGTCTTAGAT
>NC_051417.1:19076423-19076528 GCF_015228065.2 Penaeus monodon | reverse complement strand
ACGATACAGATTCCCCTGATTTACAGTAGTATCTGTTTATATGTGAGTTCATTTTTTATTGTTATTGTTTGGTTGTGCTGCATACTCTTCCATCAACCATTCAGA
>NC_051417.1:19075794-19076388 GCF_015228065.2 Penaeus monodon | reverse complement strand
GTAAAAAATTGACCGATTAGTATTCCCTTAAAACCCTGAGTCCTTTTACCATCCTCCACGTATGTACTCTCCCACAATACTAAATATACCATAGCTCCTCCACCTTCTGCCACGTTCCGGCTGCTAAGTGGTCTCCAGTGAAAGCTTTGTAAAAATCGTTTTAATATGTTTGATATGAGGAGTACAGCAATTGTCGTGAAGTAAAATGTTATCGAGGTGATAAATACATGCTAAACGGATCTTATTTTGTGGGAAATCAACCGGGGGAATCAGCTCCCACTCGCTTTGATCGCTGAATTCTAACCTGGTGATCGTCCCTTTTGCTAGACCTGTCTCCTTTAGAGATCAGATTTCAACTCACTCCGCCCACTCCTCTCTCTCTCCCCTGCAGCTCTTAGATTGCTCAAGCAACTTAGTCCGGTCGAGGGCAGTTTTGCTCGATTCAGAGGCTTCCAGAAATGGTTGGTTGAACGAGGCCTTCGCGAATTTGCCTAGCATAGACTTTTTTCTAAGTTAGGGATAAAAATATACGATTTACCCTCAATTTGTGTGTACATAGACAGGCACAAAAACAAACAAACGCACGCGTGCATG
>NC_051417.1:19075159-19075714 GCF_015228065.2 Penaeus monodon | reverse complement strand
TATTTACACTGTAAGCCATGTCCCATGGCTCTCAGCATGGGAATGTGCCATATAATTGCATTATAGAGTAAACTTCACCCCTGATTATTTGAACACTGTACAGTTAGTGTAATATGCAATGAAAAAAATACCCATTACATATAGCTAGTCTGATGCTGAATTACTGACATTTTCCGGTTTAGAATTATACTACAGAAAAGGCTACATATATATTCAATAAGTCATGTCCAGTTTTTGATAATCTCTATTAATTGGAATACAGTCAAACGCGTTTAAAATCATGATGCAAATTCCCGACAACTGAATTTCATCATGAATTTAGTAATGATGAAATATTACAGTTGAATGCTAAATATTTCAAATAGACATGGGAAAATGGCAAAATGATGGATATTTAACACCAGCAAACGCAGATACGAGTCTGGGAATCAAAAAAAAAAATAGATATCAGCTGAACATATTTTCAAAATACAGTCATCAAAATGTCTTCTCAATTTTATTACTGTTATTATTATCATCATCAAGTCATCGTTTTCCTTCGTTCCTACAAAGTCA
>NC_051417.1:19074361-19075052 GCF_015228065.2 Penaeus monodon | reverse complement strand
TCTTGAGTGCAGAGTACATTTTTTTTTGAGTGCAGAGTACGTATGTGCTATTTGTTTTTAAGCATTTGCACCTCTCTTTATCTGCATTAAATATTCACATGCTCGTATATGCTAATAATCCATGGTCCTGTATATCGATTAGCGATGCTGTTTATCGCGACATCTCCATAGGTTTCAGAAAATTCGACCTTTCAAAAGCAGTGATAAAAGCCTACCGAGTTTGCTTAAATAATTTCAATTACTTTTCTTTTATCCTAATCATTGTTTTCATTGCGTAGGATAATGATTTCGTAAATATCTTTTGTAGTTAAAAGTGATCAAATATTATTCGTTTCAGAACTTCTTTACCTGTTGGCCACACTCCCTGTGTTCGCCTGTGTTCATCTCTAATTCGCTTTAAAGAGCTCTGGGGAAGATGATGAGATAATCCAAATTGCCTGAAGATAGCTCTCCCCAGCTCACTCACTTCTTCAAAATAAACGAAGCTTTCCTTAAATTTCTGACTGTTGCTTGGCGGTCTTGTGCAAGAAATAGTGATATTTATAATCTTTTGAGATAAGTGACTTGTCATGCTTTAAATCCCTCTCTGTCACGGAAAAAAATACAAGGAAAGTGACAATGTTATATCCCCTTTGAAATGTATTGTGTCGCAAGATTCAAGTTAAAATGAATGATATAGCTATGCTCATTC
>NC_051417.1:19073673-19074046 GCF_015228065.2 Penaeus monodon | reverse complement strand
TATAAACATGAAACCAGAAACGTGTCAATAATCAGATGATTATTAACCTCAAATACCCTAACTCATGGCAAATCATTACATGTATTACTCCAGTTCTCCTTCAGTTCTAATTTCGCTGAAGTAATAGCAGCACGGTATGCACTCAGCGCCAGCAATCCCTCTTCTCAGTGGAAACGCAAGCATGTGGAAGGTTTACATTCCTGACTCTATAAGGCTATACAATGCATTCGAGTCGCCCAGTTCCAGAATGGGAGGCGATTTGGAAACCACTGCTTGGCCACGAGTTAAATGCCAGCGAAGATTCCTGTATATTTGATTTACCATAACCTTTGGATGTGATTTTGAAGAATAACGTCACATATGAATTATGTTC
>NC_051417.1:19072425-19072804 GCF_015228065.2 Penaeus monodon | reverse complement strand
GATGTAAACGCTTGAAGGGGCAAAGTGAGAGCAGATAACCCTGTCCAATATCTATTCGAAACGCGAAGGAGGAAAGTCAACCGTGGAAGGCCTTTTCAATTGCAAGTGACTAGTGGACATGCCAGTGACACAGGAATGTCCGACAGTAGATTAGAATTCCTTTCTCTCTGACCGTCTGCCTCCGTCTGTCTAGTTACGAGCAGTTATATGGACAACCACCGACCCATCTGTGAATATGCAGTGCCACTCTTGCACGTTGTTCCCCTTAGCAAGAAACTTGTCTTTCAGTGTCTATAGGTGTAGTGTCTGGGTAAGTCCTAAAGGACTGGATACAAATATAAAAGCTTTGCTAGTTATAAAATATAGTACTATGTACTGT
>NC_051417.1:19072045-19072185 GCF_015228065.2 Penaeus monodon | reverse complement strand
CTTCACCAGCTGGCGATTACAGGACAAAAAAAAACAAATCATACCATTATATCTCGGGAGGAAGGAGAGAAAACTACATTTATAAGTCAGGTACCTACCAGTAGCAGTAATTCTCTCCAACGGTTTGATTACCCATGCAC
>NC_051417.1:19070693-19071441 GCF_015228065.2 Penaeus monodon | reverse complement strand
ATAGTAATATGAAGTATTATCAATAAGCTAATGGCTTTACTAGCTGAGCTACTGAAACGATACACAACTGAATAATATTTCAACACACATGTATAGCCAATAGTCAGAAACTATAAACGTTTATTGACAGTGCCAGAATTCCCACATAGAATTCGATAAGGAACTTACGAAATCGGGTTACTGCTCTGCCACTGGGCCTTGAGCATGCTTTATATCCCCAAGTGGTTTCCTTCAAATCAGTTTATAGCAGTGAAAGAACGTTGCTTTGCTGTGCAGTCTATCACTCCAGGCTAGATTGATGTAATGTTTTAAGGATTGCCTCTTCTGTGGCAGATTATATTCGTTTCTGTTTGTGAGTTGATATCATTATTATCATATGACTGTGATATGCCTACATTTCATTATTATCACTAATATTATAGTATTACGTCACTGACAAAAAACAAAATTACTATTACGATAGATTACCACTACTACGATAGACAAGGAAAACAAACAGACACATGAAATATATAAGAACCTCACCTTCATCACAATGGAAGGCACTTTAGATTTGTTCTGGCGCAGCTCCACTTCACTCCATGCCATGGAAGGTTACAGGTGAGTATACTGTTAATATGTAACCAAAATAACGGCAGAAGTGGGTTACCTTGTACTTAGGTACTGTTGAAATACAGATAGCTGGGTTAAAGTAAGGGTGGAAAAATGTAAAGTTCTGCATTTAGTGTAAAATAGAATATTCATTGCC
>NC_051417.1:19068670-19069556 GCF_015228065.2 Penaeus monodon | reverse complement strand
AGTATTACTGTGTATCTTTTGGATATTTAGGCAATGAATATTCCTATTTTACACTAAATGCAGAACTTTACATTTTCCACCCTTACTTTAACCCAGCTATCTGTATTTCAACAGTACCTAAGTACAAGGTAACCCACTTCTGCCGTTATTTTGGTTACATATTAACAGTATACTCACCTGTAACCTTCCATGGCATGGAGTGAAGTGGAGCTGCGCCAGAACAAATCTAAAGTGCCTTCCATTGTGATGAAGGTGAGGTTCTTATATATTTCATGTGTCTGTTTGTTTTCCTTGTCTATCGTAGTAGTGGTAATCTATCGTAATAGTAATTTTGTTTTTTGTCAGTGACGTAATACTATAATATTAGTGATAATAATGAAATGTAGGCATATCACAGTCATATGATAATAATGATATCAACTCACAAACAGAAACGAATATAATCTGCCACAGAAGAGGCAATCCTTAAAACATTACATCAATCTAGCCTGGAGTGATAGACTGCACAGCAAAGCAACGTTCTTTCACTGCTATAAACTGATTTGAAGGAAACCACTTGGGGATATAAGCATGCTCAAGGCCCAGTGGCAGAGCAGTAACCCGATTTCGTAAGTTTTCCTTATCGAATTCTATGTGGGAATTCTGGCACTGTCAATAAACGTTTATAGTTTCTGACTATTGGCTATACATGTGTGTTGAAATATTATTCAGTTGTGTATCGTTTCAGTAGCTCAGCTAGTAAAGCCATTAGCTTATTGATAATACTTCATATTACTATCACACATGTAACATACTCCTTTTCTATGCAGCTTTTTATCTGTCTGTATATAAACATTCATTCACACACACATATATATAAGAACCACATACTTATATGCATACTGTG
>NC_051417.1:19068216-19068424 GCF_015228065.2 Penaeus monodon | reverse complement strand
GGGGGAAAAACAAAATTTAAATTTCCCGAAAAACGGGTTTCCCCCAAAAAAATTTTAAAAGAAATTTTTTTTAAAAAAAAGGGGCCCCGGGGGATAAAAAAGCAACATAAATAAAAATGTTAGTTTATAATAGGGTAGAATAATAGTAAACCAAAACAATAATACTTAGAATTTTATTTTTAATTTTTATGATTATAAGAAAAAAATT
>NC_051417.1:19064560-19065341 GCF_015228065.2 Penaeus monodon | reverse complement strand
AAACCATGCAAAATATGGATTTTTATGAACCGGTTAAATTGGAATCCATAATCCCGACGAGTTCAGTCGAATCAAAATCGAATAAGAAACCCCATAGGCTCTTATATACTGTAGTTATGAAGTGGTTATAAAAGTTAGTCAGACTGTAGTTATGGGAGTTAGTCATACTGTAGTCACTTAGTTATACTGTAGTACTAAGGTTTAGATATACTCTAGTTATAATAGTTAATACTGTAGTCATAGAGGTTAGTAATACTGTAGTTATAGAGGTTAGTCATACTGTAGTATAGAGGTAAAGTCTACTGCATTTGTAAAGATTAAATATATTGTAATTATAAAGGTTATTCATACTGTAGCGTTGAAGGTTATACTGTGGTTATGAGGGTTAATTAAATTATAGTTAAAGAGATAGTTATACTGTAGCTGAAGTTGGAAATACAGAAGTTATTGAGGTTAATTGAACTGCAGTTATACTTTCCATTCCTTACCGAGTTAGAAATTATAGTGGAATACAGGTTGCCAGATACAATTGCATGATATACTATGATTTGCAGGCAAAATCATTTACCCTTTGAAGCTATGTAAATAGCATTGCATACATGTCCTAAGGATAGACTGGTATTCAGACTGGAATCAGTTAAATTCATATATCTTGTTGTAAAAACGTACTGGATTTTCTGACATCGACAACACAAATCGCTAAAGAAGTCATGCCACTGCAGAAAAAATAATGAATAATAAATACTGCTGCTATTAAATAATTCAGAGTACGTCAATTATC
>NC_051417.1:19064079-19064538 GCF_015228065.2 Penaeus monodon | reverse complement strand
AATGCTTTCACATAGTATGAAGAGATATTTTAGTCCGCTGCAACGCAAAACACAAGCGAAGCAGTTGTTGCATAACGCGTGCTCATTTCGGGGTTGCAATTACTACTGCAAAGCGAATTAAAAACAATTTTATTTCTCATTTCCCTTTACAGGAACCATGATTATACTCGGAGAAAATTTGCAGTGTTGTTAGCATGTTTGTGGATGTATGAGTAGGCCTTTATTATTTCGTCGGTTTATCATGTGGTTGTATTAAACCGAGTCTGTAAATGACGTGCTAATATGGGGGCGTTAATGGACCTTTCCGTGCAGTGTGTAAGAATAAAAGGAAGGAGAAAGCTTGAAGTAAATGTAACGTAATACACTCATGCATTAGGAAAAATCTTGCTTCTTATCTTGTTCGATATCAAGTATACTTAGAAATTTGTATAATACTGTATATTCCAAGTAGCAAATGGT
>NC_051417.1:19062943-19063063 GCF_015228065.2 Penaeus monodon | reverse complement strand
GAATTTAAACAATTTTGCTCGTTGTGCTGTTCTGAATGGGAAAATTTTGGATAATGCTCTCTCTCTCTAATTGTGTATCCGTCTGTCCCTATCTCTACTACTCAAAGTCCATCCCTTGTT
>NC_051417.1:19060980-19061444 GCF_015228065.2 Penaeus monodon | reverse complement strand
CCTCTTTTCTGCCTCTTTCCCCTCTATACCGTAATTATTATAATCACTGTCAAGAGAAATACACCCGGGCTACAGCTAACAAAGCAGAAATTATCGATTAGTATCACAAAGGGCTAATGGAGCTGCATTAATCTGGCAGATGATCACGAAACCTGGAAAGTGATATACCATGTTGCATCATTTTTAGATCAGTCTTAGGACAAACTTAAAATTAATAAGAATGTTTTTTTTTTCGGAGACAGTTCATTTTCACATTGATTGAATTTCTGGTCAGCAATAAAAAGAATACTTGAAATTTTGCATTTGTATTGTAGTATCCGCAGGATGATTGGTCATTTATTAGAAATCACCCCAATAATTGTAATCAGAGAATAGGTTTACTCCTCAAAGTAGCATGGTCATGTGATGAATTATATATACTATGAAGACATTCACACAGATACTCCATGTAGAATGAGAAATAA
>NC_051417.1:19060770-19060892 GCF_015228065.2 Penaeus monodon | reverse complement strand
AACAGGCGGGGGTGGGGGATGTGTGTGTGGTACTTTCACGCTGAAATGATGCCTAATCTTTAACGCACGTTAAAGAGGTAAGAGACCCGCCTATTGTAGGATTCTTAGAATATCTCGGGCAG
>NC_051417.1:19059707-19060062 GCF_015228065.2 Penaeus monodon | reverse complement strand
TTATCTTAATTTAAGAAACTCGTACTTTAAAATCAATCCATCATTGCATTTCTAGAGATAAACCATGATGAAACGAATGGATATGCAGAAAAAATAATCATTTAGTATTTTTAGATGTTTTACACGCATGTCTGTAACTAAAACTAATAAGTAGCCATAGAAAAGAACTGCAATCATTTTTTTATTGCAAATTAGTGGCTGATTTCTAAACCAAAGCGTTAAACAGCAGGAAATGTTAATTGTGTTGGATACAAATCCATGAAGGGAGCTGGGTACGTCGCACCATCACAATCTACTGCAATGAATACCTTTTTGGCTTGCAGATTATTTACTTATTTGGTTTTAGTATTATATT
>NC_051417.1:19059439-19059554 GCF_015228065.2 Penaeus monodon | reverse complement strand
AAATATCAGCGCACAAAAATTATGAAGAAAAAAGAGATAGAAAAAAATAATTTGTTTGCAATTCTGACCCTCCTTTCTTTGGTCACAGATAAAGAAAAGGAATAAAAAAAGGCCA
>NC_051417.1:19058658-19059211 GCF_015228065.2 Penaeus monodon | reverse complement strand
TTAACTAAACTTAACACTGGATTTTTTGTGTTTACGAAAGTCCAAACTAACTTATGCTAATGAAATGATAATAATTAACTAAGATTAAACTATTTCTATGAAGAAAATCTATGAAGAAAATAAATCTAAAACGAACGGGATACGAAATTGAACACATGGTTAAAAATAGACAAAGAGACGAGGAGAGAAATCAAGGGAGGAAGAGGAAAGAAGAAAAAGAAAAAGAGAAAAGAAAGGAAAAAATAGAGAAAGAGACGAGGAGAGAAATCAAGGGAAGAAGAGGAAAGAAGAGAAAGAAAAAGAGAAAAGAAAGAAAAAAAAAGAAAAGAAAGAAGAGAGAAAGAAAGAAAGGAAGAGGAAAGAAGAGAAAGAGAAAGAGAAAATAATAAGAAAGAACGAAAAGAAAGAAGAGAGAAAGGAAGAAGGGAAGAAAGAAAAATAAGGGAACCAATTATTATTTTTTTAAAGTTGCATTCCATGAATTTCTCTCTTGATGAAACTTTCACCGAGTCACGAGATTCGGGTCGTAAAGCTTTTATTTATCTATTTATGT
>NC_051417.1:19057601-19058049 GCF_015228065.2 Penaeus monodon | reverse complement strand
CCCGATTTTCACTATTCCCACTACGCACTCTTCGTGAATAAGAGTGTGGAAGGACAAGTTTCCATGAATATATGAACTTTAACATGAGTTACATGTTAAAAGACATATTCCTTCTACAAACGCATATCGAAAAAAATATCTACGTTTTTCTTCTGATATTAATAACAATTTAAACTTGCGCTTCATGATTTTTTATAAAGGAAAATATGTCATCGAATGAAAGTGATCTTTTCTGTTGGCAAGCTGGATTCTTTATAGAGAATATGATCATTTTCCGTTCCTTTTAAATGAATAACGTCAGCACTTCATCTGTATTAAAGAAAATATAAAAAGGTGTAAATGATTATATTGCAATTCATAGGCTCGACAACAATATTGTGAGAAAGAAAGATACATTTAAATGAATAACGATTGCAACAAAATTCATTATAATTGTGGAAGCTAAATC
>NC_051417.1:19054954-19055030 GCF_015228065.2 Penaeus monodon | reverse complement strand
ATGTGATTTTAAACATTTTATTATTTTATTAACATTTTTTACTATTACTTTTTATTTTTTTTTATTTTTAAATTCT
>NC_051417.1:19054771-19054919 GCF_015228065.2 Penaeus monodon | reverse complement strand
ATCACTATTATTACCCTTATTTTACCCTTATCAGTTTTATCTTTTGATTTTATATATCATTTCTTTTTACTTTCTTATCATTAGTGTCTTTATTTCATATTTTTTTTTCTTTTTGTTAAAAAGCTCCCTTGCATTTTTTAGGTTTCGA
>NC_051417.1:19049579-19053611 GCF_015228065.2 Penaeus monodon | reverse complement strand
ACCCCTTTCCCCATAAAATTCTTTTAAACGTCATTGGCGAATGAACCTGTTGGGAGAAATGGGAAAAACTTTCTAAAAAAAAGGGGACATTTTTCCAAAGGGTCTTAGGGCAGACGGGATTTTTTAAATCTTTTCTATTTTTATGTAAAAACGAGATGCAAAAACCCAAAAATCTGATTTTTGGGGAACCCCCAATCCTGCAAAAAACTCGCCATTAATCTGCGACAGGCTCCCCTTAAAAAAAACATCCTGGCCATTTCTCTTTTAAACCTTACTCTCTTAAACCCTTTCATCTAACCCCTAAATTCCGATTCAGAACCCAAACTCAGGATACACTCCCTCTCGATTGGGTTACAAAAGGCCTTTTGGGTTTTGAAAAGGGAAAATTCACCTGTTTTTTAGGGGGGGCCGGGTTTTTCAAACCCGGGTAATTCACCGGCCCGATCTTCTTCACAATCCGGGCGGGTTTAACTCCATCTCGGCCCGAGTCCCTCCCCTGGACCACCATGACGAAAAATACTTAACAGCACGGGGTCCCTTTCCCGCCGGTAAATCCCTGCCTCGTCTGGGGTTTGTATCCGTGCCCTCCTTTTTTGCGCCTTTTTTTGCAGCACCCTTGGGGCAAATCCTCGCACCCCCGTAGATTTTCCCTCAGCCCTGAGCCTTGTCCTCATCAACGCGATCTCGTTCGTCAGGGCCCCTGTGGGAAGTATCCATTCCTCCCAGTCTTCAAAAAAGGGGGTTGTTGACCCCGCTCCTGGGGGTACAGCATTTGTTGAGGGCAAGTCTGAAAAACGGTAGCTTTTCATCCCAATCTTTTCGGATTTTTCCCCCTATCAGGGTCGCCAAAGCGTCTTTCACCACACGTTTGTTTTCCCCAAACCATAACCTTTTGTTTTCCCGGGTGATACCGAGTAGTTAGTGCGTCTGAGTTGGGATGATCCACACACTAGAAAAAAACTATTGGGGAATTCTTTTCCATTATCTGCAACAAGTAGACGAGGGGGACCGAATAGGGGTGCCCGAAATCTTTAAAAAAAAGAAACCACAGCTGCCCGGGGGTTTTTTCCCTTTTTAAAGGCAGAGGAATAAACTGCAAATATCTAGTGAAGGGGTCTATAATTCCGAACATACCAAATTGGGGCCCACGAGTAATCCAAGAAAATCTATGAGATCCACTGATCCTCTCTCCAGGGGATGGGTAATTTTCGGGCAGGGAAAGGCTAATGACCCCTTCTGCCTCACCCCTTTTCGTCTTTTGCCAAAATCGACACGAATTTACGAAATCTCTTAGTCTCGGCCACACTGGGGGAAGAAATTTGGGTGATCCCTGAGGCGACAGTAGGTCCTAAAGTTTCCTGGAGGGCAGAAACTCCCATCTGCATGGACACATCCAGACCCCTCCCTCAGAGTAGGGGAAATCACAAATTGGCAAATTTTAGTCTCCCAGGGAGGACCCTAAGATGGTACAGGAGATCACCTCTTATTCAAAATTCTAAGAGATTCATGGGACCCTTTTCCCTGGCACCCGGGCGTTTTTTGCAGGTGGGCACAACCCTTTCTTCCAAAAAGGGTCTTCTTGTGGGGGGCGGCAATTTTCTGGGGGTTTTTCAAGTTTCATCATGGGGGAAATCTTTCTACTTAAGAGGTCGGGCCCTGAAAGGGGAAGCCCCGGGTTTATATGTTAATGTTTAAATTATGAAGGAAATTCGGGCTCCGCGAGTCCCCTTTAAAGACTTGGCCCTTTTGGGGGCAAATACGTGCACAAGTGGCGGTGATTTTTTAAATGATTTTGAAATCCCAAAACCAAAACAAGTAGGGTAAAAGGGTTCTCACAGCTTCCCCCACTCCCAAGGCTTCAAAATGGGATGGTGGGAAAATTGTTCTCCCCCTCACGAAACTTCCTAAAAAAGTACGAATTGCATGGGGTTTTCCTTCGCCCTCTCGCTGCTGGGCAACCCCAAATAGCTAAAACCGGAGGCAAACAGTGTACCTCGAAGGTGGGGTTTAAGTCGGGTTTTTTTAAAGGGGGGACCCAGAAGCCAGTTTGCCTTTCAGATCTTCAATGCCGTTTGCTGTTTCAAGCCCCCATAAAATTTAGCTTCTTTTTTCGGGGCCCTCAAGGGAGCAGCCCCGAACCCTAACCCTTCAGAGGGTTTCCCTAAAGAAACCAGGGGCTCCCAAAAATTTGGCGTATTGTTTACATTATGGGGTCTGTCATTTGAGTGATGGCCTTTTTTTTACCGGATCGGGGAGGACACCGTTGGGGTTAGGGGTTTACCCAAAAATTTTTGAAGGTTTTACAGAAAATTTTACATTTTTTCCCGGGTTCAACCTAAAACCCTGCCTTGGCTACCCAACCCCTTTTTTTCATCCAGAGATCCAGGGTTTTTCTTAAAAAGCTACCAGAGGCCCCGACGACATCGCCCCAAAAAAGGCGGCTTGTGTCTTCCAAAAACCCAGGTTTCAGTACGCGTTGATAGCCCTCGGGAATTGGGGAAAGGGTGCAGGGGGCCAAAAAAAAGGCATCCTCCTGAACTGGTACAGACGAAAACCATTTTAAAAAGCATTTTTTTTGGCGATCATTTTCGTTTACCTCGACAGCCCCAGTAGGCAGATTTGGCATCCAAGGGGTAAACCAGGGGTCCCTGCTTTAACCGGGCATGGTCTCGTCGAGCCTGGGGATTGGGTAGGTTGGCCAGAGTGGGTTTTGTTGAGGTTGCGGAAGGGGCATTTCCCCAAAACCCTTTTTCCCACCTTTTTCCCACTAAGACCCCCGGGTAACCATGGCGAGGTTTTCCCTCCATTTAAAGCCATCCGCAACATCGCCCCCACCCCTCTTGCCGTATTTGTGTCGCGCGCCACTTTCAGGCCGCCCTCCATTGCCGTGTACGAATGGGGCCTTCGCCCCGAAGTTTTTAATTTTATGATTAATGTCGTACACAAACCCAAAAGGGGCCTCTTCATTAAAGAGATCACTAAAACCCTTTTTAAAATAGAAAGCAATTTTTTTCCCTTTGCACAGATCCTAAAGTTCTAAAAATTTTTTTTTGGGATAACTCTTCCCCCAACCAGCAGTAGTTTTCAAAGCCCCACCCTTTCCCTACTTACGGGGGAAAAAAAATCAAAATCTCACTAAAGGGAGCCAAAAACTGATGCCAAAATCTCCTCAAAACCCTCCGTAAAAACGTCTGCAAAATCGGTTTAAAAACGTCCACAGCCTGGTTCCCTTTTTCCACCTCTTCTGGGAAAATGCACAGAAATTTTAAAATTTTCTATACATCCTCACCATGTTTTAAAACCCAGCCAATTTCCCTCCCTCTTCAGGGGTCCCCCGGTGGGGCTTTCATTAATTACCCAAACAAATTGCACTATTGTTATTAATGAAAATTTTGCTTTTTGGGGACTAAAAACCCTTTCCGTTTTACCCCTTTTACCAACCCAAAAGGGGGTTAAAACATTAGTTAAAGTGGTACTTAAAAAACACCTGATTTGGGGTTACAAATTTACAGATTTAGATACCCAAACACAGACTGGGAAATTTATTAATATTTAAAAACCCCTTAAAACCCAAAAACGCTGGTCTGGAAAAACCCCAAAAGGGAAATTAACAAACATTAAAGACCTGTAAATTTCCGGGGGGGGTGAGGTTAGCCACAAAAAAAAAATTAAAAAGTCTAATAAAATCAATACCCAAACAAAACTTCTCCCGGGGAAAGAGATATCCCTTAAAAAACCATAACGGGGTGGTTACATTTCACAGCGTCCCCCATAGAAAAAATTTTCATTAATTTCTTTCCCAACCACGAATATGGCACCAGAGGCCCCCTTTTAAAAATACGTCCACGGGAGTTTACCAAAACAAAATATTTAATTTGTTCAATGTACTCTCCTTAATTAAGGTTCAAATTTTGGGCCCCCTACAAAAAAAACACGTACAGATCATTTTCCTTTTTCATGAATCCTAACCAGAGGAAAGACCCCGTTTTTTTAATCTAAAAAAAAAAAAAAAATTTGGGGGAACCCCCCTTT
>NC_051417.1:19048314-19049513 GCF_015228065.2 Penaeus monodon | reverse complement strand
TTTCCCCTCCTAAATTTACCTTGGGGACCCAAATTCCTTTTTTGATACTTTTTTATTTCTTTCCCTGAAACCCTACCGGGGAAAACCCCCTCGCCCCGGGGGGGGGGGTGTTTCTGAATTTACTTTAAACTGAGGCCTTTTCCCTAAACAAATTAAACGTTTTCCAAACCTTTGTGCTGGGGAATTTTAACAAGGATGGTAAAAAATCCCAAACTTTCCTTTTGGGCTAAAGGCCTTTCCCGAAAATGAAAAAAACCCTGTAAAAAAAACACCCTTCCTTTGTAAAATTCCCTCCTGCAAATCCCAAAAAAAACCCCCAATTTTGGGGGGTAATCCCTATAAACCCCTTTTATACGGGGCCCCCCCCACAATAACCCAAAAAATCCCAAAGGTGCTTGTTTGGATTTAAATTTTGGGTTCCCTGCAAATGGGTTTTTTAAAAAAATTTAGCCTAGAGCAAGTCCCCCCCAAATTTGGAACCCTTTCCCAAACTTTTAAAAACCCCCAAATGGGGGGTATACCACAAAACCCGGAGAATTACAAATTTAAATTTTTGCCGTCCCTCTACCTGAAGCTCTCGCTGCACAAAAAACGCTTCATCCTTTTTCAGGCCCCCCCCAGGTTTTTCTATTGCACGTACCAAAGATTTTTTTTCTTCCCGGTTTTTTTTTAATGGGAAGGCCCGCCGATATTTCTGCTTTAAATTTTGGGAAACCCAATCTTCTCTATGTTTACTACTCAATGCGGTTTGGGGTGACCGGGGTAACCCTTAAATTTCATGGGTGCTAGTCCCCCCCTTATAAACCCCCCCATCCCCTTTCTGTAAGTTTGGGACAAAGTTTTTTTCAAGCTCATTGAACGACTGTCAATTTTTCGTACATTGAAAGTCCATATTTTAAATTCGTTACGGTTTCTATTGTTATTAGTTAAAGGTTAAAAGTTGGTTTTCGAATCAGAAGTGTTCAATTTCCCTCTGCAAACCCAAATTTACTTTGCCTTTAAGCTTACTTTTTCTTTCCCGGCATAAATTAAAAACACTAAAAATATAGAAAGATTAAAACCCTTTTAGAGATCTAGCATTCGCTTAAATTTATCAAAATGCCCTTTGGGTTGAATGAATTGGGACCCCAAAATGACAAGCAAATTTACATTTTCGCTCCCACCTGCGGGACCAAAAAAAAGATGGGTTTTATTTACGA
>NC_051417.1:19047861-19047980 GCF_015228065.2 Penaeus monodon | reverse complement strand
TTGAGACTTTTAAAAACATTTATTTGGGTTTTAAAACCCAAAAAAACACTTAAAATGAACCAACACCCTTAAAAAAACAACCTTAAAAATACCAAAAAAAAACGGAAACCCAAGACACC
>NC_051417.1:19046894-19047182 GCF_015228065.2 Penaeus monodon | reverse complement strand
ATATAACACATACATTCTTCGTTTTTGAAAAAGCAGTAGTTTTGCCGTCGTGAAACTCATTACGTAAAATACTTCATTATTATAATATGAAATTGCTGATCCGAACAGAGTTGCTGCCTATCGTTTTGTAACACGACAAAAAGTTTTCAATTAAATAATACTAATAACTGAAATCGCAAATGTAAAAGTTCATTAAAACCTGAAGGATTTTTTCACTCAAAGGCCAGTTCAGAGGCAACAGAGTTCAATGTTTTCTTTTTCACTTATGCATAAGAAGAAAGCATCTGA
>NC_051417.1:19046607-19046674 GCF_015228065.2 Penaeus monodon | reverse complement strand
CCAATGCATCTTCTTGTTTATAGAGTAGTTCCTTCACAATACATTATTTTTTTTCTTCACATAGGCT
>NC_051417.1:19046104-19046210 GCF_015228065.2 Penaeus monodon | reverse complement strand
TTGTACATGCTTGCCTCAATAGTAAAAGCAATTCATTAAGATCGGTAAACTAGGTCAAGAAGAAAAAAAAATGCGAAACACATTTGGCTTTAACTGCACGGGGCTG
>NC_051417.1:19044466-19044846 GCF_015228065.2 Penaeus monodon | reverse complement strand
TACTACATTACTCTACATTACTGAATAATAAAACCACTAACTTGCACATCAGAGTACTACAGTATTACTTCACACATATTCTGATTCTGTCTTTTACTTGCAAGAGACTAGACAGCTTTAACTCTCGTGCATTTGCTGGTGCACAAAGAATTACAGGATTGCGTCATGTTTATATGTTTAGTAGTACAGACCACTGACCTATAAACATATTGAAATTATAAGCTCATTACCCAGGCTATTACTGGATGAGTGCTGCATAAAGTGCATTAGTTTAATAAAGCATGGAGTGAAATACATATGCTCTAAAGTCAGAATATCAGCACAAATATTATTCCACGGGTTGATTGACCCTATCGTACCTTGGTTATCTGTGATTTTAG
>NC_051417.1:19044289-19044435 GCF_015228065.2 Penaeus monodon | reverse complement strand
GTTTTAAGACGCTATGATACATCTTGAAATATATATTCCCAAGCGCTGGGAGTAATCGCAGTACAACATTGTTAAGCTCCTTCAGTCCAATTCAATAAAAACACAGCTCCTTTCAAGGCCCACAGGCGGAGTAGTAACCCAATTTC
>NC_051417.1:19039764-19039851 GCF_015228065.2 Penaeus monodon | reverse complement strand
CGCTGGCAGGATTGACAGTATTGACAGTACAACATAGGGTAGCTCCTTCAGTCTAATTCAGTAAAACCACTTGGGATACGAAGCGCT
>NC_051417.1:19037965-19038926 GCF_015228065.2 Penaeus monodon | reverse complement strand
TTTTTTCCTTCCACATTTCGGTCGAGGACACCGAATATTGTCTAAATTGCATTACATTCTGGTAAAGTTGCGACTCGAATATCATGCGCGAGTACAACCTGATATAGTCAGGAATCTTAGCCATCCACATAATTGTTTCCGCTGAGAGGACTGATTACAGGCGCTGGATGCATCTCGTAGCTACTTCAGCGAGGTGAGAGCAACAGTGGAGCAAGGTGTCTGAAGAGAAGTACCGTGAGAAATTCACTGAAACTGATGCTCATTTTGTTCTGAACATCATGACTTTGTAAATGTATCTTTTCCTGAATCCTGAGTTGATATCATTTGATCAATGGTATTATGCTGCTCAATACAGGATTTTTAAAGTCCAACTAAAGACAACAACTCACCTTTCGTCATTCAGAAAACTATTTACTTGATATGTTTAGTAACATAGTCCAAACACCACATTTCCCAGGATAAAAGAGTTCTAATGATATTCAGGATATACTGCAAGGGCCTTTGAGATAACTAAGCAAGTAGAGGATTGCACTTTTTCTAAGCTTAGCAACCTAGAGAGAAAGAAAAAGAAATTCTCTGGAGAGAGATAAGTTAGTCCAGGGAGTCTTACTGAGCAATCTTGAAGCAGTTTGGATTATCCTGTTATCTTCCTCAGAGTTCCTCAAAAATAAACTGAACGTAAACACAAGCAAACGCAAGGAACTAAAAATATAAAGAAGTCAGAAGAAATATTTACAAATGATGATTATCAAAAAGGAATTTGAAAATATATATTCTAAAGTCAATCAGAACAACTCCAATAAAAAAAGAAACCAATAAGAATAATTAGTAGAATGTGAAATACTAAACTACAGTTTTAAAGAATTGGTGTAAGGAAGTATTTGAATGAGTTTTTGTAATCGTTAATATATATTTGGCATAATAGACTATTGATGAAGCGTGCTAACTTTTCATATAGACA
>NC_051417.1:19037703-19037834 GCF_015228065.2 Penaeus monodon | reverse complement strand
AGCGTTGACAGAGACAGAGAGACAAATCTACTGTTACTGTCATCAGACATTTCGACTTATTTCATGAAGGTGAAAGTTAAAAGTTTACATTAAATCTACATTAGAATTTGTAAGTATATTTCAACCACACG
>NC_051417.1:19036418-19037083 GCF_015228065.2 Penaeus monodon | reverse complement strand
AAAAAGATTTTACAAACGTAAAACCCCCGCTGGAAGACAGGAGGTGCATATTATTGCTGGGAAGGGAGCTGAAATGATGAGCGCCTGTCTAAAAATCGACCAAAAGGATCACAAGCTCGACGGGAGACCCTTTTTTTGTATGCGTCACAGATATGCACTGTCTGCAACACTCTAGCTCCTTCCGTCCCGGACTGGCGCCGTGTGCACAACAATGCATCATGAAATGCCGCGATAGTGAACTGTACATAACGAGCACTTCTCGATCGCGTGGACTAAGCGCTAGACCTATTATTCCAAGATATATATTCCGGTAATTTCTCTAGTGACAGTAATAGAGAGTCAGAACTGCTATTTATTCATCCAGTAAATTTGCCTGATGGCAGAAACAGAACACTTCAAGTTTATTGCTTATCATTACTATTGGTTAATTGATTATTAAATAGGTGCCGCGTCCAGTGACGATACTGTACACCGAAACAGCGTTTAAAGGTCTATCTAGAAGTCTGAACAAGCATAACCAGAGTGTTATATATATTCTTATTGTTATGTAGAGTACAGGTGTTCTGATTTGTCCTTACAAATGACGTTCACTGATTTATGCGTCAGAAGTTAGAAGTTATTAGAAGTTTTCCAGACCTACCTGTTCTAGCAAGATTTTTTTTCAC
>NC_051417.1:19036226-19036338 GCF_015228065.2 Penaeus monodon | reverse complement strand
AAATCTATGAACTAATTTGTTTCCTTTTTGTGAAGGTTATATTCAAAACATATTGTTGTTAATATTAATGTTACCACATTACCAACTAGTATATTGTCATATATGATTAACG
>NC_051417.1:19035930-19036184 GCF_015228065.2 Penaeus monodon | reverse complement strand
CTATGTATAATATGAGTTATATTCACGAAGAATCATTAGATTTGTTGTGCACACTATTTGTTAATCTATTAATTTATCATTATTTTGCTGACTCCATAAAGAGGGAATTCAGAGGGAAGTTGAACGCCATCTTCATATTTCACAATAAAAGAATAAAACTGTACGTATCTGTAATGATTCAGCACATTTCCCTCATAACCGTGAGAGGGCAAATATCACTGGTGTAGCTAAGACAGGATGCGGGTAGGATGACT
>NC_051417.1:19035740-19035889 GCF_015228065.2 Penaeus monodon | reverse complement strand
GGGGGGGGGCGCACAATTCAAAATTTTCTAATGTGACGTACAACCTGTATTCATTGCAGTAATTAGGATTTAGGCGAAAAATAACGTTTTTTTTCATCAATATTTCATCAAACTGCACGATACCAGTCGGACATTTAACTATATCCTTG
>NC_051417.1:19034267-19034765 GCF_015228065.2 Penaeus monodon | reverse complement strand
GAAGCATGATTATGTAAGAATGACTTCCACAGTTTTTAAAACATTCATACTTCAGATTATGTTGATAGAACTACTCTTATTCCGAAGCCTCATAGAATTAATGAGTTCTTAATTAGCTCTATCAACAAACACCCAAGCAAAAATTTACTTATACGCTAAAAGTATGGATCTTCCACTATTCCGATGAAAAAGGTTTTCCTTCAGAAATAGAATAGTTAACGTAATCCGATTATATATAACCAATTTAATCCCCATTTGAATCTTAATTGATCTTGAATTACCTGGAATATTATATTTAGAAAGTCCTTGTACAGGGGAATAAAAAATTATAAGCCTTCTCTGAGACTTAAACTTCCTATGCATTTCTTATGATAATTAAGTCGAAATGTGAATGTATATTAAAATTCCCCTTTTCCACAAAACAACTTTTTTATATCTGGCCTTTAACTGTTTTTACGATGACCAAAGGTCCAAAGGTCTTTCTAGGTCAGTAACAAA
>NC_051417.1:19031659-19032105 GCF_015228065.2 Penaeus monodon | reverse complement strand
CAGATATAAAAAAGTTGTTTTGTGGAAAAGGGGAATTTTAATATTACATTCAATTTCGACTTAATTATCATAAGAAATGATATAGGAAGTTTAGTCTCAGCATAAGTGCTTATTAATTTTTTTCTTCCCCTGTACAAGGACTTTCTAAAATATTAATATTCCAGGTTATCTCAAGATCAATTAAGATTTCAAACTGGGGATTAAATTGGTTTATATTATAATTCGATTACTTTATAACTATCATTTCTGAAGGAAAATCCTTTTTCATCGGGATAGTGGAAGATCCCATTACTTTTAGCGTTATAAGTAAATTTTTTGCTTGGGTGTTTGTTGTAGAGTTAATTTAAGAACTTATTTACATTCTCTTAGGATTCGAATATGAGTAGTTCTATCAACATATCTGAAGTACTGAATGTGTTTAAAACTGTTGGACATTCATTCTTACC
>NC_051417.1:19030647-19030793 GCF_015228065.2 Penaeus monodon | reverse complement strand
GGATATAGTTAAATGTCCGACTGGTATCGTGCAGTTTGATGAAATATTGATGAAAAAAAACGTTATTTTTCGCCTAAATCCTAATTACTGCAATGAATACAGGTTGTACGTCACATTAGAAAATTTTGAATTGTGCGCCCCCCCCC
>NC_051417.1:19030352-19030606 GCF_015228065.2 Penaeus monodon | reverse complement strand
AGTCATCCTACCCGCATCCTGTCTTAGCTACACCAGTGATATTTGCCCTCTCACGGTTATGAGGGAAATGTGCTGAATCATTACAGATACGTACAGTTTTATTCTTTTATTGTGAAATATGAAGATGGCGTTCAACTTCCCTCTGAATTCCCTCTTTATGGAGTCAGCAAAATAATGATAAATTAATAGATTAACAAATAGTGTGCACAACAAATCTAATGATTCTTCGTGAATATAACTCATATTATACATAG
>NC_051417.1:19029380-19030310 GCF_015228065.2 Penaeus monodon | reverse complement strand
CGTTAATCATATATGACAATATACTAGTTGGTAATGTGGTAACATTAATATTAACAACAATATGTTTTGAATATAACCTTCACAAAAAGGAAACAAATTAGTTCATAGATTTAAAAAAAGAAGCGCAACAAAAAGAAACGAAGAAAGATAAGAAGGGAAAGAAAAGAAAAGAGATATGTATAGAGAAAAAAGGTGAAAAAAAATCTTGCTAGAACAGGTAGGTCTGGAAAACTTCTAATAACTTCTAACTTCTGACGCATAAATCAGTGAACGTCATTTGTAAGGACAAATCAGAACACCTGTACTCTACATAACAATAAGAATATATATAACACTCTGGTTATGCTTGTTCAGACTTCTAGATAGACCTTTAAACGCTGTTTCGGTGTACAGTATCGTCACTGGACGCGGCACCTATTTAATAATCAATTAACCAATAGTAATGATAAGCAATAAACTTGAAGTGTTCTGTTTCTGCCATCAGGCAAATTTACTGGATGAATAAATAGCAGTTCTGACTCTCTATTACTGTCACTAGAGAAATTACCGGAATATATATCTTGGAATAATAGGTCTAGCGCTTAGTCCACGCGATCGAGAAGTGCTCGTTATGTACAGTTCACTATCTGCGGCATTTCATGATTGCATTGTTGTGCACACGGCGCCCAGTCCGGGACGGGAAGGAGCTAGAGGTGTTGCCAGACAGTGCAATATCTGTGACGCATATCAAAAAGGATCTCCAGTCGAGACTTGTGATCCTCTTTGGTCGATTTTATAGACAGGACGCTCATCGATTACAGCTCCCTTCCTTAGCAATAATATGCACCTCCTGTCTTCCAGCGGTTACTGTTTGTAAAACTGACTGAAGGTCTTGCTGTGCCCGCGAACACAAAGAATTAATTGTAAAGCAGGTTGAAATTGATTAAAATC
>NC_051417.1:19028791-19029271 GCF_015228065.2 Penaeus monodon | reverse complement strand
GGGAGAGAGAGAGAGAGGCAGTGAAATCAGTTCAGCATAATACTGTTCAGTGTAATCCTGTCAAAATCATAGCAGTATGTACTGAAGCATTCAAGGGATTTAGACACATAGAGTTAACAGTATGGTGTGTGCATTTGTAATTCGTATTAATACAATTAGAGAGACGTACGATGGAGTAATAGCCATGGCATTAAACCGACTTCAGACAAGATAAGGTAAAAGGTACCGTCAGCTTTATTTATACACCGTTACCCTCGAAAGGGGATTTTTTTGTTCTGCTTTCTTTTTCTCAGTCACCATTTCTTTAAGGCAATTAATTCTCCCAGCATAGTTTACAGTTACCAAGCACAGTTTTGTTAACGAAGTGATAAAAAATTACTGTACTAGCTCTAAACTGATCCAGTGTTACCGTCAGGATGACCTTTTTTAAAATCTCAACAACATTCAGTTATTGCGAGACCCAGATGCTCAAGGGAAGGA
>NC_051417.1:19027381-19027761 GCF_015228065.2 Penaeus monodon | reverse complement strand
CTTACTAACCTAGATGACTGATATTCAATTTTGAATTATAAGAATCTGTGATACAAATAACCTTCAAAACGCAATAAAAAGTACTTATTATAAAGCTTAAGACATAGTTTTCAAAAAAAAGCCGAGCACTAGGTTCAATCTGCAAGCCACAGTGAATGTTTTCGAGATTTGTTTGATTTCACAATTCGAAATGGACTGACACATACGTTCCCTGAGGCAGAGAACATGCTGCAATTAGACTTAAATATTGCTAATAATGTTTCTGTCAATAAACCATTTTCATCGCTGAAAAGAATTAAAACATAGCATGAAATACTATTAAATGTTTTCGTCCCTGACTTAAATTCCATCGATAGGAGAAAGGTATTGGGTAAAGTTTT
>NC_051417.1:19026028-19026324 GCF_015228065.2 Penaeus monodon | reverse complement strand
GGTATCAGTATTGCTTTAAATTTGTCCCCAGTGTCAGATAATAATATGAACCTGTGAAATATTGCTTCAGTGATACTCCACATCGTCTGTTTTCACTTAATTTTTAGACAAGGAGAAGTAATAGGACTATTGCCCGATTATCAGTTAAATAAGTATCTAAAGGTTTAATTTCACGAAAACTGTCTTTCTCTTGCTATTGTTATATCACTGGTAGCGGTGTCAGACGCGTCCAGGGTTGAAACTTATGTCTGTGGCAAATAAATTGCTTGAAAAGTTGAAAAGCCGGTATCATAGGT
>NC_051417.1:19023677-19023807 GCF_015228065.2 Penaeus monodon | reverse complement strand
CTTAGTCTATTTCTTTTTTCAGGAAAACGAAACCGAAATTATGACTGAACTGTTGTTTACATTATGTACACATGAACGTTCTCCTTTTTCCTAGGTAACGATAAGCGAGTGAGAGCATGCATATGTATGA
>NC_051417.1:19023403-19023476 GCF_015228065.2 Penaeus monodon | reverse complement strand
TATGATAGTTTAAGCGTATAGTAAAGACACAGATGTAATTTGACTGAGGTTATAAAAGTCTGTCATATGTATG
>NC_051417.1:19022574-19023114 GCF_015228065.2 Penaeus monodon | reverse complement strand
GAGAGAGACTTGTCTGTTTAAGCCTTATTATTCATCCTAAAATTAATCAAAACTTTGCAATGGCAATATCCAGAACCTTAATCGCAGAAACCATGTTCTTATCTTATCCAGTCTCATATTCTGCCATTTACACTGACACTTCCAATTCTTCAGATATGACCTCTAAAGTTATCGAGTGATCTTGCGAGACTGATTAATCATTTAAACGTATCCACCGCGCCAACATTGATTTTCCGAGCTCGACAACACCTACTTGTCACCCACTGTCGCCTTCACCTCGTATGCTAAGCACTTAATAATACACTATTCAAATTTAGCTTAAGCGACAGCCAAAAGAGTATAAATAATGCATACCAAGCCCGGTATACGAACTTTTCCGCTAGACTCAAACGCGAGGAAATACAGCCCCATATTGTCTAATGTTTATCGGCTGTATGGTTTTTGTGGTTATTTAGCGTTAAATTAACTGCCAATATATTACAGGCCACATATTTCCTGTTCTTGAGATATTTCGATCACGGTTATTTTAAGTTCAGTCTA
>NC_051417.1:19021851-19022166 GCF_015228065.2 Penaeus monodon | reverse complement strand
ATGTAGATTAATTCCATAAATTTGTATTATTCACTAGTAGCCAAATGCTACTGTAATTGGACCGTATATCTACACACCTGATCTTTCTCTCATGGCTCTAAAAACAATCGGTTTTATGCATTTCCTTCATTTCTATATCATGTGTTTCATAAAGTTACATGGATTCTCCAAAAACGACAAAAAATCTTAGTCTATTTCTTTTTTCAGGAAAACGAAACCGAAATTATGACTGAACTGTTGTTTACATTATGTACACATGAACGTTCTCCTTTTTCCTAGGTAACGATAAGCGAGTGAGAGCATGCATATGTATGA
>NC_051417.1:19021589-19021661 GCF_015228065.2 Penaeus monodon | reverse complement strand
TATGATAGTTTAAGCGTATAGTAAAGACACAGATGTAATTTGACTGAGGTTATAAAAGTCTGTCATATGAAT
>NC_051417.1:19020681-19021429 GCF_015228065.2 Penaeus monodon | reverse complement strand
AGCACTTTGTGTTCTTTAAAGTTTCTATGCATACCACTAGTTACATTGAGAGTCACTATGGCAAGACTCTATAATCTTAATGGTACTGTTTGCTTACGTAAAAAACTTTGTAAGTCTGAATGTGATATTGGAAATTTGGTTTGTTTATTATTTTCTTATCTAGATTTAGAATACCCTAATGCAATATGATATGGAACAGTGAAGCCGAGACGTAGCGGAAAATATTTTCCTGAAATCGTGAAACCACTCAATTGTACAGTATTTACCGTGCGGAAAATTCATTCCATTTTTCTAAGACGGAATCGCTAGCCTTAAAGAAATGAAATAACGAACACATGCTATATTTCTAAAAGACATTACCTTCTAGCATTTTCCATTATATTTGTTATTTAGTTGTAAAAGCAGTTGCCAATAAAGTAGGTGCCTTTCTCTAAAATATATCTTGAATTTTACGTCTTATCAGCGTTGTAAATGTGTTCCTATTAATAGTTGCAATCAGAGTGATTTAACAAAACGAAAATATGCATAAGCTCACTGGAAATCACTTATGTTCATTGTATAGTATAGTTTAATTACATGTGTAAGAATGCTTGTGCATCTCCCACGCCAACAAATAATGGTTTCTTCTATTCGCTTTCATATGCTTTTATATTTTTTGTTTGTGATTTATATGCATACATCTAATATTAGGATCTCCTATTTCTGGTAGAAAAACTAAGAAGTGTCAAGAATGATATTTACAGCTAAA
>NC_051417.1:19020400-19020620 GCF_015228065.2 Penaeus monodon | reverse complement strand
CGCTTGAAAAATATGTTACTGTATTTCGTATGTATTTCAACTTCTGACATATATGTGCACAATAGGGTACACAATGTAGTAATCATTTCTTTATTATGACAGGGAAGGACATCACAAATCATGTAGATAGACCTTTAATAGTCTTTTTATCATACTACCCCGTTTCCAAGGACAGCTAAATTAAACTACAGTAGTATTCACAGATTTTGCTTCTAGCAGG
>NC_051417.1:19018998-19020346 GCF_015228065.2 Penaeus monodon | reverse complement strand
CATAGAAACAGCAACAAATGAATCAAACTTACAGATTCATCGCAAAAGTTCTTCACCTTCTTCCTCCTTCTTTTCCGTCGTGCGATAAAGGCGTCTGATGAAGAAGCGAAATCGATCCTCGCGCTGCTGCCAGGGACGGCGTCTCGCAGGCTTTTGGGCAGTGCGGCTCCCGAGGCCAAGAGGATCCTTCGCCGCCGGGAAGGACGGCGTCTCGCAGGCTTTTGGGCAGTGCGGCTCCCGAGGCCAAGAGGCTCCTTCGCCGCCGGGAAGGACGGCGTCTCGCAGGCTTTTGGGCAGTGCGGCTCCCGAGGCCAAGAGGCTCTTTCGCCGCCGGGAAGGACGGCGTCTCGCAGGCTTTTGGGCAGTGCGGCTCCCGAGGCCAAGAGGCTCCTTCGCCGCCGGGAAGGACGGCGTCTCGCAGGCTTTTGGGCAGTGCGGCTCCCGAGGCCAAGAGGCTCCTTCGCCGCCGGGAAGGACGACGTCTCGCAGGCTTTTGGGCAGTGCGGCTCCCGAGGCCAAGAGGCCTCGCCGGACCGGGAAGAGGCGGCCGGTCTCGCGGTTTTGCATCCTCCCAGCCACTCTTTCCCGCCGGGAAACGTTCTTTCCGCTATGGCTTCTTTTTTTCTAGTTCGCTTTCTTCTGTTTATTCTTTTCCGCTTCTAATACGCTTCTCTTTTTCTTATCTTCTCGTGCCCTCTTTTCCCTTTTCTTTGTTCTTTTTATCTTTTTCTTTTTATTTTTTTCTTCTTATTTTTCTTTTTTTTTTTTTCTTTTTTTTTTTTTCTTTTTTTCTTTTCTTTTCTTTTTTCTTTTTTTCTCTTTTCTTCTTTTTCTTCTTCTTTTTCTTCTTTTTTCTCTTTTCTTTTCTTTTCTTCTTTTTCTTCTTTCTTCTTTTTCTTCTTTTACTTCCTTTCTTTTTTTTCTTCTTGTTCTTCTTTTGTCTTCTTTTCTTCCTTTCTTCTTTTCTCCTTTTTCTTCTTTCTTTTTTTTCTCCTTTTCTTCTTTTTTTATTCTATTTCTTCTTTGTCTTCTTTTTCTCCTTTTTCTTGTTTTTCTTCTTTTCCTCTTTTTTTTCCTTTTCTTCTTTTTCTTGTTTTTCTTACTTTTCTTGTTTTTCTTTCTTTTCTTTATTTTCTTTTTCTTTATTTTCTTGTTTTTCTTGTTGTTGTTGTTCTCCTTCTTCTTCTTTTGATAAAGTGATTTTTCGCTTCTGTGTTCTTTGTTGTTGGTTTCTGTTTCCGTTTTTTTTTTTCTTTCTTTCTTTCTTTTTTGATATAATGATTTTATTTTTATTGGAATTATGTGTATATTTTACTTGTAGGCACACTAGTTGTTTATAAAAAAAAAA
>NC_051417.1:19018384-19018542 GCF_015228065.2 Penaeus monodon | reverse complement strand
ATCTCCTTCCCCATTTTTATCTAACTTAAATTCAGACTTTCTTCATCGTACCTACCTCCGTCCACCAACACCCAACTACCTATTTAGTCTTCCTTCCTCCTTTCCTCACTCATTTTGTTGTCGTTTATTTCAGTTGAAGCATACCCATGCCGATGTAT
>NC_051417.1:19017888-19018219 GCF_015228065.2 Penaeus monodon | reverse complement strand
TCATTCCCTTGACGCTTTCTTCCAATGCGTAAAACAATGCCTTTTCTTTGAATTTCCATTTTAGTTTTGAAAATATCCCCATACTCTCCCTTCTTTCTCCGAATTCCTTCCGATGAGCAAACGTTTTTCTCTCGCCCCGGAGTCGCGATCGATAGCATCGGTTCCCGCCCTGAGGTCATTCTTCTGCACAGGCTGATGCCAACGTTAGAATAAAGCTGTAAGCCTCGAGCTTTGCTCTGTTTCTTTGTGATTTGTTGTTTCCTATAGATCTGAAAAAGTCTGAATTACACTATACACTAGAATGAGGTATCTGCAAAAGCAATATGGTTGA
>NC_051417.1:19013155-19013331 GCF_015228065.2 Penaeus monodon | reverse complement strand
CTCCCCTCGCCGCTCCGAGCCTCGATTGCAGCTTCCCCTCGGAGGAATGCTGCAGGCCCCTTGACCCGCTTCGCCCAGTCTCGCCCTCGACGTGGAGGAGCTTCGAGGGGATTTGAGCCCGAATGGTGGGGCTCCTTTTGCGCTCTCATGCGCGAGAAGAGGGGAGGATTTACGTA
>NC_051417.1:19012308-19012710 GCF_015228065.2 Penaeus monodon | reverse complement strand
AGAGAAGAGCTGAAGAATCATTTGTCTCTCGTTATCCGCATGGTGTTGCTGTTGTTGTTTCTTCGACCTTGGGGAAGTTAAGGATGTCTGAAGGAGTGTCCATATTCTCCTCCGTCATAGTCAAAGACCCTTTAGTGATAATAATAACAATAAAAAATACGGCTCTACCGAATTCGTCGTACCAGATCAAAAGAGCCCCCTTGTGGTTGTAGTTTACATTTGATTAACAAGTTAGTCTTTGATCAACTAGAGTCTGTTTAAGTTACATGTCCGATAGGTTTGTTAAGTTATTATTCTAATAATTCTTTGTGTTGAAGCAATTACACGATGTTTCGAATTACTTAGAACGAGGGTGAGCATGGAAGCCTCAAGTCGTTCAGGCAGAATGGCTTGCTTCCAGAA
>NC_051417.1:19012007-19012224 GCF_015228065.2 Penaeus monodon | reverse complement strand
TTAGATTTACAATCATCGAGACACCAATAATATGAAGTAAGAAACTGCCAGAGAGAGAAAAAAATAGATCATTACAAAAAAAAGGTTGAAAAAGTTGTATATCTATAAATGTTTACACTTTTTAGTCACCAGATATTTATATAGCAGGATTTTCGGTCATACGTTATCTCTAGGTTCCCAGGGCCTGATCCTGAATCAATGTACTGCTTCACCATAA
>NC_051417.1:19010987-19011168 GCF_015228065.2 Penaeus monodon | reverse complement strand
TTTAGAATAAAATCATTTGCAACTCCGACTCTTTTGATCTCTTTGTCCTGCTAAGTAAGAAAAGTCCAAAAGCTTTCACATTTTATATCAAGCGAATATACTTTCTTATTCAATGTATTTCAATTGTGCGTTCGCAGACTCTGACGGGCTGTGCCATGTATGTCAACGTGAGTCGTGCTTT
>NC_051417.1:19010443-19010585 GCF_015228065.2 Penaeus monodon | reverse complement strand
CTTTTTTGGTTGACACTGTTAAGTCAGGGACACTAAATTACTAAGAGAGTGATTACGCTCTTCGTCAACAGGAAAAAATGAACGTGACTATAATTAATTCATACAATAGAATTATATGGACGTGGATACTTTTAGGTGTGAA
>NC_051417.1:19008695-19009503 GCF_015228065.2 Penaeus monodon | reverse complement strand
TTAGTCATAGAACAGCTGATTGGTACTCCCTCTGCAGGCACTGAATCGACGGTAATGATGAGAGCGAATTCCTGGAAACGTTCAATCGAGTCAAAACATTTCAACCATCAACGTTTGCGTTTTAATTAGTAGTTTCACCGGTACGTTCTTATTATATTAGAGTAGTTGTATGATAAGCTAATAATATAGCATGTTACGTATGAAATTATTTTGTTAAGGAAGTTTTCCTTACAACGAACTATAATGAAAATGTATACAAAGAGCAAAACACTAATCAGATTCTCTGTCTGTTTGCAAAATATCATTACAATAAAAATGTCTCGAAAGTAAAAGACCTGCGATTGCGTTGTATATTATTCATTCATCCTTCTTCCTACTGGCAATTATATTATTTCTTATCACAGATGGATTTCATGAAAGCCAGTAGCACGTTAATACATCGAATGATATTTGCATTTCGAATTTGCATAGACGAAAAAATGAGGGAAAATTGGAATTAGTCTCTGAAGTGAAAATAGACCTCGCTTCAAATTCACTTTCATAAGGTGGTATTGGTCAAGCGCCCTGAACCGTGGAGCTAAATATACCTTATAAAGCCTAAACTCTAAATATAAGAGGTAGGTAATTTGTTGTTTATTTCCCAGGAGCATATGTGAAATTATTCATAAATGATATAAATATATGTCTGTGTCTTTTGCATAATATTATGGTGTTGTTTTGCCTTAGAATGTGTATTGTAAAGATGAGATTATATAATGTCAAGTAGATTTAGTGTGTTGCAAGATTTTAAATTCAACATAAAAGAAAA
>NC_051417.1:19007601-19007808 GCF_015228065.2 Penaeus monodon | reverse complement strand
TGGGTTGAAACACAGTCAAGCTCCAAGTTGCTCTCATCGCAAAGTGTGGCCGCAGACGGAAGTGAGTCTATGGCGCGAGAGGATGCGGTGGTGGACAGCTCCTTTTTGCCCGCCTCTGATTCTTGCTAACAGCAAGGTCTGTTTATATGAAGCTTGGATAACACCATTACTCACTTACGGTCGAGTCGACAGGAAAAGGAGGTTGGT
>NC_051417.1:19007053-19007180 GCF_015228065.2 Penaeus monodon | reverse complement strand
GACGAAAAGCGAAAGGGAAGAAAGAATACAAAATAAAAGAACTACGAAAACAACTGCATGAAAGTGAGAACAATTTTTATCAAAAAAGATATAAAGAAAGAAGGAGAAACAAGTGAAAAGTTTGTTA
>NC_051417.1:19006322-19006880 GCF_015228065.2 Penaeus monodon | reverse complement strand
GCAGTCGTTCGCTCTTTATTGTGTCACATTTTCCAGTTGCAAAAGTTTCGCAAAAGAGAAGACAAAAATATATTATCTTGACGTGACTTCCTTCGTACTCGCTTCGCCTCCCAGCAACCATACTAAAGGGAAACAGAGCTAAAATCAATCATATATCACAAATTTCATGATAAATTTCAAGGCCTAGAATACATAAATAAAATAATTCATAGAGAGAACCCAAAAGGAAAATATAATGCTACGAATAAGAATAATACACGGAGAAAATAGTATAAAGAAAGAGAAAGAAAGGGTTTCCCAGTTAAGGATCTTTGTGAGGTTTAGTGAAATTACTTGCTTTAGAGATTGGACTCGTAGTTGCGTATCGAATTTTCAAGAGACGTCTAAAGCTCGGCAACAGCTTTTTGTCGTTATTAGGAAAAAAGTTTAACAATAGAACTTAAAGATGTACAACTCACAGAAACTGATTGAACGTGATAAGCTGTAACAGTATTGTATAAAAAAAAATCCACATTTTTCTTATGATTGTTATCAATGCTGTGGAGAATGTCACCACTG
>NC_051417.1:19005557-19005971 GCF_015228065.2 Penaeus monodon | reverse complement strand
GCTCTGAACAACATTTTTCATCATCAAGTTTCCCTTTAATATCATTGTTTTGATATCACTACCTTTCCTACCATCATTATTGTCTTTATTATTGTCATAGCTCTAAAACCTTACACAGAACACTGCAACATCAGGCGCAATTCCAGCCCATTGTTTCGATATAAAAGTCTGGCAACATTTCGGCATTTCTTGTATTGCTTGGTGCTAAATAATACACATTTCGAAAATCTGGCAGAACGTTTATTTTGTATTTTAAAGAAAAATCCCTTTTTTAGGGTGGTAATTAAACTAAGTTTTCAAATATCACAACAAAAGTTCTTTATTATCCAGTGAAACAGGTCCTTAGAAATTAATGACCTGAATCACTTCCGCGAAGAAAAGTAACGCTAATTCACTTAGGACCCGCCCACCACA
>NC_051417.1:19003833-19004349 GCF_015228065.2 Penaeus monodon | reverse complement strand
TGTGTTAAGCAAAAAGACATATATGTGTGTATTTAACATATAAATTTATATGTCAAGCGAAGTGCGTCTTTAATCCCTTAACCTCCTCTTTTTACTTTCTAACATTCCAAACTATGAACCGATCAAAAACTATATACCTGCCTCAACTTTTTTTTTTTTTGAAGTTCGGAAAATTTCCCACGTGGCAACAGACTATCAAGCAACTTCGGCTTTCCAAAGTTACTTCACTAATGCCTTTTGTGTTGGAACTTTGATCACTTATGCCCTGATGCCTGAGGAACGATCTGTTATCTCGGTTCAGGTTAGCTGGCTTTGATTTATATTGTGTACCGTGTTATTGTTCTCATGCGGACGATAATTGTAGAAAATGTCACGAAATGACACGCGTTTCGAACATTTATCAGGTGTTGTAAATCTTAAAAGATATATTTGAATTGATGTAATTAAGATGGGTTTTTAAATATCACGATAAAAGTTTAGAATTATCTAATAGTATAAGTTCTTAGTAAATCACGG
>NC_051417.1:19002082-19002221 GCF_015228065.2 Penaeus monodon | reverse complement strand
TGTGGACGGAGTCGACCGTCCTGGGTAGTTATGTCGCTTGCGCCTTCTTGCAACACACTCGAACCTCGGGCCAACCATCGTATATCATTCTTTATAAATCATCTTTGAAATGACCGCGCCCTACAAACATCCGCCAATC
>NC_051417.1:19001669-19001735 GCF_015228065.2 Penaeus monodon | reverse complement strand
CATGCATATATATGAACACATATATTAATATCAACTCTGATGCTGTATTCGTATTACCGATTACAG
>NC_051417.1:18999873-19001247 GCF_015228065.2 Penaeus monodon | reverse complement strand
CGGTAGCTACAACCATTGATGCGGAACACCGCACCGGCAACCCCGCAGAGATGTGGGAAGACAACTCGTAGAAGATCCTATAGGGATAAGTTTTTGCACATATACAATGGTGTGTAACTTTTGAGTACTATTTTCGTTCCCATTTTATTGTAACTGATACGTTTTGTATATTCCAAGTGTTCACTTAATATGGATTTTAATTTACATTTCATCTTCCTGAATAAATATAATTGATCAGTATTTTCTAGGGTGTTATAATTTTTGTCTGTCCTCCTATACTCGCCTACGTTCACTTCTAATTATGTTTGAAAGAGGTGTGATGAAGATTACAAGATAATCCAAATTGCTTGAAGATTGCTCGCCTAGACTCGCTTAGACTAACTTCCTTCCTCGAAAGATTGCGCTCTTGTCAATCTTCTCTCTGTTGCCAGGCTTCGAAAAAGAAACCCGTTTTTGTTGTTGTTGTTTGTGGGAAGGTATCTTAGCGGTTCGTGCAACAAATACTGAACATAATCAAATATATTTTTCTTTGAAGAGACATGTAGTTTCGGATATTTAAGCTCTCTATTGTTACCAGAGGCTAAAGTGATCAATTGACAATATTGTAGCTGCATTTGCCATAACACAATTTGCATGAATAAGAGCAAGTGAATATGCAAGGATGACATAAATGTTTTATGATTTTATGATCCAGACATCTGGCATTCTCCCTCTAATATAGTAAAACTCTGAAATGGACGATAATCAGATAATATCAATCAAGGATACTAACCAATATGATCATTTAAAGGAGAAAGTAGTGTTCATTGTAACCAAGGTCCCTCTTCATTCCAGTCATATATAGTTCAGTGAATTTCTCCCCTTGAGAAATTCATTGCAATATATATGCTGAGTAACTACGATTCAGATTCAGTACCTGCAGTTTCTCTTCTCAGTAGAAATGGAAGCACAAGCAAAGCTTAGATTCTTGATTGCATAAGCCAATTCAAGGTATTGAAATCGTCATACTGCAAGAATGTGAAGCAACTTAGAAATTACGTGTTGTCTTTTATAATATTTATTTTTAGTAACACACTTGCTTAGTAGGATTTGGAGTTGCAGAATGAATGTATACGTTGGGTATTTTACTGCCGTCATAATTTATGCTATGCTATTGATAAAACTTCATAAAGGAATGCATAATTCATTTACAATGCATATATTCCATTCATGCACTTGAGTTAGTAGTATACCAGTAGAATTGGTCGCCTAAGCCTTGCAATATGGAACAGGTAAACCTAACGCTGAAAACGTTTTAAACTGTGACTAGTGGACACACACTTGACACGGGAGCTGACCATAGTAGATTAGAATTTCCCCCCCGCTGCCTTGCCT
>NC_051417.1:18999718-18999785 GCF_015228065.2 Penaeus monodon | reverse complement strand
CATATATATCGGTGAAAATGCAAAAATGCAAAGGGCTTTAAAAGAGATTATTACATGTTATCAGCTT
>NC_051417.1:18998920-18999011 GCF_015228065.2 Penaeus monodon | reverse complement strand
ATTAAGAAGGGAAAACCCTAGATATATTTGAAGTGGCACCTGCTTGTCAATAATGTTATTTTTATCACCTGAGAGGAGGTCGACAAGAGAG
>NC_051417.1:18998452-18998689 GCF_015228065.2 Penaeus monodon | reverse complement strand
ATGTGATAAAGGATTAATAGGAAATGACGTTATTTGATGTTTTAGCATTCGCTGTTGAACAAATCAAGCAGGAACCGTTCAGCGATAATGCTAAACACTTTAAATATCCAATATTGATCATGATATAATAGACCTCCATCACCTTCACAATAATTATCAATTTTAGGTTAGCCTTTCCAAGTCAAAAATTGCTATAAATCTTATAGGCCTTTTTATTGCTGTTGCTGTTCATTTGTT
>NC_051417.1:18997700-18998398 GCF_015228065.2 Penaeus monodon | reverse complement strand
GAAAGAGTAAACAAAAAAACAAAGGGGGAAAATAGCTGGCAATGTCGACAATGTTTCCTGGTAATGTTATCGGCTGGAAATAAATAGTCATGCATTTAATTATAGCTTTAATTAGATATTTAATTATTGCTTAGTGTATTCGAACCGGTGTCATCTCTAAATAAACATTCGTTTATTGAATTCGTTTACGTCCGAATAGGTAAGAAAAGAATCCTAATCATTTCTAATAAATTTAGCTAATTTACATATTTTTGCGACATTAAATGGAAGGCGTCATGTCAAATCATAATAATTAGTACTTTGTTTGTGATTACTATGAAATTCTAGAGAGCACCGGAGACCAAAATCTGATGAATTAATATTTTATTTCCCACCAGGTGGTATAGTATATGGTGTGCGATCAAGAATTTAAAAAATAATGCTTTTGGTGTAATTATACTTGACAGGAAAACGTTATTCAAAAACTGACTCACTCTCTTCCAAGTTATTCTCAAGTTCTCTGTTGACCTAATTATCCTGTGGCTCATTAAAATCAAATTCACTGGGCTAAAAAGTCAAGGCAGTTTAAAGCCGCAAGTACATCATATAAAGTTGCTGTTGCATTATACCACAGTGGCCATACATTTGGTCATTGTCGCATTAAATCCTCCCAAGAAAATATTTCAAGTTTTAGCAAATCCTAGTTCTAATCTTTATCT
>NC_051417.1:18997291-18997607 GCF_015228065.2 Penaeus monodon | reverse complement strand
TTTATGTAAAATAAAAGAATTTCACCCTGCAGCACATCATATCAACTTCCGCTAACAAGCAAACAAATAAACGAAACTGATATCCCACAGCGTGCCTCCCCCCCCCCCTCCTTTCCAGTCACTGGACTGTCTCCAGCGAAAAAATAAAAATAATGGTGTATCATCTGCGGTTATGATATGGGTTATTAGCACTGTGTGCGTGAAATTAAATAGCTCATTTTGTTCCATGATTATCTTTTGGTGGATTTTTAAGTGTTTCTTCCTAGTAATATCACGGTCACCAATTTTACATTATAGGATGAATGACGGTATTATT
>NC_051417.1:18996250-18996351 GCF_015228065.2 Penaeus monodon | reverse complement strand
AATATTACTTACAAATTCTAATGTAGATTTAATGTAAACTTTTTAACTTTCACCTTCATGAAATAAGTCGAAATGTCTGATGACAGTAACATAGGATTGTG
>NC_051417.1:18995065-18996043 GCF_015228065.2 Penaeus monodon | reverse complement strand
ATATGAAAAGTTAGCACGCTTCATCAATATCTATTATGCCCAATAATATATTAACGTTACAAAACTCATTCAAGACTTCCTTACACCAATTCCGTAAAACTGTAGTTTAGTATTTCACATTCTAGTCTCTACTATTATTCTTATTGGTTTCGTTTTTTTTATTGGAGTTGTTCTGATGACTTTAGAATATATATTTTCAATTTCCTTTTTTGATAATCATCATTTGTAAATATTTCTTTGACTTCTTTATATTTTTAATTCCTTGCGTTTTGCTTGTGTTTACGTTCAGTTTATTTTTTGAGAAACTCTGAGGAAATAACAGATAATCCAAACTGCTTCAAGATTGCTCAGTAAAGACTTCCCTGGACTAACTTATCTCTCTCCAAGAGAATTTCTTTTTTCTTTCTCTCTAGGACGTGCTAAGCTTAGAAAAGTGCAATCCTCTACTTTGCTTTGCTTAGTTATCTCAAAGGCCCTTGCAGTAATATCCTGAATATCATTAGAACTCTTTTATCCTGGGAAATGGTGGTGTTGGACTAATGTTCCTAAACATAATCAATAAATAGTTTGCTGAATGACGAAAGGTAGTTGTTGTCTTTGTGTGGACTTTAAAAATCCTGTATTTGATCAGCATAATACCATTGATCAAATATATCAACTCAGGATTCAGGAAAAGAATACATTTCACAGTCAATGTTTCAGAACAAAAATGAGCATCAGTTTCAGTGATGTCTCACGTTACTCTCTTCAGACACCTTGCTCCACTGTTGCTCTCACCTCGCTGAAGTAGCTACGGAATGCACTCCAGCGCCTGTAATCATTCCTCTCACGGAAACATTTATGGTATGGCTAGATTCCTGACTATTCAGGTTGTACTCGCGCATGATATTCGAGTCGCAACTTTCCCAGAATGTAATGCAATTTAGAAACTATTTCGTTGTCCTCGACACCGAAATGTGGAAGGAAAAAGTATGATGT
>NC_051417.1:18992567-18992650 GCF_015228065.2 Penaeus monodon | reverse complement strand
TTCTTCTTTAAGTTTTAAGATTTGGTTGATATGTTATATTTCCACTTATAAACTGAACCCCAAATCGCTTTAAATTAAGTTCT
>NC_051417.1:18990741-18991446 GCF_015228065.2 Penaeus monodon | reverse complement strand
AGTTTGAAAATAAAAATGCTGGCATTAAATGAGCGAAAGCACACTAGACTCGACATGTTCTCAGTTGATAAGAGAAACATAGGTATTATCTTCACACCTATTTCCTGTTCCCGGTGAGATATCTGATGTAACATTCCGATTGGAGTTCAGAGTATAGATTCCGCCTGTTTGATGTGACGCAGATTAGTATCTTCCCATTATTTCAGAGGAGAATGTATATGTGTTTTATTTTTCTCTTCCTTTATCACTATCATATCAGAGATAAATAATATCCAGAGTATTTATGGATTATTCTGTCTAGATATCTGGGACTGAATAGAAATAATACAACGAGAAATACCATGAAATCACCAAATGATATAAAGCACAGGTGTCAAACACCCGACCCGCGGCACATTTGCCATTTTAATCTTATAGTCGGCCGTTTTACTTTTAAGATTATCACTTACACTCTTACAGGATCTTTTCTGCTATTGAGTTTTTGTAATGAATGAAATTGCCTCCTACGTTTTTACGTTAACCATATGGCCATTTCGTCACGGCAACTACGTACTGTGCAGTGAACGTGACACGGCAGGCTCGCGCCTCACCCTGCCTTCGAGCACCAGTCCTGCTTGCCCCTTGTGCCAGCTGGAGCGTGACAGTTACTGCGAATCTTCTTATGTTTTCTTCTCTTCATCATCATAGTGCCCGCATACTGTATAC
>NC_051417.1:18989893-18990148 GCF_015228065.2 Penaeus monodon | reverse complement strand
CCACCCAGAAAAAAATGAGTTTCACAGCCCTTATATAAATGATACTTAACAATAGATACCCTTAAGCTTAACCACCTTTAATATCCTTGCCATCATCCTGGAGTAACCAAATAATAAATAAAACAATGTAATTTCCGTTACACTGTCTGTAATTTCCGTCAATATTTGAAAATGTGTTGTTGTTAATATCATATGATCTCCGAATCATTTTCTTTAACAGCTATTCACACCCACACCCACAATCACACTCACATT
>NC_051417.1:18989168-18989442 GCF_015228065.2 Penaeus monodon | reverse complement strand
ATACATGATATTCCGTAATAAATGAAGTTCTCTATTTCACCTTCAACAGCGAATTTTTCATAGTACAATTTTTTTTTTTAATTACGTAATGTACACCAGGTAAGCAGAGGCAAAGAAGGGATCGGTGCATACGGATCCGATACGTTAAATAAACGGACAATCAAAGCGAATGTGGTTAGAGGATTGGCTGCCATGGTGGCTGCACCTGGCTCGTCAGGGCCACTAATATTTTCCTACTTTTCCTTCCATGACTCCAGAAATTTCCCCACGCGAT
>NC_051417.1:18987874-18987972 GCF_015228065.2 Penaeus monodon | reverse complement strand
GTGTGTATGTATATGTATGTATTTATCACATATATACATATCACCATGCTTAGCACTTTCCAACACAATAGGGGATCAGCCGAGCAAATCCTCACGCT
>NC_051417.1:18984194-18984468 GCF_015228065.2 Penaeus monodon | reverse complement strand
ATCGCGTGGGGAAATTTCTGGAGTCATGGAAGGAAAAGTAGGAAAATATTAGTGGCCCTGACGAGCCAGGTGCAGCCACCATGGCAGCCAATCCTCTAACCACATTCGCTTTGATTGTCCGTTTATTTAACGTATCGGATCCGTATGCACCGATCCCTTCTTTGCCTCTGCTTACCTGGTGTACATTACGTAATTAAAAAAAAAAATTGTACTATGAAAAATTCGCTGTTGAAGGTGAAATAGAGAACTTCATTTATTACGGAATATCATGTAT
>NC_051417.1:18983479-18983734 GCF_015228065.2 Penaeus monodon | reverse complement strand
AATGTGAGTGTGATTGTGGGTGTGGGTGTGAATAGCTGTTAAAGAAAATGATTCGGAGATCATATGATATTAACAACAACACATTTTCAAATATTGACGGAAATTACAGACAGTGTAACGGAAATTACATTGTTTTATTTATTATTTGGTTACTCCAGGATGATGGCAAGGATATTAAAGGTGGTTAAGCTTAAGGGTATCTATTGTTAAGTATCATTTATATAAGGGCTGTGAAACTCATTTTTTTCTGGGTGG
>NC_051417.1:18982181-18982886 GCF_015228065.2 Penaeus monodon | reverse complement strand
GTATACAGTATGCGGGCACTATGATGATGAAGAGAGAAAACATAAGAAGATTCGCAGTAACTGTCACGCTCCAGCTGGCACAAGGGGCAAGCAGGACTGGTGCTCGAAGGCAGGGTGAGGCGCGAGCCTGCCGTGTCACGTTCACTGCACAGTACGTAGTTGCCGTGACGAAATGGCCATATGGTTAACGTAAAAAACGTAGGAGGCAATTTCATTCATTACAAAAACTCAATAGCAGAAAAGATCCTGTAAGAGTGTAAGTGATAATCTTAAAAGTAAAACGGCCGACTATAAGATTAAAATGGCAAATGTGCCGCGGGTCGGGTGTTTGACACCTGTGCTTTATATCATTTGGTGATTTCATGGTATTTCTCGTTGTATTATTTCTATTCAGTCCCAGATATCTAGACAGAATAATCCATAAATACTCTGGATATTATTTATCTCTGATATGATAGTGATAAAGGAAGAGAAAAATAAAACACATATACATTCTCCTCTGAAATAATGGGAAGATACTAATCTGCGTCACATCAAACAGGCGGAATCTATACTCTGAACTCCAATCGGAATGTTACATCAGATATCTCACCGGGAACAGGAAATAGGTGTGAAGATAATACCTATGTTTCTCTTATCAACTGAGAACATGTCGAGTCTAGTGTGCTTTCGCTCATTTAATGCCAGCATTTTTATTTTCAAACT
>NC_051417.1:18979147-18979636 GCF_015228065.2 Penaeus monodon | reverse complement strand
GAATTCCTAATCATTTTAATAAATTTAGCAAATTTAAATTTTTTTTTGCAAATTTAAAATGGAAGGCTCATGTCAAATCATAATTAGTACTTTGTTTGTGATTACTATGAAATTCTAGAGAGCACCGGAGACCAAAAATCTGATGAATTAATATTTTATTTCCACCAGGTGGTATAGTATATGGTGTGCGATCAAGAATTTAAAAAAATAATGCTTTTGGTGTAATTATACTTGACAGGAAACGTTATTCAAAAACTGACTCACTCTCTTCCAAGTTATTCTCAAGTTCTCTGTTGACCTAATTATCCTGTGGCTCATTAAAATCAAATTCACTGGGCTAAAAAGTCAAGGCAGTTTAAAGCCGCAAGTACATCATATAAAGTTGCTGTTGCATTATACCACAGTGGCCATACATTTGGTCATTGTCGCATTAAATCCTCCCAAGAAAATATTTCAAGTTTTAGCAAATCCTAGTTCTAATCTTTATCT
>NC_051417.1:18978735-18979054 GCF_015228065.2 Penaeus monodon | reverse complement strand
TTTATGTAAAATAAAAGAATTTCACCCTGCAGCACATCATATCAACTTCCGCCTAACAAGCAAACAAATAAACGAAAACTGATATCCCACAGCGTGCCTCCCCCCCCCCCCTCCTTTCCAGTCACTGGACTGTCTCCAGCGAAAAAATAAAAATAATGGTGTATCATCTGCGGTTATGATATGGGTTATTAGCACTGTGTGCGTGAAATTAAATAGCTCATTTTGTTCCATGATTATCTTTTGGTGGATTTTTTAAGTGTTTTCCTTAGTAATATCACGGTCACCAATTTTACATTATAGGATGAATGACGGTATTATT
>NC_051417.1:18977673-18977790 GCF_015228065.2 Penaeus monodon | reverse complement strand
TGGTGTGTGCTGGGGTTAAAAATATACTTAAAATTCTAATGTAATTTAATGAAAAAACTTTTAATTTTTCACCTTCAGAAAAAAGTCGAAATGCTGATGACATAACAGAAATTTTTG
>NC_051417.1:18976534-18977525 GCF_015228065.2 Penaeus monodon | reverse complement strand
TTTCTAATGAAAGTTAGCACGTTTATAAAAGTCATTATGCCAAAATATATTAAAAACGATTACAAAAACTCATTCAAATACTTCCTTTCACCCAAATTCTTAAAACTTGTTAGTATTTCACATTTACTAATTATTCTTATTGGTTTCTTTTTTTTTTGGGGTTTTTCTGATTTACTTTAGAATATATATTTTAAATTCCTTTTTTATAATAAACATTTGAAATATTTCTTCTGACTTCTTTTTTATTTTTTGTTCCTTTCGTTTGCTTGTGTTACGTTCAGTTTTTTTTTGAGGAAAACCGAGGAAGAAACAGGATAAACCAAAATGCTTCAAGATTGCTCAGTAAGACTCCCGGACTAACTTATCCTCTCCAGGAATTTCTTTTTTTTCTCTCTAGGTTCCCAAGCTTAGAAAAAAATGCAATCCTCTACTTTTCTTATTTTTTAAAGGCCCTTGCAGTATAACCGAATATCATTAGAACCTTTTATCTGGGAAATGTGGTGTTTGGAAATATGTTTTAAACTATCAAGTAAATAGTTTTCTGTTTCGAAAGTGGTTGTTTTTCTTTTGTTGGACTTTAAAAAAACCCGTAGGGACCGCAAAACCCTTGATCAAAAGATACAATAGGATTCAGAAAAAAAACATTACAAAGTCAGATGTTTTTGAAAAAAATGGCATGTTTCTGAATTTCTCACGGTATTTTTCTTAGACACCTTGTCCCCTGTTTCTCTCACTCGTGAAGTAGCTACGAGTCTCCAGCGCCTTTAAAAAGTCCTCTCAGCGGAAACAATTATGTGGATGGCTAAGTTCCTGACTATATCGGTTTTACTCGCGCAGTTTCGAGTCGCAACTTTACCAGAAAGTAATTTTCAATTTTGAAAATATTCGGTTGTCCTCGACCAAATGTGGAAGGAAAAAGAGTAAAGTTATAAAATTTTATATAATATTATATATATATTATATTTTATATAATTTAAAATATATATAAAAA
>NC_051417.1:18976289-18976402 GCF_015228065.2 Penaeus monodon | reverse complement strand
CCACACCAATATATATTAAAATGATAGATAAATAGATAATAGATAGATAGATAAAGAAGATATACTATGCGCGCGTGTGCGTTTCCTTAGTATTATTGGGACTATAAAAAAAA
>NC_051417.1:18975439-18975597 GCF_015228065.2 Penaeus monodon | reverse complement strand
AGAAAGAAGAAATGAGTTACTGCTCCGCCTCGGGCTTGAGAAGCGCGTCGTTATCCCAAGTGGTTTTACTGAATTAGATTTGAAGAGAGCTACCCTAGTTGACTGTCAATACTGTCAATCTGCCAGCGATTAGGGATAAGTTTTTTAAGATGTATATG
>NC_051417.1:18970596-18970742 GCF_015228065.2 Penaeus monodon | reverse complement strand
GAAATTGGGTTACTACTCCGCCTGTGGGCCTTGAAAGGAGCTGTGTTTTTATTGAATTGGACTGAAGGAGCTTAACAATGTTGTACTGCGATTACTCCCAGCGCTTGGGAATATATATTTCAAGATGTATCATAGCGTCTTAAAAC
>NC_051417.1:18970160-18970563 GCF_015228065.2 Penaeus monodon | reverse complement strand
CTAAAATCACAGATAACCAAGGTACGATAGGGTCAATCAACCCGTGGAATAATATTTGTGCTGAATATTCTGACTTTAGAGCATATGTTATTCACTCCATGCTTTATTAAACTAATGCACTTTATGCAGCACTCATCCAGTAATAGCCTGGGTAATGAGCTTATAATTTCAATATGTTTATAGGTCAGTGGTCTGTACTACTAAACATATAAACATGACGCAATCCTGTAATTCTTTGTGCACCAGCAAATGCACGAGAGTTAAAGCTGTCTAGTCTCTTGCAAGTAAAAGACAGAATCAGAATATGTGTGAAGTAATACTGTAGTACTCTGATGTGCAAGTTAGTGGTTTTATTATTCAGTAATGTAGAGTAATGTAGTATAACCGCTCTTAGATCAAGTTT
>NC_051417.1:18968891-18968981 GCF_015228065.2 Penaeus monodon | reverse complement strand
CAGCCCCCGTGCAGTTAAAGCCAAATGTGTTTCGCATTTTTTTTTTCTTCTTGACCTAGTTTACCGATCTTAATGAATTGCTTTTACTAT
>NC_051417.1:18968286-18968369 GCF_015228065.2 Penaeus monodon | reverse complement strand
AGCCTATGTGAAGAAAAAAAATAATGTATTGTGAAGGAACTACTCTATAAACAAGAAGATGCATTGGTAAATATTAATTTTGG
>NC_051417.1:18967767-18968058 GCF_015228065.2 Penaeus monodon | reverse complement strand
TCAGATGCTTTCTTCTTATGCATAAGTGAAAAAGAAAACATTGAACTCTGTTGCCTCTGAACTGGCCTTTGAGTGAAAAAATCCTTCAGGTTTTAATGAACTTTTACATTTGCGATTTCAGTTATTAGTATTATTTTAATTGAAAACTTTTTGTCGTGTTACAAAACGATAGGCAAGCTAACTCTGTTCGGATCAGCAATTTCATATTATAATAATGAAGTATTTTACGTAATGAGTTTCACGACGGCAAAACTACTGCTTTTTCAAAAACGAAGAATGTATGTGTTATAT
>NC_051417.1:18961343-18966644 GCF_015228065.2 Penaeus monodon | reverse complement strand
TAAGTCGATCACTACACCATCTTTCTTTGGTGCCAGCAGGTGGATGCGCACTGGGTCATTGCTTGTCATCTGGTCTCATATCAGTCAGAGCCAAGGCATGTTGACTTTGAATTAGCGAATGCTATATCTCTGAAAGGTTTTAATCTTTGCTAATAGTTTTTTAGTGTATTAATTAATATGCCGGGTAAGAGAAGTAAGCGCTTAAGGCAGAAGTGAAGTGGTGCAGAGGGTAATTTTGAAACACTTCGATTCCAGTAACGCAACTGTACCTTAACTAATAACAATAGTACAGTAACGAAGTAAATATGGATCTTTCAATGTACGAAGAATTGAACAGCTCGTGTGCAATGAGCTTGAAACAACGTTGGTGCACACTTACAGAACGGTATGAGGGTTTACTAAGGGAGAACTAGCCCCATGTCACTTCTAAGTTTACCTGTCACACCAACCGCTATTGAGTATGTAATACATAGAGACGCTTCGGTTCCAAAATTTTAAAAGCAGAAATATCGGCAGCCTTTCCCATTAAAAGAAACCGGAAGTAGAAATCATGGTTTACGTGCAATAGAGGAACCTGGTTAAGCCTGCAAATGATGAAGCGTTTCTTCGTGCAGCGAGAGCTTCATTGTAAGGGAGCGGCAGATTTAAATTGTTAATTCTCCAGTTTTTGATGTATAACACCACTGGGAACGATTTAAGCTCTGGCAAAGGTCAAATTCAGGGGACTTGCTCTAGTGCGATTTTTTAAACATTTGCATGAATCCAATTAATCCAAAGCAAGCACCATTAGATTTCTTCGTATCTGTGAGGTCCCTCGATAATCAAATGTATAGGGATTACCCATAGCTTTGGAGTGCCAACGAACCATCAGAAGGGTGTTTTTTACAGGTTTACCTCATTGGCCTTCGTGAAGCTTTAGTCTTTAAGGAAGATGATAGTTTACCATCGTTTTGTTGAGGCAGCACAACGCGTTTTTGGAATTACGTCATTAATGTTACGGGAGAATTAACCGTCAGTCCTAAGTAACAGCATTCACGCCGCTGCGCTCAACGCAGGTCGCTTCAGTTTGAGAATACTGCCAGTGATCATCACGTAATGGTGCACAACACGATAGATTTGTAGATTACGTCAGAGGCCGCTGCTATGTTTTAATTGTCAAAGGGCTGGTCATTGGGGGGGGGCAAGCAGTGTCCTTTCAGGCCGCCTCACGGCAGGGCGAGTCTTCACCAGCACGTGATGGGATTTCACTCGGGAAGACCGGATGACAAGATGGGGATCAGAAAACCAGAATCTCGGGTCCCCAAGTAACCATGATGGAGAGTCCCAAATTAAACGGGTCGTCCTCTGGTTAGGATTCATGTAAATGGAAATGATCTGTACGTGTTTGTGATACGGGGATCCGAAGTGACCTTAATTAAGGGAGTACATTGAACAAAGTAAATATATTGTCTGTCACTCCCGTCGGACGTACTTTTTAAAGGTGCCTCTGTTTGCCATATTCAGTGCTTGGAGAAATTAATGTAAATTTTTCTATAGAGGACGCTTGAAATGTAACCATCCCGTTATGGTATTTAAGGATATCTCATTCCCTGAGAGTGTTGCTTGTATTGATTTTATTAGACTTGTTAAATTTTCATTTGTGGCTAACCTCACTCCTCCATGATTAACATGTCCGTTAATGATTGTTAAGGTTCCTTTCTGTTTTCATACTCAGTCGTCTTTAGGTTTAAGGGTTTTAAATATTAATAAATTTTCCAGTCTGTTTATGTGTAGCTAATCTGTGATTTGTCAGCCCAATCAGGCTGCTTTTTTGTAAGTACCAACTGTACCTAATGATTTTAACAACCCTGTTGGGGTTTTTTTGGTTTTGTGGTTTGGTACAAGGTAGAGGCAAGAGTATTAGTGGGCCAAGAAGCATAATTTTCTATTATAACACTAGTGCAAGTGTTTGGGGTATTATGATAAAGCCCCCCGAGTGACGCTGAAGAGGGTTATTAAATTGGGGGGCTAGTATTTAACATGGTGAGTGATGTATATGCAAATTCAATTTCTGTGCATCTTCGCAAAGAAGGTGGGAACAAAGTGAACCATGCTGTGGACGATTTTACTATTTTAACCGATTTTGCAGACGAAATTTTTACGGACGGTTTTGATGAGCACTTTGGCATCAGTGATTTTGCTACAATAGTGATGATTTTGATATGTTTTCCGCCCCGGTAAGTATGGACGTGTGGGTGCATTGAAACTACTGCTGGTGTGGAGAGATTTATCCGCAAAAGAAATTTAAACATTTAGGATCTGTGCGAAGGGAAAAATTGCTTTCTATTTTAGAAAGGTATAGCGGATCCTCTTTAATGAAATGCCCCTCTGGTTCTGTACCTACATTAATCAAATTACAACTTCAGGCGAAGGACCCATTCGTACACGGCAATGGAGGCTGCCTGCAAGTGCGCGCGACCAACGAAAAAAAAAATTTTTTTAACGATACGGCAGAGAGTGTGAGGCGATGTTGCCAGGATGGCATTATCAGAGCCTTGTTCAACCTCGCCATGGTTCTCCCCGGTGGTCTTAGTGCGGAAGAAGGATGGTGGCATAAGGTTTTGCCATCGACTTCCGCAACCTCAAACAAAATCACTCTGGCCGACACCTACCCTTGCCCAGGCTCGACGGACATAGACCGGTTAGCAGGGACCCACTGGTTTTACGCCTTGGAATGCCAAATCTGCCTACTGGACTGTCGGGTAACGAAGTGGATCGCCAAAAGACTGCTTCTCATATGGTTGTCGTCTGTAACCAGTTCAGAGATGCTTTTGGTTTGGCCACTGCACCTTCCCACTTCCCAGGGCTATCAACGCTTACTGCATCCTGTTTTAGGAATACACACGCATCGCCTTTTTAGAACGATGTCGTCGTGGCCTCTGTAGCTTCGAAGAACACATGGATCCATCTGGATGAAACAATGGGTTTGATGCCAAGGCGAGGTTCAGGTTGAACCTGAAAAAGTGTAAGTTTGCTGTAAATACTTCCAAATTCTTGGTCATCTCATAACCTCCTACCGGTGTCCTCCCGATTCCTGATAAGTAAGGCTCACTCAATGACAGCACCTATAATGTAAAGCAAGTACGGCCATTTCTGGGAGCCAATGGTTTCTTCAGGAACCATCTTAAGGATTATGCTTCTGTGGCTGCTCCCTTGACTGCCTGCTGAAGAAAGAAGCTAAATTTTCACGTGGGGTCTTGAAAGCAAACGGCATTTGAAGATCTGGAAAGGCAAACTGGCTTCTGATCCCTCCTTAACAGCCGACTTCAACCGCACCTTCGAGTACACTGTTTCCTCAAAAGAAAAGGTGTAGCTATTGGCGCTTGCCTCATGCAGCGCGATGACGAAGTAAACCACATGCATCTCGTACTTTTCCAGAAGTTGCGTGAGGGGGAGAACATTTCCCACCATCGTGTTGAAGCCTTGGCAGTGGTTGAGCTGTGGAGAACCTTTGATCCACTACTGTTTATGGTAAGCATTTCAGAATCAAACTGATCACCGTCCACGGTTGTGGCACGTATTTGGCCCAAGGACCAAGTCTTTAGGATGACTCGCTGGAGCCTGAATTGTCCTTCTATAATTAAAACATTAACATATAAACATGGTGCTTCCCATTACATGCCAGACCTCTTAAGTAGAAAGATTTCACCCATTGATGAAATCTTGACGCCACAGACTGTTGCCGCCGCTCTCAAGAAGCCCTCTTTGGAATGAAGTTCGTGCCTACCTGCAAGACGCCGGATGCCTAGGCAAAGGATCCCACTGAATCTCTTAGAATTTGAACTGAAGAGGTGATCTCCTGTACCATCTTAGGGTCCTCCTGGGAGACTAATTTAGCCAATTAGTGTTCCCGTACTCTGAGGACGAGTGCTCTGGATGCTGTCCATGCAGATGCAGTGCTGCCCTCTCAGGAATCTTCAGGATCCCTCCTGTCGCCTCAGGGATCACTATTACTTCCCTCAGATGTTGGCCGAGACTAGAGATACGTAATTCGTGGGTCCTGATCTGTCAACGACGAAAGGACGTGCAGGTGAAAAAAAACAGAAGGCTCCATTAGCCTCCATGCCAAAGTTACACATCCCATGGATGAGTATCAGTGATCTCATAGATTTGCTTGGATCTACTCCGTGGCAATAGGTATGTTCTGGCAATTATAGACCACTTCACTAATATTTGCAGTTGATTTCCTCTGCTAATAAGGAAGGCCTCGACAGTTGGCTGATGCTTTTGTAAAAGATTTCGTCACCTATTCGTCCACCTCGTCTACTTGTTGCGATAATGGGAAGAGAATTCCAGCAATAGATTGTTTCTCAGGTGTGTCGATCATCCGAACTCAGAACGCACTACACTACTCGTATCACCCTGAGCTAACGTATGGTTGAGAAGAAGCAATCGTGCTAGTGGTGAAAGACGCTTTTGGCGGACCCTGATAGGAGAAATCCGAATGATTGGGATGAAAGCTACCTACCGTTTGTCAGACTTGCCCTTCACAGTGCTGTAACACAGGAGCGTGGTCAACAACCCTTTATCTGGATGACTGGCAGAGATGGATTACTTCCACAGGGCGTGACGAACGAGATCGACGTTGATGAGACACGGCTCAGGTGCGAGGAAAATCTACGGGATGCGAGGATAGAGGCCGCCAAGGATGCTGCAGAAAGGCGGCAACAGGATGGGGCACGAGACACAACCGCAGACTGAGGCGAGATTCGATCCGGCGGAAGGAGACCTCGTGCTGTTTACGTATTTTTCGTCATGGTGGTCGAATAAAAAAAAAAACAGGGCGGAGCACCGTCCGAGATGAGTAAGCTGCCCGGATTTGAAGAAGATCGGCCGGTGAATTACCTGGTTCGAGACCCGACCCTCCTCACAACGAGGTGAATTATCATGTCCACCAAATGCATCCTTATTACCCATCGAGAGGTAGGTATCCTAGTTGGATTCTGAATCGGAATCAGGGTTAGATAAGATTTAAGAAGAGTAAGGTTAAATGAGAAATGGCAGAATCGTATTCTTAAGGGGAGCCTGTTCGCAGATTAATGGCTAGTTTGTTGCAGATGATTGGGAGTTTTTACCCCAAACGCAGATTTCGGTTGTGCACTCTCGTTTTACTATAAAATTATAAAAGACCTTAAATTATCCTGTCTGCATAAGACATTAGTAACCTGGCCTTTCTTTTCAGAAGTTTTTGGCCTATTTTCTCACTCACAGGTTCAGTTCGCCAACTGACGTTTAACGAACTTTTGATAGGGGAGGAAGTTT
>NC_051417.1:18955923-18956519 GCF_015228065.2 Penaeus monodon | reverse complement strand
AGTCTCATAAATCAGTCCATCATCATCAATAAAACAATCATAAATCATCATCATAAATCATCATATCATACAATAAAACATCATCATAAATCATCATCAACATCAACACCATCACATCAAAAACACACCCCAACAACACACAAAACAACACACAATCACACACAAAAATCAACACCATCAACCACAACACAAAAATACACATAAACCCACAAAAAACACCCAACCACACCACTAAAACAGCACACACAACACAAAATCAACCAAAAAACACTCACAATCACACACAATAAAAACACACAAAACAACACATCCAACAACCACACAAAAACATCACATCAACAATCATCACACAACAACAACCAATCAACATCATCATCACCAAAAATCAAAAAAACACACAACAACACACCAAAACCACAAAATTTCAACCACACACAACATCATAAACAACAAACACAAACCAATCACAATCAACAACCTCACACAACCCACCAACAACACATCAAAAACAAACAAAAACCAACACACACAATTCAAACACACACAATTCAATCACCACATAAACAACCCCATCATCAATCAACAAAATCACAACA
>NC_051417.1:18954993-18955255 GCF_015228065.2 Penaeus monodon | reverse complement strand
CTTCCCTAAAATTAAAAAAGCAGCACAAAACATGCTTTGGAACCTTTCATACCCAAACAAAATTTTAAAGAGCAAAAAATCAAGCCCTTGAAATTTCCCTTCCCGCCTGTATGCAAAATTAAACATGCATAGCTGAAGACCGCTTTGATTATGCCTTTGTCCCCAAAATCACCCCTTTGCTTATGAAAATACGTAATTGTTTTTCGAGATGTATTATTTTATAACATTCTATTTTTTTTGTGACATGGGTTTAGGGACCCTC
>NC_051417.1:18953992-18954398 GCF_015228065.2 Penaeus monodon | reverse complement strand
GATGGGGGGGAAGAAAAATAGGAGAAAGAAAAGAGGTAAAAAGGAAAGGGAATAAGGGAAAAGAAAAAAACAGGGAAGGAAAAGAAAAGAAAAAGGGAAAAAGGGGTCTTAAAAAAGAGAAAAAAACAAGGAAAAGGAAAGAAAAAAAAAAGGGGAAAAAATAGAAAAAAAAGAAAAAGAGGGAAATTTAAAATAATTTTAAATTTCAAAAAAATTTGGGTAAAGGGGGGGAAAAAAAAATTGGGTTAAAATAAATTTTTTTTAAACAAACAGGGGGAAAAAAGGAAAAATTTTAAACATTTTTTTTTTTAAAGAAAGAAAATTTTTTAATAAACTAAAAACCCCGTATAATTAATTTCCCCCAAAAAAAACATTTTTTTTTTTTAATTAAAAAAAAACGTTGAAA
>NC_051417.1:18953809-18953952 GCF_015228065.2 Penaeus monodon | reverse complement strand
ACTCCCCATCCTTTTTTTTTTTCCCTTTAACCCCTTTTTTCCCCTTTTTTCACCCGTATTTTTTAATGGGGGACGGGGGGTTTTTTTTCCTTTGGTCTTTCCCCTTTAAAACCTCTTTCCTTTTTTCATATATAATTTAAAAA
>NC_051417.1:18953580-18953681 GCF_015228065.2 Penaeus monodon | reverse complement strand
CCGTTTTCTGAGCGGTTTTTTTTTGGTTGCCCGGCTTCGGCTGCCCCCTTTTTTGTTGTTGTTGTTTTTTCGTTTTTAATAAATATATATAATTAAAAAAA
>NC_051417.1:18953376-18953508 GCF_015228065.2 Penaeus monodon | reverse complement strand
AAAAGATGAAAATTGATGGGATTTTTTGGGAAAATTTGGGGGTTTTTAAAAAGGAATGGGGGATGGGGGAAAAAAATTTTTGGGGATTTTAAATTTTGATTTTTAGAAAAAGAATGAATGGGGGTTCAAAAA
>NC_051417.1:18953151-18953338 GCF_015228065.2 Penaeus monodon | reverse complement strand
TTTAAAACATCACATCATCTCACAAGATGTATATTGCACACTTTCAGCTGCAATGGAAGAGGCATCATTTGTATTTGTTTAATATAGCCTATTGAAGCAGTTGGAAAATATAGCATCATAATGATTTATGCATACATTTCTATGTATATGTTAATAATACTGCAGGGCGAGGGCAGGTGCCAGTTTT
>NC_051417.1:18952369-18952597 GCF_015228065.2 Penaeus monodon | reverse complement strand
TCCCTCCACCTTTCTGCTTTTACATATGAGCGCTCCTGAAAAACTCATCCTGACTCATGTTTCTTCGCGATTTTCTCATAAATTCAACAGGAGACAGAAGTTTCCTGAAAGCAGAGTCTGAAACTAATTGGCCAAGCGTAGCCACAACGGAAGACCTGCCGGGGAAAGACAATGCCAGTGTTGTATATAAAGGGAGTTTAGTGTTGGAAATGTTTCCGGTTTATTGTT
>NC_051417.1:18951071-18951659 GCF_015228065.2 Penaeus monodon | reverse complement strand
CCGTTTCGCATCCACCTGTTGGTTTCAGCGATTGTAATGTGGAGTCACGAACCTCTCTAAACTTTTTCCCCCCAGGATATATCATATGACAAAAGTGAATTCAAAGCCAGTATAAATACAACTGCAACCTTGTATGGACTGAAAATCTTTATTCCCGTTTCTATAAAGTTTGTTAAGTTTGCGTGTTGTGTTTCTTCAAAATATCAAAAAGAACTTGAATTATGATATATTTTTAAAAGAGAATATACAAATGGAAAGCATATGCAGGAAGTTACCATTTTTCTTTGCCATGTTAGGCCAGAAACGAAAAAGAAAAACAAATACAATGATATACAAGATATCAAATATAAAAAGGATAAAAGGATTTAACTGGATTACCGTTGTTCGTAGCCAAATGTAACTTAAAATCACAATAGAAACAACAGAACAGAAAAAAATATAACAATTCTATTTGAGTCACTAGGAAATAAAGAGCAATGTTCTTATTTTAGTTCATATTTTTAACGTAGAGAAGCATAAAAGGTAATAAATCATGGATATATAATAGTGAACGTGGCGTGGACGAGCGTTTAAACTGCATGTTGCAGT
>NC_051417.1:18950055-18950367 GCF_015228065.2 Penaeus monodon | reverse complement strand
ATGGCGAAAAAAAATCAAACGTAAAAATAAGATAATGGAAAATATTCTCTCTCGTCCCCGGTCTTCCTTGCAAGCTCCGGAAACAAGTTTTTAGAAAATGGACGATGAAATATAAAACACCTTTATGAGAAGAAAATGTACTCTACATCAGGTGACAAAAGCATTACCGCCGTGAAACCTATATCAGTGAATATGATACTTTGCGATAAGCTCATGGAATTCCCATCTCGGGGAAATGGAGGCACATAATACCTGTTTCAAGCCGTCGACGCTGCATTGCTTCTTCAGGAAGAGGGTGGGTGTTGAGATGTC
>NC_051417.1:18949482-18949879 GCF_015228065.2 Penaeus monodon | reverse complement strand
CTATTTGATCAGGAAAATACTAAGCGCATGCCAAATACACTTTGCCTTTGACCAAGTCTGAGTTAAAGGGTTATGTGTGGTGTGTTCTGTGCCAGATGCATTTTCTTTGAAAACATACGTTGAAAATTGTCTATGTAGTGCCACAGCACCGTGAATACCAGGTATTACAGATGCTTATCATTCATGAGCTATTCAACTTAAGCTAAATTACATTTCTTGAACACATTTTTTTTTATAATAGCTCACTAAATCCTGAGACATCTGCTCAAGACCCCGCGATCTTATCTGTCAGCAAAACAACGCTCGGGGAAGTGGATAAGTTATCTCAACGTGAGCGAATCCATGGAGTTTGTTAAGGGTAAGGGTTTATTCCTATCGATATGTTATATTGGTGGGT
>NC_051417.1:18949140-18949449 GCF_015228065.2 Penaeus monodon | reverse complement strand
TTACTAATAACATTGGTATCAATCTTTTGTATAGGTCCAACCTATGGTACAGTATCTGAAGTATATAAATTAAATTATGGTTCCTATTTTCGGTTGTGGTAAGCAAACCGTGACCCTAAACCATGTCAGTGGGGGAAATATTTCTCCCTTCCCTGCTCACAAACACATTCCTTTTGGCAGACGGAAGACAGCACTTTCCTACCCATCCACCCACTCTTTATTGATTGATACTCCCACATCTCTGTTGTTCTCATAACTTGTCCATAGAAGTATCAGTCCTCAGAGAAACGAATACTTGCAATGAATAAC
>NC_051417.1:18948605-18948839 GCF_015228065.2 Penaeus monodon | reverse complement strand
CCTCAAGATATTGGGTGTCATGCAGGGCGCGTCAGCCACTCTGCCATCTCCGCCCCGAGTATTGGCATATTTACATCCTGTCTCGCGAGCGCAGCCGACTGTCCATATCGAGGCTGAACTTCCCCAATATGCAAATGATCTTCTCCATCACATGACTGCATACTCGAGGCTGACGCTGCCATGGGTGGCTTAGACTTTTATGAATTAATTCTTGAATGCATAAGTAGGGAGACC
>NC_051417.1:18946895-18947256 GCF_015228065.2 Penaeus monodon | reverse complement strand
TACTTGGGGTCATCTAGCAGGGTTCAGCGATGGCTTAACAGAGACACCGGGTGCAATTTGGCGAACTTTGTTAGTCCATTTGGCGTCTTATTAACAACAGAGGCACTAATACCGTAACTTTTTCTTAGAAGCATTACGCTTTCAATTAAAAAAAGTTGAGCCGTATAAAATACTATTAAAGATATGTGGAAACTAAATCTCGGTTTTGATGGTCAATTATAACGAAACAGACCATGGATAGCAATTCCAAACAGAACTCCATGGAGATCCTGTGTTGAGTTAATTGTTGTGATGTATTTCAATTCCCTAGAGATAAATAGAACCATGAACTCTTGTTTATGATTCTATTCATGTCTCTGAA
>NC_051417.1:18945563-18945721 GCF_015228065.2 Penaeus monodon | reverse complement strand
GACCTGCCTCTAAATCTGCTATCATTTTCCACAATCAAACTATTTCATATGGTGACAGAGGGACGTAACCACTTGTATATAAAGAAGACCGGTGTTGGATGAATAGTTGGGTGCAACGAGGAGCTGTATGCTTTAAATCGAGAGAGGAAGGAGTCTTT
>NC_051417.1:18945160-18945376 GCF_015228065.2 Penaeus monodon | reverse complement strand
CTCTTATGATATGCAAATGGAGTAAGTATCGATCTCATAGGCTGCTGTCACTTTGTACTCCGATTAGCCGCATATGAAACATATATTAGGCTAATATTGGCTAAAATAAAGTGTGTGTGTGCATGCATATAGTAAATTATCTTTGCAATTTAGTTTTTCAGCAAAATGTAATTACATATTATATCATGGATATCAGTAACTCAATAATGTGTGTGT
>NC_051417.1:18944435-18944835 GCF_015228065.2 Penaeus monodon | reverse complement strand
TAGATATTTTATTTCGATATTTGCTTATGTGATGATAACAATCACAGTATTTTGTATAATGATAAGAAAAAACAACATCACATACCAACGCTTATTAACGAGGGCTACGTTAAACCCATTCTGATCTTAACCATAACATACTGGTCTTTACTTTTTATTTTTATTCATTACTTCAGATTCAACCATTCAAAGACTCGAGTCCTATGCTTACAAAATAACTTCCCACATAAACTAAGGCGCTAAATTCAATGTTATAATAGAGTTATATCATAAAAAAATAAGGGCATATACCCAACATGAGGAGCGAACCTTTAGTCAAAGTCATAACATGTCAGAACTGCATGATTATGCAGGAGAAAAGTAATTAGAAGTGACTGAAGTTTATATTAGATAAGAACGT
>NC_051417.1:18944334-18944408 GCF_015228065.2 Penaeus monodon | reverse complement strand
TCAGCTTGTATTTACGTCCAAGTCTAAGATAAAAAATATGAAGGCCTTTTAGCCTACGCCAGATAGGGGAACTT
>NC_051417.1:18942300-18942521 GCF_015228065.2 Penaeus monodon | reverse complement strand
TATGTGGGGCGCAAAATGTATCATCTTGGAATATTGAAATTGAAAAAGTGTTAGTAAAAAGTATTTACTATTGCTATAAAATCCATTAACGGATAATACAATAGATGCATTATTTTTTTTCTACGCTAATTGTAAATAATGTGAAAAGTTAGAGGAAGCGGACAGCACTTATATGTTGTAATGAGGTTGTGTGTGTGTGGGGGGGGGGGAGAGAAAGAGGG
>NC_051417.1:18941701-18941870 GCF_015228065.2 Penaeus monodon | reverse complement strand
TCTGTTATCCCAAACTCTCCAACTACTGACCTAGCTGCTGAGAGGTCAACCTTGCGCCCACGAACTCCTAGATCAAAAGATCCATAGGACCGCCGAGAACTTTCCCCTTCCTTTCCAAGTAAGGTCCTTTGGGGCGCCGAAGTAGTGGAGTTGAGTGATCCAGTTCAAC
>NC_051417.1:18940933-18941498 GCF_015228065.2 Penaeus monodon | reverse complement strand
TTTACCCTTTTTTTATATTTGTTTCATTTTCCTCCTTTCTTTTTCTGAGCCATACGTCGAAAACAGAAGAACCAATTTACCCTTCATTTCATATGGCATAATCTCCAGGTATTGCGTCACCACTAGAATATATGCTAACTTGATTTTCCTTTGTGCCTATAATGGGAAATCTATTTTCAATTTTATCTCATTCACTTCGGAAGAACCTCTCTGACAGTCTTCTCCCTTCTTCTTCTCCCTTTTCTCTTCTTTTCCTTTGGTTTTGTCGTATTTTAGCGCACATGCCTTATCGATAAAAATGTTCATTCAAACGTTCAATACGTAATCAACACCACAGTCAACACCATCATCGTCCTTGTTGCATAACTGGCCGGTTTATGGCCCGGCAGAAAACTTAAAAAAAAAAAAAGAATATGATCACCGAATTAGCATGCGGAATCAAAAATTACTTTTTGTATTACTGCCCGGACTGAATGGTTAATTGATCACGGAAATTTTGAAAAATAAAAATGGCCTTGCCTCCTTTCCTACTGAGGTACTGTTTCACAAAACACGCTCTGACACA
>NC_051417.1:18939923-18940359 GCF_015228065.2 Penaeus monodon | reverse complement strand
GAATGAGAGATACAAAAAAAGAACGAAAGTTAAAAATATAGTTCTTTGGATAGACAAACCTAAACATGGGGATACATGCGTAGTCATTCCTTTTACAAAAACGTGGATACAAATACATACCAGATGCAGGTATGTACATAGCGTACGGGTATAACCGTGCCTATATGTCCACATTCAAGATTGGAATCGAAAGAATTTGCAAAACGGCGTCGATTGGTTAATCCCGAAATAGCCAGCGGATGGAGAGTAATCCAGAGGACGTGGATAACTGCGTCCCTTTTATGTGTTATTGTTAGCCTATTGGTAAAAACGGTATAAAGAGAGATTAAAGTCAAAGGGAGGTTGGGTGAGTTAGGGAGACGCCGATGCATTCACAAACCCGGATAAGCCAACTTATGGACTCGCATGTTTGACAATATTTTCTCTAAAATATAGA
>NC_051417.1:18934719-18934802 GCF_015228065.2 Penaeus monodon | reverse complement strand
GCTCGAAAATCGTGTTTCTGATAACCCAAATGTTTGCTTCGGAAGGTTAGCGAGAGAATAAATGATTGACATTCAAACCTGAT
>NC_051417.1:18932854-18933864 GCF_015228065.2 Penaeus monodon | reverse complement strand
AATTGATAAGGAGGTATAGTAGACCAAATACCAAATCACTTCAACACCAACATCATAAAACGGCAGATTTGCTCCCGCATTAGACGCATACTGCATCCATCACAAGCGCAGTTGAAGGAGAGCCATTTGCCACACCATTATACCAGACAAATAGTCTCCGGCATGTTAAAGCTGTCACTTCCAAATTTCTATGTTTGATGGATCGGTTTTTGGCAACTGGCTGCTTGTCTGGGCTGGCTAGCGCGTCCTTAGCATTGGTAAAAGGGTACTGCTGGCCTTGTGCTGCGTACGATAAGAAGAGTTATGAGAAGTTATACTGCGGAAATGCTTAAGCAGGACTACACGCACACATAAGAGTTTACTGCCCTTAAGACGTTGAGTAATGCCTTTGTAACGTGAAGAAGTTGCCTTAGGTTAGCAAGTTCCCGACTATAGGTACTCGCTCCCAAGATCTATGTAAATCATGTAAACCTTGTTCGCTCCCTCCCTTCCACCGGCTTATTTGACTATAGGTATTGTGTTCTGTTCTGCAAGTCGGGGAACCTTGGTAGAACACTGTGTGGAAAAAGAAGTTCTTCTTACAAACAACATAGAGAAAGGTCACGTTCGAGTCTTTCCTAATTTGATTCATCACTGTTCCGTTCATCAAGATGACAGAGGGAGTCTTCGAGGCAAAAGACAATAGTTTGTTAGATAAGAAAATGTGTTTTGCAGTTGTAAAGGCAGGTTTTATTATATTTCGGTCATTTCTGTATACAGTATATATCAGAGCTACTTTTTTCTTTTCACTCTAATATTATTCTTATATATACTATATTTAGCAAGGAGTTATAGCCTTTCTTCTTAGATTTCTTTAAATGGTGTTAGTTTTACATCCACACAAGAGAAGCATTGTGAAACCATTTTACACTACTAGCGCTACAATATGGAAAAAAAAACGACTGACACTAAAAAGCTAAGAAAGTCTGATAAATAACTGCTATATATATGAAGAATATTAATCTTAGAAC
>NC_051417.1:18932741-18932809 GCF_015228065.2 Penaeus monodon | reverse complement strand
CATAATCATATGGTAAGTCCTGATTTAGCACTAGCTAGTCACTACAATAACCTCTGCTGCTATGACCC
>NC_051417.1:18932173-18932333 GCF_015228065.2 Penaeus monodon | reverse complement strand
ACCTATTTTGTCCTAAAATTTATATCGTATGTTTTATCTACTTCATGTCTTCTTTATTATTTTCTCCCTCTCTGTCTTAATATAATATTTTAAAAAGTTTTTATAGATGATTATGCATTATATATGCGTCAATCGATATGATGACTCCTACTTACCAACG
>NC_051417.1:18931974-18932045 GCF_015228065.2 Penaeus monodon | reverse complement strand
TGGTTTTGATATATCATGATATCATATGTTAATAAATTATTAATAAAAATGATAGTGTAATAATGAAAACG
>NC_051417.1:18931466-18931694 GCF_015228065.2 Penaeus monodon | reverse complement strand
AACAATAAACCGGAAACATTTCCAACACTAAAACTCCCTTTATATACAACACTGGCATTGTCTTTCCCCGCAGGTCTTCCGTTGTGGCTACGCTTGGCCAATTAGTTTCAGACTCTGCTTTCAGGAAACTTCTGTCTCTGTTGAATTTATGAGAAAAATCGCGAAGAAACATGAGTCAGGATGAGTTTTTCAGGAGCGCTCATATGTAAAAGCAGAAAGGTGGAGGGA
>NC_051417.1:18930526-18930908 GCF_015228065.2 Penaeus monodon | reverse complement strand
AAAACTGGCACCTGCCCTCGCCCTGCAGTATTATTAACATATACATAGAAATGTATGCATAAATCATTATGATGCTATATTTTCCAACTGCTTCAATAGGCTATATTAAACAAATACAAATGATGCCTCTTCCATTGCAGCTGAAAGTGTGCAATATACATCTTGTCCCTCCAGTTTTATAAACAAAATCTTATCTTTGTCTGTTAATAATCTAAAAGCTGATTGTCAAAGATTTTCAAAACCCTGCTTTTTCTTTTTTTTATTATATAATAAAATATTTTAACCAGATATTTAGATTTTTTTCTATACCATATGGTTGCCTGAAATATGTCATATATAGCTATGGTTTATTTCAGACCTCTTAAATCCTTCTAAATAAACA
>NC_051417.1:18929706-18929897 GCF_015228065.2 Penaeus monodon | reverse complement strand
AGCAAATTGGCGTGATGTGGCAGACAAAGGCATAATGCAAGCGAGTCCTTCAGCTACTGCATGTTTAATTATGCTTATACATGGCAGGGAAGGAATTGCAAGGTCTTGATTTTTTTGCTCTTTAAATTCTGTTGGATACTGAATAGGTTCCAAATGCACTGTTATTGTGCTGCTTTTGAATTCTTTTAGGA
>NC_051417.1:18924480-18924582 GCF_015228065.2 Penaeus monodon | reverse complement strand
TAGGTACTTTAAAACATTTTGTTCGAAAACAAAAAACATTAAATAGACACAACACATTTAAAAATACAACACTTAAAATACAAATAAAGGGAAACCTAAGAC
>NC_051417.1:18922210-18923866 GCF_015228065.2 Penaeus monodon | reverse complement strand
ACTCCTCCCCATCAAGTTCGTTAACGTCAGTTGGCGAACTGAACCTGTTGAGTGAGAAATGGGCCCCAAAACTTCTGAAAAAGAAAGGACAGGTTACTAATGGTCTTATGCAGAAGGAAAATTTTAAGGGTCTTTCTAATTTTATAGTAAAAACGAGAGTGCACAACCGAAATCGAGTTTGGGTAACTCCAATCATCTGCAACAAACTCGCCATTAATCTGCGACAGGCTCCCCTTAAGAATACGATATGGCCATTTCTCATTTAACTTACTCTCTTAAATCTTCATCTAACCCTGTTTCCGTTTCAGAATCCAACTCAGGATACACTACCTTCGATTGGGTACATAAGGACGCATTTGGTTGACATGATAATTCACCTCGTTGTGAGGAGGGTCGGGTTCTCGAACCAGGAAATTTCCCCGGCCCGATCTTCTTACACAACCCGGGCAGGCTTACTCCATCTCGGCCCGAGTGCTCCGCCTGGACCACCATGACGAAAAATACTTTAACAGCACGAGGTCTCCTTCCGCCCGGATCGAATCTCTGCCTCAGTCTGCGGTTGTAGTCTCGTGCCCATCCTTGTTGCGCCTTCTTGCAGCATCCTTGGCGGCTATCTCGCATCCCGTAGATTTTCCTCAGCACCTGAGCCGTTTTCCTCATCAAGTCGATCTCGTTCGTCACGCCCTGTGGGAAGTATCCATCTCTGCCAGTCATCAGATAAAGGGTTGTTGACCCACGCTCCTGTGTACAGCACTGTTGAGGGCAAGTCTGACAAACGGTAGCTTTCATCCCAATCATTCGGATGTTCTCCTATCAGGGTCGCCAAAGCGTCTTTCACCACACGATTGCTTCTCTAAAACCATACCGTTAGCTTCGGGTGATCCCAAAGTAGTGTAGTGCGTCTGAGTTCGGATGATCCGAACACCTGAGAAAAACAATCTATTGTGGAATTCTCTTCCATTATCTGCAACAAGTAGACGAGGTGGACCGAATAGGGTGACGTAATTTTTTACAAAAGCATCAGCAACTGTTGGGCTTCCTTATTAGGCAGAGGAATCAACTGCAAATATCTAGTGAAGTGGTCTATAAATTGCCAGAACATACCTATTGCCACGAGTAGATCCAAGCAAATCTATGAGATCCACTGTTTACTCTCTCCATGGGATGTGTAACTTCTGGCATGGAGGCTAATGGAGCCCTTCTGCCTGCACGTCCTTTTCGTCGTTGACAGATCAGACACGAATTTACGTATCTCTTAGTCTCGGCCAAAACATCTGAGGAAGTAATAGTGATCCCTGAGGCGACAGTAGGTCCTGAAGATTCCTGGATGGGCAGCAGCTGCATCTGCATGGACAGCATCCAGAGCTTCGTCCTCAGAGTACGGGGAATACAAATTTGGCCTAATTAGTCTCCCAGGGAGGACCCTAAGATGGTACAGGAGATCACCTCTTAGTTCAAATTCTAAGAGATTCAGTGGGATCCTTTGCCTAGGCATCCGGCTTCTTGCAGGTAGGCACAAAATTCATTCCAAAGAGGGTCTTCTTGCTGAGCGGGCGGCAACTGTCTGTGGGTTCAAGATTTCATCAATGGGGGAAATCTTTCTACTTAAGGGGTTTTGGCATGTAATGGGAAGCACCAGGTTATATGTTAATGTGT
>NC_051417.1:18921807-18922050 GCF_015228065.2 Penaeus monodon | reverse complement strand
TTCAACATCGATGGTGGGAAATTGTTCTCCCCTCACGCAACTTCCTGGAAAAGTACGAGTTTGCATGTGGTTTCCCTTCGTCATCTCGCTGCATGAGGCAAGCGCAATAGTACCCCGGAGGCATCACAGTGTACCTCGAAGGTGGGGGTTGAAGTGGGGCTTTTTAAGGAGGGGATCAGAAGCCAGTTTGCCTTTCAGATCTTCAAATCCGTTTGCTTGTTCAAGACCCCAGTGAAATTTAGC
>NC_051417.1:18919607-18921584 GCF_015228065.2 Penaeus monodon | reverse complement strand
TTCAACCTGAAACCTGCCTTTGGCTAGCAAACCCTTTGTTTCATCAGATGATCCATTGTTCTTCGAAGCTACCAGGGGCCACGACTACATCGTCAAAAAAGGCGAGCGTGTGTCTTCCTAAACAGGATGCAGTACAGCGTTGATAGCCCTCTGGAATGGGGAAAGGGGTGGCAGTGGCCAAACCAAAAGGCATCCTCCTGAACTGGTACAGACGAAAAACCCATCTGGGGAAAGCAGTCTTTTGGCGATCATTTCGTTAACCTCGACAGTCCAGTAGGCAGATTTGGCATCCAAGGCAGTAAACCAGTGGGTCCTGCTAACCCGGGCTATGGTCTCGTCGAGCCTGGGCATGGGGTAGGTGTCGGCCAGAGTGATTTGTTGAGGTTGCGGAAGTCGATGCAAAACCTTATGCCACCATCCTTTTTCCGCACTAAGACCACCGGGGATAACCATGGCGAGGTTTACAGCTCGATAATGCCATCCTGCAACATCGCCTCACACTCTTGCCGTATCGTGTCGCGCGCACTTTCAGGCAGCCTCCATTGCCGTGTACGAATGGGTCCTTCGCCTGAAGTTGTAATTTTATGATAATGTCAGGTACACAACCCAAAAGGGGCATCTCATTAAAGAGATCACTATACCCTTTTTAAAAATAGAAAGCAATTTTTCCCTTCGCACAGATCCTAAATGTTCTAAATTTTCTTTTGGATAACTCTCTCCACACCAGCAGTAGTTTTCAATGCACACACGTCCATACTTACTGGGGGAAAAAATATCAAAATCATCATATTGTAGCAAAATCACTGATGCCAAAGTGCTCATCAAAACCGTCCGTAAAATTCGTCTGCAAAAAACGGGTAAAAATCGTCCACAGCCATGGGTTCACTTGTTCCACCTCTTCTGGAAGATGCACAGAATTTGAATTTGCATATACATCACTCACCCTGTTAATACTAGCCCAAATTTCATACCCCCTTTCAGCGTCACTCGGTGGGGGCTTATCATTAATTTCCCAAACACTTGCACTATTGTTATTAATAGAAATTATGCTTCTTGGCACTAAGACTCTTGCCGTTCTACCTTGTACCAACCCAACAGGGTTGTTAAAATCATTAGTTACAGTGGTACTTACAAAGCAGCTGATTTGGGCTGACAAATCAAGATTTAGATACACATAACACAGACTGGGAAAATTTATTAATATTTAAACCCCTTAAAACCCAAAAACGACTGTCTGAAAACCAGAAAGGAACCTTAACATCATTAAAGGGAAATGTAATTCCTGGGAGGAGTTTAGGTTTGCCACAAACTGAAATAAAAAAAGTCTAATAAAATTTAATACCAAGCAACACTTCTCCAGGGGAAAGAGTATCCTTAAATACCATAAAGGGATGGTTACATTTCACAGCGTCCCCTATAGAAAAAATTTACATTAATTTCTCCTAAGCCACTGAATATGGCACCAGAGGGCACCTTTAAAAAGTACGTCCGACGGGAGAGTGACAGACAATAATTTAATTTGTTTCAATGTACTCTCCTTAATTAAAAGGGGGCACTTCGGACCCCGTATCAACAAAAACGTACAAAGATCATTCCATTTAAGAATCCCAACCAGAGGACGACCCGTTTTAATTTGACTCCCATCAATTGGGGTTACCTTGGGACCGGATTTCCTTGGTTTTTTTGATCCCCATCTTTGCTCATCCGGTCTTCCGAGTGAAATCCTCACGTGCTGGTGAAAAACCTCGCCCCTGCCGTGAGGCGGCTGAAAGGGGGCACTGCCTTGCAAAATGACCCGCCCTTTTACAATTAAAACATAAGGGAGTGCCTCTGACGTTAATCTACAATCTTATCGTGTTGTGACCATTACTTTTATGATACTGGCAGTATTTTTCAACTGAAGCGACCTGCCGTGAGCGCATCGGCCGTGAATGCTGGGTTACTTAGGACTGAAGGTCCTTCTCCCGTAAAAATTAA
>NC_051417.1:18918617-18919428 GCF_015228065.2 Penaeus monodon | reverse complement strand
AGGGCCCCCCACAGATACGAAGAAATCTAATGGTGCTTTATTTGGATTTAATTTGGATTCATGCAAATGTTTAAAAAAATTCAGCACTAGAGCAAGCCCCTGAACTTGACCTTGCCAGAGCTTTAAAAACGTCCCAGGGTGTATAAACCCTCAAAAATGGAGAATTAACAATTAAAAATCTGCCGTCCTCTACATGAAGCTCTCGCTGCACGAATAAACGCTTCATCATTGCAGGCTTAACCAGGTTCTCTATTGCACGAACCCTGATTCTACTTCCTGGTTTCTTTTTAATGGGGAAAGGGTGCCGTATTTTTGCTTTAAATTTTGGAACCGAATCTTCTCTATGTATTACATATCAATAGCGGTTGGTTGTGACAGGTGTAACATTAGAAGGACATGGGGGGCTAGTCTCCCTTAGTTAAAACCTCATACCGTTCTGTAAGTGTTGCACAACGTTGTGTCAAGCTCATTGCAACGAGCTGTCAATTCTTCGTACATTGAAAGATCCCTATTTACTTCGTTACTGTTAAATTTTTTATTAGTTAAAGGTACAGTTGCGTTACTGGAATCAGAAGTGTTCAAATTACCCCCTGCACCAACTTCACTTTGCCTAAAGCGCTTATTCTCTTTCCCGGCATATTAATTTAAAAACACTAAAAACTATAGCAAAGATTAAAACCTTTTAGAGATCTAGCATTCGCTAATTCATCAACAGCCTTGGCTCTGACTGAATGAGGGCCCAAGATGACAAGCAATTGACAGTGTCGCATCCCACCTGCTGGCACCAAAGAAAGATGGTTGTAGTGATCGA
>NC_051417.1:18918179-18918245 GCF_015228065.2 Penaeus monodon | reverse complement strand
AAACAAAAACACTTAAAAATACAACCACTTAAAAATACAAAAATAAAAACGGAACCTAAGACACCA
>NC_051417.1:18917209-18917505 GCF_015228065.2 Penaeus monodon | reverse complement strand
AATAACACATACATTCTTCGTTTTTGAAAAAGCAGTGGGTTTTGCCGTCGGGGAAACTCATTACGTAAAATACTCATTATTATAATATAAAATTTGCTGATCCGAACAGAGTTAGTTTGGGCCTACGTTTTGAAAACACGACAAAAATTTTTCAATTAAAATTAATACTAATAACTGAAATCGCAAAAAGTAAAAGTTCATTAAAACCTGAAGGATTTTTTCACTTTAAAGGCAGTTCAAAAGGCAACAGAGTTCAATGTTTCTTTTCACTTATGCATAAGAAGAAGCATCTGAAG
>NC_051417.1:18916903-18916983 GCF_015228065.2 Penaeus monodon | reverse complement strand
CCAAAATTAATATTTACCAATGCATCTTCTGTTTATAGGTAGTTCCTTCACAATACATTTTTTTTTTCTTCACATAGGCT
>NC_051417.1:18916094-18916234 GCF_015228065.2 Penaeus monodon | reverse complement strand
GTACATGCTTGCCTCAATAGTAAAAGCAATTCATTAAGATCGGTAAACTAGGCAAGAAGAAAAAAAAATGCGAAAAATTTGGGTTTAACTGCACGGGGGTGACGTTCCGTCGAAGGGCAGAGTTAGATGAAAAGGAATCC
>NC_051417.1:18914049-18914389 GCF_015228065.2 Penaeus monodon | reverse complement strand
ATACTTTATTACATTAGAAAAAATAAACCCACCAATTTGCACTCAGAGTATACAGTTTTAAATTCCACAATATTCGGGATTTGTCTTTACTTGCAAGAACTAGACAGCTTTAACTCTCGGATTTGTGGGCACAAAGTTTAAAAGGTTTGCGTCATGTTTATATTTTAGTAGACAGCCCAGACCAAAAACATATTGAAATTATAACTCATTACCAGGCATTATGGGAGGCTCAAAAGTCTTAGTTTTGCATGGATGAAAAACTTTGCTCTAAAGTCAGAAATTCAGCCAAATTTTTTCCCAGGGGTGTTTTGACCATCGTCCTTGGTTATCTGTGATTTAG
>NC_051417.1:18913859-18914015 GCF_015228065.2 Penaeus monodon | reverse complement strand
TTTTAAGCGCTATGATAATTTGAAATAATTTCCCCAAACGGGGGTAATCGCAAAATAAAAAATGTTAACTCCTTCAGTCCAATTCAATAAAAAAAACGCTCTTTCAAGGGCCCAACGGCGGGAGTAGTAAACCCCCAAAAAATTTATTAAAAAAAA
>NC_051417.1:18909448-18909591 GCF_015228065.2 Penaeus monodon | reverse complement strand
ACATCTTAAAAACTATATCCCTAAGCGCTGGCAGGATTGACATATTACAGTACAACATAGGGTTTGCTCCTTCAGTCTAATTCAGTAAAACCCTTGGGATCGAAGCGTTTCTCAAGGCCAGAGCGGAGCAGTAACTCAAATTT
>NC_051417.1:18907950-18908591 GCF_015228065.2 Penaeus monodon | reverse complement strand
AAAATTATATAACTTTACTATTTTTTTCCTTCCACTTCGGTGAGGACACCGAATATTTTCTAAATTGCTTACATTTGGAAAGTTGCGATCGAATTTTCAGCGCGAGTACAACCTGAATAGTCAGGAATCTTAGCCATCCACATAATTGGTTTCCGTGAGGGGGACGATTACAGGGCTGGGGCATCTCGTAGTACTTTGCGAGGTGAGGAACAGTGGAGCAAGGGGAAAAGAAGTACCCGGGGAAATTCACTGAAACTGATGCTCATTTTTTCTGAACATCAGATTTGTAAAGTATCTTTTCGAACTGAGTTGATATCATTTTATCAAAGGTATTATGCGCTCAAAAAGGATTTTAAAGTCCCAACTAAGACAAAACTACTTTCGTATTAGAAAAAAATTTTCTGATATGTTTTGAAATAGTCCCAAAAACCACTTTCCCCCGGGTAAAAGGTTCTAATGAATTTTAGGGTTTACTGCAAGGGCCCTTTGAGATAATAAGAAGTAAGGATTGCATTTTTTAAGCTTAGCAACAAAAGGGGAAAGAAAAAAGAAATTCTCTGGAGAGAGATAATTAGTCCGGGGAGTCTTACTGGGGAAATTTGAAGCAGTTTGGATTACCCTGTTATTTCCTCAATTTTCCC
>NC_051417.1:18907627-18907901 GCF_015228065.2 Penaeus monodon | reverse complement strand
TTTTAAAAAAGCCGGGAAAAAATATTTACAAATGAGGATTATTAAAAAAAAGGAATTTGAAAATAATATTTCAAAAGTCAATCAGAAAAAACCCCAATAAAAAAAAAAACCCAAATAAGAATTTTATTTAGAATGTGAAATACTAAAATTTTAAAATTTTTAAAAATTGGTGAAAAGGAAGTATTTGAAGGGTTTTTGGTAAGGGTTTAATTTTTGGCCATAAATTAGCCTAGATGAAGGGGTGCAAACTTTTTCAAAAGGCCCAAGGTGGGAG
>NC_051417.1:18907349-18907518 GCF_015228065.2 Penaeus monodon | reverse complement strand
AAAAGGAGGAGAGGGGAACCCGGTTTTGCCCGGGGGACAGAGAGAAAAATTTAACTTTTTACTGTCACAGCCATTTCGATTTATTTCATAAAGGGTGAAAAAAAAATTTTAAAATTAAATTACATTGGGAATTTTGGTAAGTATTTTTTAAAACCCCACGCAACATTTC
>NC_051417.1:18906465-18907325 GCF_015228065.2 Penaeus monodon | reverse complement strand
TTTGAAAATATAATGGTTCTATTTTAAAATATATATATTTATATATAAAAGTTATATATTAAATTAGAACAATATATGAATATATTTTATATATTTTATAAAATATATATAAAATTTTATATTGGGAATTAGAATATATAATATAATATATATAACCCTTATATATATTATAATAAAATAATATGGAAATTATGTATATATACCCATATTTTATATAAAATATATAATTATTAATAAAAAAAAACCTATTGGGGCAGCGGGTATTTATCTTATAAATATATAAATATAAAAAAATTTTATACATATTATATATTTAAATATATATATACTAAAGAATTAGATAAAAGATTATATAATATTGGGTATTTTAAAATATGGGTATAAAAGAGCAACACACACACACAAACACACACAAACAAAACAAATAATATATAATTATTATATCATTTTTTAATATAAATTTTTAAAATTTATAAAATATTTTTCTAAAATATATGATACATTAAAATACAAATTAAAATTTTCCTAATATATAATATAAAATATATAAATAGATATAAATGTGGTGTGTGGGGGTGGGTGTGTATGGGGGTGGGGGGTTTGGGGTGTGTGTTATTTGTATTTTTATAAAATAATGATTATATGTATTATATTATTTTAAGATATAATAGAAAATTTTTAAAATTAATAAAATATAAAAAAATATAAAAATAAAATAAAAATTAATATACGAATATAAAATTATATATATATATTTAAATATTAATTAAATATATAATATATGTATTAATAATACATATAATTTTTTTTAAAAATATTTTATAAAATGGGAATTTTATAAAAAATATAAGATATAGTTA
>NC_051417.1:18906013-18906405 GCF_015228065.2 Penaeus monodon | reverse complement strand
ATAAAATAACAAGAAAACCACACCCCACACAAAAAATAATGTAGGTATGTCTAATATAAAAAAGGATATATATTACATATATAAATAAATATTATATATATTATAAAATATATATATAAAAAATATTATAAAATAAATATATAAAATTTAAATATATTTTCTAAGTATAAAATTTTATAATTATATATAATATTATTTTAATTATATATAAAATAATAATAAAATATAAAACATTATATATATATAAAAATATATATATTATATAATTATATTTATATCATTTTTAATTAAAATATATAATATAAAATATTATATATATTTTAACACACCCCCAAACACCACACACACAAAAACCCCAACTTTAGCAAAAAGTGTATGTGTTTTTGGTGTGA
>NC_051417.1:18905711-18905935 GCF_015228065.2 Penaeus monodon | reverse complement strand
AATAAACCGCATTCACCCCTTAATGAAAAAAATTGGGTTTTGACCTGATTTTTTACTGGAAGAAACATTTTAAAAACCCACCAAAAGATAATAATGGAACAAAATGACCCATTTAAATTTTAAACGCCCCCCAGTGCTAAAAAAAACCCCCATATCAAAAACCGCGATGATACACCATTTTTTTTATTTTTTCGCCCGGAACCCCCTTCCCCCGTGACTGGAAA
>NC_051417.1:18904469-18905676 GCF_015228065.2 Penaeus monodon | reverse complement strand
AATCAGTTTTGTTTATTTTTTGCTTGTTAGCGGGAATTTTATATGAGGGGGTTTTTCCGGGTTTAAATTTTTTATTTACATAAAACCACTCCCAGGGACACACGTATACACAAACATTACAGACAAACAAAAAACACAATGACACGCCCCTAAACAAGGGGTAAAAAATAAACACAAGATAAAGGGTTAGAAATAGGATTTGGGGTTTAAAAAATTTTAAAAATTTTTTTTGGGGATTTAATGCGAAATCCCAAAAAGTTTTTGGCCACTGTGGTATAAGCAACAGCAACTTTTTATGATGGAAATTTTCGGCTTTAAAATGCCTTGACTTTTTAGCCCAGTGAATTTGGGTTTTAAGAGCCAAAGGATAATTAGGGGCAAAGAGAATTTAGAAAAAACTTGGAAAAGAGGGGTAGTTTTTTAAAAAAGGGTTTTTGTCAAGATAATTTCACCAAAAAACATTATTTTTTAAATTCTTGAACCCACCATATTTCTAAAACACCCCGGGGGGGAAAAAAATATTAAAATTTATCAGATTTTTGGGCTCCGGGGGGCTCTGAAATTTTTATAGTAATCACAAAAAAAGTACTAATTTTTTGATTTGGGCAGACCCTTCCAATTTTTTCGCAAAAAAAATGTAAATTAGTAAATTTTTTAGAAAAAGATTAGGATTCGTTTTTAAACCCATTTGGGCGTAAAGAATTCAATAAAAGAATGTTTTTTTGAGATGACAACCCGGGTTTGAAAAACATAAGCAAAATTAAAAAACTAATTTTAAAGGGTATAATTTAAAAGCAAAGGGTATTTTTTTCCAGCCGGGTAAAAATTTCCCGGAAAAATTTTCGGGCATTTCCAAGGGTATTTTTCCCCCCCCTTTTTTTTTTTTGTTTACTCCCTTTTAATAGGTAAAAATATTTTTAAATAGTACTAATAATAGTTTTTAAGGTAATAGTTAAAACAAATGAACAGCAAAAAAGCAAAAAAAAAAGGCCTTAAGATTTTTAGGCCCAAATTTTTTACTTTGGGAAAGGTAAAACCCAAAATTGAAAATATTGTGAAAGGGGATGGAGGTCTATTTTATCATGATAATATTGGATATTTAAAAATGTTTTTGCCCTTATCGCCCGAAACGGTTCCGGGTTTATTTGTTCAACAGCGAATGCAAAACATCAAAAAAAGTCATTCCCATTAAAAACCTTTTTCCCCA
>NC_051417.1:18904060-18904229 GCF_015228065.2 Penaeus monodon | reverse complement strand
CTTCTTGTGACCTCCTCTCAGGTGAAAAAAAAAAATTTTTGCCCAAACAGGTTTCCCCCTTTTAAATATACTAGGGTTTTTCCCCTTTTTAAAATTTTGTAGTAAATTAAAATTAAAAATGAGTGTTTAAAATATTACACACACAAAAACCCCACAAACAAAAAAACAA
>NC_051417.1:18902985-18903084 GCF_015228065.2 Penaeus monodon | reverse complement strand
AACCAAAATTTGGGTTTAGTAAATGCGCATTAAGCGATAAAGGGAATTTAAACTCTTTTAAAAAACCCTTGAATTTTTGCATTTTCCCCCATATAAAAG
>NC_051417.1:18901505-18902888 GCF_015228065.2 Penaeus monodon | reverse complement strand
GAAGGCAAGGCGCGGGGGGGGAAAAAATTTAAAATTTCCCATGGGCAGCCCTTTCCCCTGCAATTTTGGTCCCACTAGTCACAGTTTAAAACGTTTTTAGGTTAGGTTTACCCGTTCCAAATTTCAAGGTTAGGCGACCCCCTTTAGGGGATATACTAAAATAAGTGCATGAATGGAATATGGGATTTTAAATGAATAGCATTCCCCTTTTTGAAGTTTATCAATTTGCTAGATAAAATTTTGCCGCAGTAAAATACCCCAAGGGGTTTCATTTTATTTTTGAACTCCCCAAAACCTACTAAGAAAATGTGTTTCTAAAAAAAAAAATTATAAAAGACAACACGGGGGTTTTTAAGGGGTTTCTTCCAAATTTTTGCAGTATGACGATTTTTAATACCCTTGAATTGGGCCCTTTTGGGAATCAAGAATTAAGTTTGCTTGTGCTTCCATTTTTTAAGAAAAGAAAATGCAGGGACTGAATTGAATCGTAGTTATCCGGGGAATATATGCAATGGGAATTTTTCAAGGGGAGAAATTCAAGAACCCATATATGGGAAGGGAAAAGGGAATTGGGTTTCAATGAACCACTTTTCTCCTTTAAATGATCATATTGGTTATTTTCCTTGATTGATATTATCTGATTATCGTCCATTTCAGAGTTTTACTATATTAGAGGGAGAATGCCAGATGTCTGGATCATAAAATCATAAAACATTTATGCCCATCCTTGCATATTTCACTTGCTCTTATTCATGCAAATTGTGTTATGGAAAATGCAGCTACAATATTGTCAATTGATCACTTTAGCCTCTGGTAACAATAGAGAGCTTAAATATCCGAAACTACATGTCTCTTCAAAAAAATATATTTGATTATGTTCAGTATTTGTTGCACGACCGCTAAGATACCTTCCCACAAACAACAACAACAAAAACGGGTTTCTTTTTCGAAGCCTGGCAACAGAGAGAAGATTGGGCAAGAGGCAATCTTTCGAGGAAGGAAGTTAGTCTAAGCGAGTCCTAGGCGAGCAATCTTCAAGCATTTGGATTAAACTTGTAATCTTCATCACACCTCTTTCAAACATAAATTAGAAGTGAACGTAGGCGAGTATAGGAGGACAGACAAAAATTATAACACCCCAGAAAAAACTGATCAATTATATTTATTCAGGAAGATGAAATGTAAATTAAAATCCATATTAAGTGAACACTTGGAAATTACAAAACGTATCATTACAATAAAATGGGAACGAAAATAGTACTCAAAAATTACACACCATTGTATATGTGCAAAAACTTTTCCTATAGGATCTTCTACGAGTTGTCTTCCCACATCTCTGCGGGGTTGCCGGCGGTGTTCCGCATCAATGGTTGTAAGCTACCG
>NC_051417.1:18899928-18900052 GCF_015228065.2 Penaeus monodon | reverse complement strand
ATAAAAATAAAAAACGGGAAAAACCTTTTTATGAAAGAAAAATTTTTGTGCGATAAAACAAAAGAGAAAACAGAGACCAGACGGGAGACAATGATGAGACATAAGCAAAGACTTCCTTTTTATC
>NC_051417.1:18898044-18898574 GCF_015228065.2 Penaeus monodon | reverse complement strand
CCGTGATTTACTAAAAACTTATACTATTAGAAAATTTCTAAACTTTTTTCGTAAATTTTTAAAAAACCCCATTTAAATTACACCCCAATTTAAAAATATATCTTTTAAGATTTAAAAACACCTGATAAATGTTCGAAACGCGTGCCCTTTTCCCTGAAATTTTCTAAATTTATCGCCCGCATGGAAAAATAACCCGGTACACAATTTTAAATCAAAGCCAGCAAACCCGAACCGAGATAACAGTCGTTCCTCAGGCATCAGGGCATAAGGATCAAATTTCCAACACAAAAGGCTTTTAGTAAAGAAAATTTTGGAAAAGCCGAAGTTGCTTGATGGTCTTTCCCCACGTGGGAAATTTTCCGAACTTCAAAAAAAAAAAAGTTGGGGCAGGTTTTATATTTTTTGATGGTTAATATTTTGGGAAATTTTTGAAGTAAAAAGAGGGGTTTAAAGGGGTTAAAGAGCACTTCGCTTGACTTTATAAATTTTTTTTTAAATCCCACACATATATGTTTTTTTTGTTTTAAAAA
>NC_051417.1:18897752-18897825 GCF_015228065.2 Penaeus monodon | reverse complement strand
GGGGTTTCGGGCAAAAAATATACTCATATTTTTAAATTCATACTTTACATGGGTTTTTGCCCCCAATTTCCCA
>NC_051417.1:18897461-18897554 GCF_015228065.2 Penaeus monodon | reverse complement strand
TAAAATAAAATTTAATATATTTTATATTTTGTATATTATGCTTTAATAAAAATTTTATTTGAAATTTTGGGAAAATTTTATTTTATAATAATA
>NC_051417.1:18896226-18896727 GCF_015228065.2 Penaeus monodon | reverse complement strand
GTATAAAACACACCCACAAAAACACAAAGGGGGGAGAGGAGAGAGACCGCGAGAGAGGGGAAAGTGGGGTTGGGCGGGCCCAAAGTAAATTTTAGCGTTACTTTTCTTCGGGGAAAGTGATTGGGCCCTTTAAATTTTTCTAAGGACCTTTTCCCACGGGAAAATAAAAACTTTTTTTTTGATATTTAAAAAATTTAAATTTTAAATTTAACCACCCAAAAAAGGGGATTTTTTTTAAAATACAAAAAAAAACGTTCGCCAGATTTTCGAAAGGGTGTTTTATTTACACCAACAATACAAAAAAACCCAAAATGTTGCCAGATTTTTATATCGAAACAAGGGGCGGAATTGCGCCTGATGTTGCGTGTTCTGTGAAAGGTTTTAGAGCATGACAATAAAAAAGACAATAATAAAGGGTAGGAAAGGTAGTAAATTCAAAAATGTATTAAAGGGAAAAATTTGATGTTTAAAAATGTTTTTCAGAGCAAGGGTTTAATTTGA
>NC_051417.1:18895505-18895820 GCF_015228065.2 Penaeus monodon | reverse complement strand
ACCCAAATGTGTAATATAGTACCCAAAAATGATAATACAGTTTAAACCTTTCCTCCACAGCTTGATAACAATCATAAGAAAAATGGGGTTTTTTTTTTTATAAAATTTAATGTTCAGCTTATCACTTTCCCAATCAGTTTCTGTGAGTTTTCCCATCTTTAAGTTCTATTGTTAAACTTTTTTCCAAAATAACGACAAAAAGCTTTTTGCCGATTTTGGACGTCTCTTGAAAATTCGATACCCAACTACGAGTCCAATCTCTAAAGCAAGTAATTTCACAAAACCCTCAAAAAGACCCTTAACGGGGAAACCCTT
>NC_051417.1:18895201-18895440 GCF_015228065.2 Penaeus monodon | reverse complement strand
GGGTTCCTCTATAAATTTTTTTAATTTATGTATTCTAGGCCTTGAAATTTATCATAAAATTTTTGTGATATATTTTTTGATTTTACCCCTTCTTTTTCCCTTTTAGAAAGGGGTTGGGGGAGGCCGGAAGCGAGTACGAAGGAAGTCACGTCAAAAATAATATTTTTTTTGTTTCTTTTTTGCAAAAACTTTTGAAACGGGAAAAAATGGGGACAAAAATAAAGAGCGAAGGGGACTGC
>NC_051417.1:18894716-18894883 GCF_015228065.2 Penaeus monodon | reverse complement strand
GAAAGGGGGGACCCAAAAAAACTTTTCACTTTTTTCTCCTTCTTTCTTTATATTTTTTTTTGGATAAAAATTGTTCTCATTTTTCATGCAGTTTTTTTCGTAGTTTTTTTATTTTGTATTCTTTTTTCCCCTTTCGTTTTTTTCGTCTTTTTTTAATTGTCAAAAAA
>NC_051417.1:18894531-18894598 GCF_015228065.2 Penaeus monodon | reverse complement strand
AAATTAAAATATAATTTTAACATACACACACACCCCACCACAAAAACCACAAAACCCACCACCCCAA
>NC_051417.1:18894058-18894378 GCF_015228065.2 Penaeus monodon | reverse complement strand
TGGTTTTGTGTTTTTGAGAAAGAGAGTGAGAGAAATATTTAAAAACCCACGGGGTTTCCTTGCCCAAACCCCCTTTTTCCTTTTCAAACCGCCCTTTTTTTAAAATGTGAGTAATGGTGTTACCCAAAGCTTCATATAAAAAACCTTGCGTTAGCAAGAATCAGAGGCGGGCAAAAAGGAGCTGTCCCCCAAACCGCTCCTCTCGGCCCATAGACTCATTTCCGTCTGGGGCCACACTTTGCGAGGAGGGGGCAATTGGGAGTTTAAACTGGTTTAAACCCCAAAGCCCAGGGTTTTCCCCTTTAGAAAAAAATTTTTTT
>NC_051417.1:18893958-18894030 GCF_015228065.2 Penaeus monodon | reverse complement strand
TTTTTATATGTTTAATTTTTTTATGTATATATTACATATAAATACGCACAACACCCTCGCACAAAGGGAACC
>NC_051417.1:18893588-18893699 GCF_015228065.2 Penaeus monodon | reverse complement strand
GCAATCCCGGGAAATGAAATGAAAAATAACAATCCCCCCGACCGGGACTCGAACAGCTATTCCAGGGACTGGCCATCAGTTCAAAACCCTGGCCAGGGGGGGTTTGTCATT
>NC_051417.1:18892049-18893108 GCF_015228065.2 Penaeus monodon | reverse complement strand
ATGTTGAATTTAAAACTTGCAAACACAAAAATTCTACTTGACTTTATATAACCCTCATCTTTAAATCACATTCTAAGGAAAACAACCCCCATAATATTAGCAAAAGACAAAACAAAATTTTTATATCTTTTATGAATTTTTTTCACATTTTGCTCCTGGGAAAAATAAAAAAACCAAATTACCTACCTTTTAAATTTTTAGAGTTTAGGTTTTAAAAAGGTATATTTACTCCAGGGTTTTCAGGGCGCTTGCCCCAAATTTACCACCTTATGAAAGTGAATTTTAAGGCGGGGCTATTTTCACTTCAGAGAAATAATTCCCCTTTTTTCCCCCATTTTTTCGTCTATGCAAATTTGAAATGCAAAATCATTCGAGGGATTAAAGTCTACCCGGGTTTCAAAGAAAACCCTCTGTGATAAGAAATAATATAATTTCCCGTAGGAAAAGGGGTGAATGAATAATATACAAAACCAAAAAAGGTCTTTTTTCTTTTGAGACATTTTTTTTTTAAGGTTTTTTTGCAAACGACACAGAATTGATTAGGTTTTGCTCTTTGTATACATTTTTATTATAGTTCGGTTTTTTAAGGAAACTTTCCCTTTTTAAAAAATAATTTTATACGTAAATGCTATATTTTAGCTTATCATACAAAATAAAACCAAATAATAAAAAACGTACCGGTGAAAATACTAATTAAAAAGCAAAAAGTTTATGGTTTTAAAAGTTTTTCTCGATTGAAAGTTTCCAGGGGAAATTTGCTCTCATCATTACCGTCGATTCGTGGGCCGCCAGAGGGAGTACCAAACAGCGGGTTTTAGGGCTAAACCGATCCATAAAAATACATACATAAATACATTTTATGCTTAATACATGCATATATATAAAATAAATAATATATATAATTTTGATAAAATAAATGTTATAATTAAAAATATTTTATATTGTATATTATAATGTAATTTTTTAATTTTTATAAAATTTTATATAATAAGATTATATAAAAATAATATTATAAAATATACAAATAAATTAACCATTTTTGGATAAAGAAATATTCTA
>NC_051417.1:18890753-18891007 GCF_015228065.2 Penaeus monodon | reverse complement strand
AGTATGGTGAATATGGGTTTTTGTTAAAATATTTTATAAAACTTATGCATACATGATTATAAAAATGTGCGTTAGTTGGTTTTGGTTTTTTTCCCCCTAAAAGTATCCAAAGTCCATATAAACTTTGTATGAATTAAATTTTGGGCACGTTAATTTTTTCCTGTTGACAAAAGCGTAAACACCTTTAGTAATTTAGGGGTCCCTGACTTAAAATGTCAACCAAAAAAAAGCCGTTTCCAAAAAAGAGGCCCTCC
>NC_051417.1:18890137-18890379 GCF_015228065.2 Penaeus monodon | reverse complement strand
CTAGTTTCATATAAAAGCACACTTCACTTGACTACTGGACAGCCCGTTTAGGTCCCGCGAACGCACAATTGAAATTTTAAAAAAAGAAAGTATATTCGCTTTATATAAAAGTGAAAAACTTTTGGGCTTTTTTTTACTTAGCGGACAAAGAGATCAAAAGGGTCGGGGGTTGCAAATGATTTTTTCTAAAACTGTGCAGTCTTCCCGACAATAATATATTCATATTATATAAAGTATATGAA
>NC_051417.1:18888942-18889228 GCF_015228065.2 Penaeus monodon | reverse complement strand
AATAGGGGTTTGTTTTGGGATCTGTATGAAAGTATAGAGGGGTTTTTATGGTGAAGCATTTCAAATTTATTCCGGATAGGCCCTGGAGAACCAGAGATAAAGTATGACCGAAAAAACCTTTTCTATAAAATATCTTGGGGACTAAAAAAATGGAAACATTTTTAGAATTTCAACTTTTTCAACCTTTTTTTTGTAAAAGATTTTTTTTTCTCCCCCTGGCGTTTTTTTACTTCATATTATTTTGGGGTTTTTCGATGAGTAATAAATTTTAAAGATTTAGTTAACA
>NC_051417.1:18888442-18888874 GCF_015228065.2 Penaeus monodon | reverse complement strand
GTATTCTGGAAGCAAGCCATTTTTGCCTGAAAGACTTTAGGGGTTCCATGCCCCACCCTCGTTCTAATAAATTTGAAAAACGTGTTAATTTTCCTTTTAAAAACAAAGAAATTTTAGAAAATAACTTAACAAACCTTCGGAAAATGTAACTTAAAAAAGACTCTAGTTGATCAAAAAACTAAAATTGTTAAACAAATTTTAAACTACAACCACAAGGGGGCTCTTTTGATCTGGTACGAGGGAAATTTGGGTTAAAAAGCCGATTTTTTTTTTGGGATTTTTTCACTAAAGGGTCTTTGAATTTTGACGGAGGAGAATTGGACACCCTTCAGACAAACCTTAAATTTCCCCAAGGGGAAAAAAACAACAACAGCAAAAACCAGCGGTAAAGAAAAAAACAAATGATTTTCAGCTTTTCTTTATTTTTGTTTC
>NC_051417.1:18887778-18888033 GCF_015228065.2 Penaeus monodon | reverse complement strand
ATACCCAAAAAAATAGAGAAAAGAACATTTTTTTTCATTTATTTTTGTATTACGTAAATCCTCCCCTCTTCTCGCGCATGAGAGCGGGGGAAAAAAGGGGCCCCCCCCATTCGGCCCCAAACCCCTGAAGGGTCCTCCACGTCGAGGGGGAGATGGGCGAAGGGGTCAAGGGGCCTGCAGCATTCCTCCGAGGGGAAGCTGCAATCGAGGCTCGGAAAGGGCGAGGGGGGACCCCCCCTTCTCCAAACTGGGCTC
>NC_051417.1:18882450-18882533 GCF_015228065.2 Penaeus monodon | reverse complement strand
TTTAATTTTAAAACATTATTCCCATTTGCTTTTGCAGATCCCTCTTTCTATGTAAGGGTAATCAGATTTTTTCAGACTATAGG
>NC_051417.1:18882193-18882418 GCF_015228065.2 Penaeus monodon | reverse complement strand
TCGAGGGTTACAGCTTTTATTTCTAACGTTGGCATCACCTGTGCAGAAATGACCTCAGGGCGGAAAACCCATCTATCGATCGCGACTCCCGGGGGGAGAGAAAAACGTTTGCTCATCGGAAGGATTCGGGGAAAAAAAGGGGGAGTATGGGGATATTTTCAAAACTAAAATGGAAATTCAAAAAAGGCTTGTTTTTACCATTTGGGAAAAAAGCGTCAAGGAATG
>NC_051417.1:18881868-18882102 GCF_015228065.2 Penaeus monodon | reverse complement strand
GAAAATGTCTGGTAATGATACCAATTTAAGCTAAATAAAATGATAATAAAAATAAAAATCCAACATGGTCATAAATACATCGGGAGGGATGCTTCAACTGAAATAAAAAGACAACAAAATGAGTGAGAAAGGGGAAGGAAGACAAATAGGGATTGGGTGTTGGTGCGGAGGGGGTACGATGAAAAAGTTGAATTTAAGTGATAAAAAAAGGGGAAGGAGTACACAACAACACCA
>NC_051417.1:18880614-18881315 GCF_015228065.2 Penaeus monodon | reverse complement strand
TTTTTTTTTTATAAACAACTAGTGTGCCTACAAGTAAAATATACACATAATTCCAATAAAAATAAAATCATTATATCAAAAAAGAAAGAAAGAAAGAAAAAAAAAAACGGAAACAGAAACCAACAACAAAGAACACAGAAGCGAAAAATCACTGTATCAAAAGAAGAAGAGGAGAACAACACAACAAGAAAACAAGAAAAAAAGAAAAAGAAAATAAAGAAAAGAAAGAAAGACAAGAAAAGTAAGAAAAACAAGAAAAAGAAGAAAAGGAAAAAAAAGAGGAAAAGAAGAAAAACAAGAAAAGGAAGAAAGGAGAAAAAGAAGTAAAGAAGAAAAAAAGAAATAGAAGATAAGAAGCAAAAAGAAAAAAAGAAAAAAAGAAATGAGAAAGAAGACAAAGAAGAAAAAGCAAAAAGAAGAAAAAGAAGAAAAAGAAAAAGGACGAAAAGAAGAAAAGAAGAAAAATAAGAAAGAGAAGAAAAAAATGAAAAGAAGAAAAAAGAAAAAAAAAGAAAAAGAAGAAAAGAAGAAAAAAGAAAAGAAAAAGAAAAAGAAGAAAAAAAGAAGAGAAAAGATAAAAGAAAAAAAATAAAAAAAAAAGATGAAAAAAAGAAAAGAAAAAAGAAAAAAAAAAAAGAAGAAAAAAAATGAAAAGAAGAAAAAAAAAAGAAAGAAAAAAAAGAAAAAAAGAAGTAAAAGAA
>NC_051417.1:18880201-18880299 GCF_015228065.2 Penaeus monodon | reverse complement strand
TTTTATCTGCCACGCAAAAAGATATATGCAAGAACAAAGGAAACTGAGTGAGAGGAGGAAGTGAGTAGGTTTAGCCAGGTGGAGGTGGTTTTGTAAGT
>NC_051417.1:18878849-18878993 GCF_015228065.2 Penaeus monodon | reverse complement strand
CCTTTTTTGTTGGTTGTCTATTCCGACCTTTAACCCCTTCTAAAATAGAATATTTCAAGACCTCTTCTAGGGAGAAACCCTGGAACCTTGAAGCTGGAACTTGTGGATTAATTAAAGCTATAACGTTATTTGTACTTGTATCTG
>NC_051417.1:18877807-18878699 GCF_015228065.2 Penaeus monodon | reverse complement strand
TGAGAGAATTCTTTTTTTTTTTTTTAAGAAAAGAACCTACTACAACTGGCGCAGTGAGTAGGATTCGTCAATCTTGTGGCAATAGTAATCTTGGGTAAAACATTTTTCTGAAATATATATCTACAAAGTTGTAGATATTTTCAAAAATTGTATTAATGATTTCAAATCTCCACAGGTAGATATCGTGTACCGTGAAAAAGGTCCTGGTGTAAAAGCTTACGAGAGTGGTGTGGTGAGTAACATTGTAAACCCCAGGCATTTGAAAAGGGAGCTTAAGGTGAGGTGGACTGTTTACTTGGTGTCGTGGCAGAGTTGTACCCAGTTAAAGTAAAACTATAACGGGCCGTATTCTTCACTTTGTATACTGCGACATCAGACTCGGAAGCTGTATCTCGCTTCATTCAGAATTCATAAGTTACGTTAAGGAGCTTTCCTACAGTTCTTCGTAATTAGGGCGATCAGTTGGCGATTCATAACATTGCGACTGTGGTACGCCGTGCTTGGGGAAGCAATTCCTTGCTTTCTTGTTTTGGGGGGTTTTGAATGCGTTCATTTTCTTCAGCTTCCAACGACTTGTTTTGATTTGTATTTAGAATTCTTACAATGGCGCAACTCCTTGAAATATCGAGAGAGCTCGAGGATTTGGGTTTTTAAGTGGCGAAGCTGCGGAAAAGCTCATTGTAAAGGAACAAGAAATGTTAAAGGAAAGGGTTGATAGAGAGGAGAGAGTTGCAGAAAGGGAACTCCGAAAGCTAGAGTTAGAAAGCGCCGAAGCTGACAAACAACGCGTTGAAGCGGAAAAGCAACGAGCACATGAGCTTTTAATAGCTAATTCGGGTTCAAACAGAGCGCAGGAAGTTTCGAGTAATTCAGCAGGCCTGCCATACTTGGA
>NC_051417.1:18876290-18877524 GCF_015228065.2 Penaeus monodon | reverse complement strand
GTTTATTCAACTCATCGTAAGAATGAAACATGATCTAGAAAGATGGTTAAGCATGAGTAAAGTACATAAAAACTATGAATCTTTGTGTGATTTTCTCGTAATTGAGCAATACTAATGAACTGCGGTCATGACCTGAGGGTATTTCTGAAGGAACGTGGCTACAGCACTTCTCATGACGTGGCAGAAGCGGCCGATCGATATCGCGGAGCGCACAATTATCGTGAAGTTAAACCCCCGCACATCTGCCAAGCTTGTTTTTTCACGAGAAAACGCAGATTTAGTTAAATGTCACGGCCTGCGGAAAATCGGGCCACATTCGTCCCCAGTGTCCCGACAATCCCCGTAATTACAAACTAAACAAGTCTAACGAAGCCAAAGTAAACTTTGTGTTCGAAGCAGAAATTGTGACAGCTAATAGCGTGCCCTGATCCGAATGGAAGATTGTGCGAAAAAACCGGCTAAAGTAGTCTTGGATACAGGTTGCTCTAGCGTAATCGTAAATGAAAATTTGGTTCCTTCTAGATTCAAACTTGGTCAAGCAGCTAGGTTACGATTTCCTTGGTGTCCCTAGTATCTTTCCCAGAGTGAGATGTCTGATACAAAGCAAATTCTTCACTGGTTGGGTTAACGCGATCGCGGCGCCGATTAAATTTGCAGATGTTTTAATAGGCCTCATTCCTGGCTTTTAAACTGCCTTCTGATAAACCGCACCTCAGCATAACATAGCTGATAAAGTAACTGAGGATATCGTTAACACTGTAAAAGCCGAGAAAAAGAAGCTACGTTCATCCGACCTTAAGGTTGATTATGCAAACTTTAGTAATGGTGAAGTTGCCTTAATGTTCAAACCCGCTCATTGAAAATTAGCAACGCTAAAACTAATGCCCTTTCTTGCCCTGATTTCTTTAAGTTGGGTATAAAATAAGGATGATTTTCCAGAGAACAACAGTCCTGTACTACTTTAAGATCCATACGTGACAAGATTATGAATGATGATATAATTAAAAACAAAGGTTGCTCTGTAAGCTACCAGGTAATTGATAAATTAGTGTATAGGGTTTGTATAGCCAGCCAAAATGATTATGAAGTAGGAGCGAAACAGTTGGTGGTTCCCGCGAAATACCGCATTGATGTAATGCGCCTTGCTCACGATGCCCTCACCGCTGGACACTTCTCGCACCGTAAAACTTCCAGTAAGATTTTTGATTACTTCTTTTGGCCTGGTGCCGGAGCT
>NC_051417.1:18875071-18875350 GCF_015228065.2 Penaeus monodon | reverse complement strand
CTTTCGGCGGGAAGATAATAAGGAAAACAGAAGTGCAAAAATGTAATTCAAATTTGTGTTGAAGAATTCCCAGTGAACGGCACCTGTGAACCTGTACACCTTGAGGTAACTGACAATAATAGTTTTAATATTAGTAGTGAATTATCTTTGAGTCAGTCTAGGGAAATGTCTGTTTTGCTAAATCGTTACACAGACGTAATAAGAGATAAGCCAGGTCTTACTCAGACGATAAGACATAAGATAAAACTGACCTCTACTGTGCCTATAAATAAGAAACAG
>NC_051417.1:18874223-18874312 GCF_015228065.2 Penaeus monodon | reverse complement strand
AACAGCAGTAACAAACTTAATTGGAATCAACAACAAATTGAGAGTTTCAAGTCTCTAAAGCAGGCTCTCATGTCTAACCCAGTACTTTG
>NC_051417.1:18873763-18873832 GCF_015228065.2 Penaeus monodon | reverse complement strand
ATGTGTAAATAGGGAAACACCAACTGCATTAGTTAAAATCTCTTGATTATTAACTTAAATAGGGGGCAT
>NC_051417.1:18873446-18873590 GCF_015228065.2 Penaeus monodon | reverse complement strand
CCTTTTTTGTTGGTTGTCTATTCCGACCTTTAACCCCTTCTAAAATAGAATATTTCAAGACCTCTTCTAGGGAGAAACCCTGGAACCTTGAAGCTGGAACTTGTGGATTAATTAAAGCTATAACGTTATTTGTACTTGTATCTG
>NC_051417.1:18871678-18872243 GCF_015228065.2 Penaeus monodon | reverse complement strand
ACACGTTGTTGATACGTCTAGTTCATAACATTCTTGTCTTCACGAGGTAACTTAAACCGTGGTTGATTTGGCCGCACTTTTCTCATTGATCCCTTGCATTGTTCTATTGTTTTATCATCGATTATTCTATCTCTTTTTATTTCTCTTTTTTTGTGATCCAGAACAGATCCTTGAGATACGACACACTTCTGAAGACTTCGCTGAAATCTGGATCTCAATGAAAGCTCTCGTTTATGTCATGGTATTGAAGCATTTATATCTTTTATATCAGTATTATCTGATGTATAGATTTTTTAACTTTTATTATTACCTCCACTGATGACGAAAATATTTTACAGATGGCTTTCGATTACGTAAATCTTTTTTTTTTCTTATCGTTTCTTCTTTATTCTTGTCATCCCTGCTGAAAAAGTGAGAAAGAGGGGACGAAGAGGGAAAAAGAGAGAGAGAGAAGGAGGGGACAGAAGAGTGACTAGAGTGGGGAAGGAAGAGGGAGAAAGGGATGGGAAAAGAAAAGACGGAGGGGAGTGGAGAACGGAGGAGAAATAATAGGAATTTCTCATAT
>NC_051417.1:18870842-18871658 GCF_015228065.2 Penaeus monodon | reverse complement strand
GATGGAGGACACAGGACACTCACTACTCACGAGAACTTATAAACAGGTAAATAAAGTGTTGAAAACGTTGAGAAACAGGATCGGATTCCCTATATAATCTGTCCGAAATCTCTTTCAGAAGCCGAGGGCGTTGACGCCTACCGCCAGCGAGCTCTGCCCTTAACCTCCATTAAAACTTTTGGATTCTCCAAAATCAGTATTTTAGGCAGACCCTCTCTGCTTGTTAGCCGCGTACCATGTCGTTCAGCCACTGCCATCAACCACTAACTTTCACCAACAACCATCTCTAACAACTACCACCGACCAGTGACCATCACCGACAGCTGTTTACAAATATTGGCAAATGACCATCAACAACTTACTAACAACAGCTACCAAAACACAGTTACCATCAGCAACTTACCGACACCATCCATCTACCAATAACAGGCATGAAAACCGTCTAACAACAAACATAGCCAACAACCTTTAACCACTAACAACCCTTAACAACAACCACTAACAACCGTTAATAACAATCACAACAACGATGAACAACTACCAACAACCATTAATAACAACCACAACAAGTAACCACCTACCACCAAAACGCAACAACAGCCAATAATAACACCTATTAACAACAACCAACCATAACCAAGCCACCTGACAACAAACACTAACAATAAATATTAACAACAACCACCTGGCACCAAAGCTACGTAGCAGCCACTGACAACAATTATTGATAAGAATCACTAACCAACAATAATGGGGAAAAAAAATCTGGAACAAAAACTACTTTTTCGGGTTCTTACTCTGTTATAGTGGATTTGA
>NC_051417.1:18870569-18870825 GCF_015228065.2 Penaeus monodon | reverse complement strand
AATAATAATAGTAATACTTGTAGCGCAAATAATGTGTTGTGTCTCATCATAAGACTGTCGTTTGATGGACTATGCCTGGTGTTTTGTCATGAGTCGGAAATGCAACTTTCTTACAGGGAAGTTTAATTGGACCTGAATAGCATTTTGAAAGTTTGGCTTTACTCCGAAGGCGCTTTTCGTAAACTGTGCTTGGCGGCGGGAAAATAGTGAGAATAGACTTTGGCGCTTCGTCCATACATGAATGAAGAAATGGCGT
>NC_051417.1:18869930-18870412 GCF_015228065.2 Penaeus monodon | reverse complement strand
TATTATTATTATTTTAACATTTCTTGTTATTTCTCTTTTTGACAGCTGAAGAATGTTTTCTTTTTTATATAATGAATAACCAGTAAAGAGCGATTGTTATGTTTTATTCATTAGTTTGTATGTTTAATACATGAACAAGGAAGTTGTATATTTCTTCTTACAAAATTTACACATTGACAGTGTTTTACATCAGGATGGTGTATTCCAGAGCCTCCTATATTTCACCAAATATTTACCTTTGAAATTATGTTTGTTTCTTAGGAACCACTGGTGTCAGCTTCAGAGCTCAGGCTCACATCCAGAGCCTTGTCGCACTGTGCTACCTAGAGTCCGTTCTATGACAGTATCTAATCACCACCTCCTTGTAATGAGAGATGGCCGGCCGCTCCTCCCTGTGCCAAGAGAGCAACAAAGGCCCAACATGGCCCTTGCGTAAAATTTCTTGCCTGCGTTCGTTAAGGATTTCTTCTTAGCGCTGTTGA
>NC_051417.1:18869194-18869499 GCF_015228065.2 Penaeus monodon | reverse complement strand
CCCATTCTCAGTAACCATGTTCTTGCAAGCCTGAATTTCAACAGCACGAGCAGAATCACAGCAATTGGCAATTACATTCTTTTCTAGTACTAAAAGGAAATTCATTCCTCCACATTGTACTCTATTAATCAACAACAAACCATGGCAGCGATAGAAACCAGAGTGGGAATGGACTACCTTTGTCGAGGTGATTGTGCAGCCTCAGATGATAAAATACTTCAGTCAGGACTTGAAGCAAAAATTCGAGAGCATTTGAAAATACAAAAGTTTCGGTTGCTTAGGAAATGCTATTTTGCGATGCAGTT
>NC_051417.1:18868857-18868922 GCF_015228065.2 Penaeus monodon | reverse complement strand
TTACAATTTGTACAAGGTAAACAATAAGTGTGCATCCTTAAAAAAACAACAATAGAACATTGGAA
>NC_051417.1:18868655-18868772 GCF_015228065.2 Penaeus monodon | reverse complement strand
CGAATGCTCAATATTCGATTCACTTTCATAAAAGAAAAGTGGAGACTGAAAAGGTTTGGGACCTCCATTAGCATAGTTATAGTATAATATATACACTAGATATATCATTCATCAAAT
>NC_051417.1:18867887-18868105 GCF_015228065.2 Penaeus monodon | reverse complement strand
AAATAATATTAGTTCAATTTTGAAAGAGCCTAATGGTAACAATGAAAACATCTTGAGATACAAGTACGGACGGACACAGAAATACCACACACCCCCGGAGACAAAGCGGAACCACAACACCAGTAGCTGCCGCGCGATGGCCCTGCGTCGGGAAGTTTGAACGAGACTTCGCCAAGAATGAGTCTTTCGGAGGCCGTTAGGATGATGGAGACGCCGCC
>NC_051417.1:18867777-18867849 GCF_015228065.2 Penaeus monodon | reverse complement strand
TGCCTTCAGCATCATCGCTTTCTTTTTCGGTATGATTGTTCATATCATGGCTGTTGCTCTCATCATTTGCCG
>NC_051417.1:18866744-18867404 GCF_015228065.2 Penaeus monodon | reverse complement strand
CAGGCAGACCGACAGAAAAGTAGAGAAAGTACATTTCAGCTTTGATCATCATACCCCCCCCCCCAAGCGAGACTGCAGAACGAGATGGCTTTGTAGCAATATGTAATCCTATATGAATGCAAATCGAGCAAGAAAACGTCCATTTTGGTTGACAGTCCCAGAGACACCCGGAGAGAGGACAGCCAACAACCACATAGTTACGAATATTCACGACGCATAAAGTCCGATACGTATTAGATACTGTTAGAACCCACAGAGGCAAACGCAGACATGTTAGATACTGTCACGTGTGAGATGCTGTTATATACGAGGCCTCTACTTTGGTTCCCCTAACCACCTTTCTCATTCACTGACTGTACAGCGAGTGATAAGGGCCACGGATTTCTGTTATATGAACTACCCGTAATAGGACACGTCAATACTACTAAGGGCACGGTGCACACATACAAGCATACAGAAAGACTAGAGTTTCTTATTTCCATACATATTGAAATAATCCTTTGTTTGGCAAATAATGTAATGAGCCCTGGCCTCACGGTGGTGCCGGTAATGCCAATAAATTTAGTAAACAATATGAGCACACGATGCCCGGGAACACAAGAAATTTATTGTCCAATTTCCGCCAGAATCGACCCATTGTGTCGTTGAGTGAATATCACC
>NC_051417.1:18865716-18865974 GCF_015228065.2 Penaeus monodon | reverse complement strand
ATGTGAAAAGTGAGAGAGGAAAGGAAAAGGAAAGACAGATAGGCAAGGACGAGAGAGATGAAGATAATGAAAGACAAAACGAAGGAAGGAAGAGAAAGAGAGATGAAGCTTAACGTAATAACTGAAAGCAGCAAAAGCGAAGACTGACAAAACAAAAAGTGGAATGCGAATATTGAGAAGTGGTGAAAGAGCGGAGGGAAGAAGGGAAAAAATGAACAATAGAAAGTAGGAAGATAAACATAACCTAAAATATTGTTG
>NC_051417.1:18865448-18865684 GCF_015228065.2 Penaeus monodon | reverse complement strand
ATCGAGTTGACGATGCACTTGACAGGTTGGTGATAATAATAATTAGATCTCTGACAGGTTGGCTTAAGTAATAAAATAAAAGACAGCATTAGTACTGCACTAGTCACCAATAACCTCTTAAATGTATTTTTGCCTCAGTTAAAAAAAATAGTTTTAATAGAAAAAGATAAACAATAAAAGAAATAGTATGTATTACACCGTAAGGATAAAGAACAAGACAAAGTAGCTGCATCCCT
>NC_051417.1:18864497-18865395 GCF_015228065.2 Penaeus monodon | reverse complement strand
AGAGCAGAAAACATTTTTTTCAAATGATTCACACTGACATGAGTTTTCAGTGTTCCAAAAACGGAATCAGAGTGTGTGGATCGCGATCGGATGAGGTGGATATTTCCAGAGCCATGGATACGAGGGGGGGGGGGTGATGGGGGGAGGAGGGGGGGAAGGGAGGGGGGAGGAGGAGGGGGAAGGGAGGGAGGGAAAGAAGAAAGGGAGGGAGGAGGAGGGGGGAAGGGTGGGTGTGAGGGAAGAAAGGGAGATAGGAGGATTGAGGGAAGTAGAGGGGGGGAGGGAAAGGGAGGAAAAGGAAGGGGAGAATAAAGGGAGGGGGAGGATGGAGGGAAGGGAGGAAGAGGAGGGGACGGGAGGGGAGGGGAAGACGGAGGGAAAAGGCGAGGGGAAAGGTGAAAGGAGGGTTAGAAGGGAGGGTAGGAAGGGAGGAACGGAATAAGGGAAAGAGAATGAGAGGGATAAAGGAAGAAAGGAAAATAATGAAATATAAAGAAAAAGAAGACGAAGGAATAAAAAAAAAGATAGAAAGGAAAAAACGGAAAACAAGTAAATATAAAGAAAAAGAAGGATAAGGGAAAAAAGAGAAAGGAGAAGGAACATGAAGAAATAAACAATAAAAAGGGAAGAAACAGAGGCGAAGAAAGGAATAGAAAAGACACCAAACTGGCCCTCACAGCATTACACGTCGCGGATGTTTCAGGTAAAAAACGCGAGACTCGGTCCGTTTCACCAATATTGCGCAAATGGAGTGCATACGAAGACGCCTACACGGGATGTGGTCGGTTTAGAGATGGCGCAGACACGGGTTTATGCTCTCGTGGTCCCGTGTGGTTCCTTGGCGGTGGGTCTGGAAGAGAATCAGAAAATAAAAGGAAAAAAGAAACGATTACTGTAT
>NC_051417.1:18864030-18864256 GCF_015228065.2 Penaeus monodon | reverse complement strand
AGGGTTACACATAGGATAAGATCATCAGTTTCACCAATATTTTAATTCATAATTTTCTACGTTCGTTTGGTTTCGTGATGTGAGAACGCTAACCAAAGTGGTCGATTTCTTCCTCATTTACATCCAAATAGGGTTACATATTGATGCAAATCCCTCTCATTTCTTGGCCTCGCCCGGGGAATATGACGGCCTGGGAAGGGAAGTCGTGCACTCTCCCCCTCCCCCC
>NC_051417.1:18863866-18863954 GCF_015228065.2 Penaeus monodon | reverse complement strand
TCCTTTCTTAGGATTGCGCTGCTGTCCACCAGATGTCAGAGTTGTGTTGTTGACATCCCATCACTGTTACCGGTCAGTCAGGGATTTG
>NC_051417.1:18859583-18859796 GCF_015228065.2 Penaeus monodon | reverse complement strand
CTCGCATATTGTTTATGCTAAATATCTGCATCAGAACAAAGGCCCATAAATCCCCTTGTTAATGGCAATTCCTGTGCAATTGCAGCCTTTGTGTTTTGGAATGGTTCTCACGCGTTTCTACTTCGAGTCCAGTCTCGGTGTTTATACCCAAAGGTTGCGCAATTACCTCGACAAACGTAGTTCATTTCAGTTCTATTTTCTATCGGGTCGTGA
>NC_051417.1:18859122-18859302 GCF_015228065.2 Penaeus monodon | reverse complement strand
AACATAATATCCGACTTTTCAAAATTTAAAACCTAGAGAAAAAGTTCGGGAGTAAAAATTCATCGCAGAATACAAGAAGGAACATTTTTTCCCCGAATTCCATCTCGTTATGAGGATCTACGGGGGAAGGTCGAAGTAAATTGCAATTCCCCGGCTTTGCGAAACGAACAATAACAGGCG
>NC_051417.1:18858881-18859080 GCF_015228065.2 Penaeus monodon | reverse complement strand
GCAATTGAAATAATTGCAGGTGATGTTGCCATCAAGAGTTTATTAGAAGTAGAATTCTCCGGAGTTTACATTGAAAACACATACTTTTCAAACGGGAATTGAAATCTTCTTTTGATTTTCCCGAAATAATTTTTCTCTGATTTCTAATCCTTATGCACTCAACCAAGAAATTGTGTCACTGACTGAATAAAATAAGGAA
>NC_051417.1:18858442-18858583 GCF_015228065.2 Penaeus monodon | reverse complement strand
TAGTTTCTTTTTTTTTCTTTTAATTATTATTTTTGTCGAGAGGAACCTCCAGAGTCTTCTTTTGAGTTTTGTTAAGCGCAAGCTCGGAATAAAAAGAGTTTTACAAAATAAATCACAAGTGAGAAATGCTAAAAAGTTTGT
>NC_051417.1:18857236-18858176 GCF_015228065.2 Penaeus monodon | reverse complement strand
CTGGAATGAGCCAATTTTCAGGTCGCTCCAAGTAACTTAAGAAAATAAATTTTCTACTTTCAAACAAATAGATAGGCCATTACCATTCTAATAACTCTTGGAGTTCCTAACAAACAAATCTTTTTGTAAGGATTCGTTGTCGGCATCGCATTCAGGCATGTCTATATACCCTTCCAGTTTGTCTGTACAACAACCAAGCGCTCTTATTACCTTACGTGATATTAGTACCTTCTTTGCCTCACATTGAGGATTTCGTATTTTATATTTTTTCTCTCTTTTCTTACTATTCTTGCGTCAAATGGATATGCCACATTAGTAACGTAACTCGTCTTTGTTTCTATTTCAATTAGTATATTTGGTTTGGTGTGTGCTAGACTGTTAATAGTCTGAATTGAGACGTCCAAGAAAGTCTGCTGACTGGTAAGGAAGAACTCTCTTCTCAAAGGTAAAATTTTTTTCATAGTATTTTCTCAGACCTATGTTTCTTGCATAACTGTACAAAAAGCGGCCATTTTACCTTTTTTTTGTATTCATTCTGAGCCAAACACTGAGACAATATGGCTACTCGTCTCATCTCTCTCTCTACAGGTTCTCCATAAAAGTGACACTGTGGTCTTTCAATACAGGCTCTCACCCAATTCGTTCGCACGGCCTGGTCTCAAGTTGTTGTCAATAGCCCGTCTGTTCCCTTCTTTCAGACAGCCTTGTCACAGCCATGTCCATGCCTTTTCATTTCTCTGCTATGATGTGTTTTTTTTTTTATCAAATATGAGTGTAATTTCGTCTCCTTAAAAGAGTCTTTCCTCTTTTGACCCAACTCTGCTTTTGTCACTTCGGGATCTACACACCCACTCAGGACGTCTTCATTCACTGCTTCACGTGTCAGCTGCTCACCGGAATTTCTCAAATACTTTAACATATTAACTTTCTCAACCAATAC
>NC_051417.1:18856847-18856924 GCF_015228065.2 Penaeus monodon | reverse complement strand
ACCCAACTTAGCAATCATGTGTATAATGCACTAAAAGACTATTTTCTCTGTCGATAATTGAAAAAATGGGTTATGGA
>NC_051417.1:18855753-18856690 GCF_015228065.2 Penaeus monodon | reverse complement strand
AAATCGTGTTATCACTGCAACGTAGAGAAGCAAATCGTGTTATCACTGCATCGTAGAGAAGCAAATCGTGTTATCACTGCAACGTAGAGAAGCAAATCGTGTTATCACTGCAACGTAGAGAAGCAAATCGTGTTATCACTGCAACGTAGAGAAGCAAATCGTGTTATCACTGCAACGTAGAGAAGCAAATTGTGTTATCATTGCAATGTAGAGAAGCAAATCGTGTTATCACTGCAATGTAGAAAAGCAAATCGTGTTATCACTGCAACGTAGAGAAGCAAATCGTGTTATCACTGCAATGTAGAGAAGCAAATCGTGTTATCACTGCAACGTAGAGAAGCAAATCGTGTTATCACTGCAACGTAGAGAAGCAAATCGTGTTATCACTGCAACGTAGAGAAGCAAATCGTGTTATCACTGCAACGTAGAGAAGCAAATTGTGTTATCACTGCAACATAGAAAAGCAAATCGTGTTATCACTGCAATGTAGAGAAGCAAATCGTGTTATCACTGCAACGTAGAGAAGCAAATCGTGTTATCACTGCAACGTAGAGAAGCAAATCGTGTTATCACTGCAACGTAGAGAAGCAAATCGTGTTATCACTGCAATGTAGAGAAGCAAATCGTGTTATCACTGCAACGTAGAGAAGCAAATCGTGTTATCACTGCAATGTAGAGAAGCAAATCGTGTTATCACTGCAACGTAGAGAAGCAAATCGTGTTATCACTGCAACGTAAAAAAGGCCTCCTTACCTCTACTCTCCGGCTTTATTTACCTCGACGCATGGCAGCCTCCCTCGTTCCTTCTTGTGGCTTCCTTCAAGGGGCCGTGAAATCAGTCCGAAGGAGGAGGAACAACTGCCGCGTCCTTGTCATAAGGGGACTCGGGGGAAAGCCGACTCGCACCCCGCTAAAGGGACTTCAGTTCTGAGAGGTT
>NC_051417.1:18855121-18855203 GCF_015228065.2 Penaeus monodon | reverse complement strand
ACTCGGTGTCTGTCAGTCGCCCTCGAGTGACGTACAAGGAGAAGCACTTCACCAAGGGCCGCCGGTCTCCATATGCTTAGGA
>NC_051417.1:18853436-18853631 GCF_015228065.2 Penaeus monodon | reverse complement strand
ATGCACACAAGAAAAGTAACCTTTGAAAGGCCGGAATAAATGCCTTCCCTCTGCCATTATGCGGCGGTCGAGGCCATCGCCCAATATCACCCGCTGAGCTAATAAGGTTATGTTGCAGAAGGCCATGTTGCAGACGAGGGACGAGGGGGAGGGAAGGGGGGGGCTCGTCTTCCGCGTCTCATGCCACCTTTGCTG
>NC_051417.1:18850476-18850896 GCF_015228065.2 Penaeus monodon | reverse complement strand
ATTTCTGGTTTGCTTTGAAACTGTGGAGACGCCCTTTTCAGCCAAAATGATACCGCTTTATGTTACTTAAAGACTGCTTTCCCTTCGTTAAAGGATTCGTGACGTCATCCTGAGAAATTAAAACACTGGCCTCACCTTTCACATTACAGGAATCTCCGAAGTGGCTTTCTCTCCACATCACAGATTCCCATTACCGCAGCCTCCCGGGGTCAAAGACCGCCCATTAGCAGCCGTTCGGACAGTTTTCGAGGCCGGGGGATCCTTGCCTTGTCCGGGGGAGACGCAGGATGTGTCATAAATTACTTTCGGGGCGCGATACCTGTCCGGCGAATCCCCAGACGCCGATAAAGACGCCGTCACCGCGGAGGAAACGTGGCCCTTCGAAGGACCTTCTGAAAATGTCTTATAGATCACGTGCGA
>NC_051417.1:18849777-18850454 GCF_015228065.2 Penaeus monodon | reverse complement strand
AGAATTACTGCATCGCTCTTTCCTAAAAAAAAATGTTACGAGTTAAAGAACTTTCTCTCGATTATCGCAGAATTCTTTGTTGATGATAGTGAGTTAAAGAACAATTTCTTGTTTATCACAAGGTAAAAAATAAAATATCTCTTGATTATTATTTTTTTTCGTATATTCAAGAATTCTCCTTTGGTCACTCCTTCCTATTCTTAGTAAATTCAATAATTCTTTCCCATGAATGTCAAAGTAAAGAACACTTTCCTTATTATCACAGCTTAAGAAATCTTTCCCAATTATTGTAAACTGAAATTTAAGTATCAATCAACCGCTAAACTCAATTCTTTCATGAAGACGCATGAAATCAGTAACATTTAGCTTTCGAAAGGACCTGATTATCAAAAATATCCATAACGTCCTATACAGTGCTACAGTTTAATGGCTACAGCATCACATCTGGCAGACGTTGTAATCGATTCGATGTCAAAAAAGCACACTTTCGATGTCAGACGAAGGGCCTTGGTGATGTCGAGCGCTTGATTGCTGTTGAAGTCCTCCTGGCGAGAGGAAATGGCCATGAATACACTGCCTTTCTTGTGTAGGAACATGTGCGCATGCCTGCATTATTGCATGTAGTGCCCGACGTGAAAGTGTGGAGAGATTGCTTGAATCAAGATTTACTTTACTTT
>NC_051417.1:18847956-18848552 GCF_015228065.2 Penaeus monodon | reverse complement strand
CTGCGGTCTGTTCCAGTACTTAGGCTGGCTTGACTGGGATTCCAGCCTGGAATTTTATATCCTGTATTCCAGCCATCTGCCGATGCAATACGGGAATGTGCGCGTTTACGACCTCCTTTGAGTGTTGTCTCTTACTGTGAACAAAGGCCGTTGCGTCCGCTTTGTGACATTGCTTGTTGGTAACGCGCGATTAAAACGGGTAATTGATTTAATGTGCTTTGTGCCAGCGATCGCTAATATTTGTTTACTCAGTGTCTTGTATTGCGTTTCGCCATTAATTGCTTGCTATTTTGGATGTGACCTCATGTTCAACAAGAAAACAACTTACATTCAATTAAGAAGAAGAAAAAAAAATGAAAGTAACGTATTTAGAATAAACTAAGCAAGGCACGGAGCCACGATCTCTGAAATAACTCCCAGTTGCGAAGCATTTTTAATATCCCGCTATAAAATACAAGCAAAATGCCGAAAGACCTTCGTTAACTTAATCCCGTCTTTAACCGGGATCGCTATTTTCGGATAGTCTCCTCCATTTATCAAAATATTCTCTGCCAGTTATTTTTTTCTCTTTAAAGTATGTTTAAAGTCTCTCCACC
>NC_051417.1:18847735-18847921 GCF_015228065.2 Penaeus monodon | reverse complement strand
ACCTCCACATTAAGTACTCGTTTTCCCACATCTTCCTTTCTCATCACCGCATGACCATTTTAACCTTCTCTCCCGTATTTTCCTTGATATTTCTAATGCTATAGTTCTTCCACGAATTCTGTCATCATTCAAATCCCCATCAATGAAAACCGAGGAACAGAAGGTAGCAGATCATTTTTTTTTTTG
>NC_051417.1:18845995-18847636 GCF_015228065.2 Penaeus monodon | reverse complement strand
AAGGATCCAAAAATCAGTTAGTTGCCACAAGTACAAAGGAAAAATAGAGAAAGGAAAAAAGCACCGTTTTCATCGGTGATAATCCACCAACAAGAGAGAAGCCGAGATACTTTTTTTTTTTTTTTGAGGAATCTATGGGTCATTAAGTTGTCAGTGATGAGAACAAATAAGTTTTCGAGCGTAGAGGCTTGGAATTAACTCTTTTCACTATGGAATCAACAGGAGATTTTTCAGCTGTTAAAATTGAAAAAGTAGAATTGGCGTAATGATGTGGAAATATATTACTTATACAGAATGTACAGATGGCAACATAAAGATATTGATAAAAATTAAGACCAATTCCGAATATCTATAGGTATGAACAGATGAAAAGTGATTTACGTCAGTTTATTATGTTCAATACTAGTACAAGGTATATTCAATCATTAATAGAAGCGCAAGTTGTAAAGCGAAAGATTTATTTTACATCAGCCGTAAGGGTTACATGGAAAGAGATTACGTGAAAATGTGCGGATTCACATCCTGGATTATAGCAGAATGTAAGCTTGCATATGTAATTTCCGCGTTTTATGTGAAAGCTTAGGCAGGTTATGGGAACAGAGTGTGCGAATACAGACTATATGCAGTTCGAATTAGACATGCATATGGAACAGGGAGAAGTGCGTTCGAAAATCAGGTTCGTTTGTTTGTGGTTCGAGCGCGTTCGAGTCTCGCGAAGGTCAAACAACGAGCGCTCCGAAACAAATTGGTTATATAAGCACGAGGCCAACTTTTTTCTTGCTTACAGACCGCCAAAAAAGACAACTTTAATCGTTTGTAAATTTAGTTCCTGTTATGAATCGGATTGCTTCTTCTTTGCGATTGTTTATTCATGCTGTGGTTTTGTTTTGCTTGAAATTCATTATTGCATGATTTCGTAGATTCAGACGTCATCGACATCATCGCTACCTACAAGATCCATCAATATTTGTCTCCGTCTTCCTTTCCCTACATGCAATGCCTTCCAGCTGGATTTAATTTATCGTCTTATACTTATCTACCTGTCTTTCCCTTTTATGGTCTATTCTTCTTCGCTTGTCACAGTCCTCCGTCACTACCTCATTTCCGTAGCCTCTTTTCCTACATTTATCTCCCCCCTCCCCGAATCCGGAGGGCAACGACACCTCCACCTCCGCGCCCCTCAAGCCAGCTCGCGACCTCCTCGGCGGGGTGAAAATAGCGTTATATTTTGGGCATTAGGGGGACGGTAGTATGAGAGCGACCTCATCGGCGAGGTGAAAATAGCGTTATATTTTGGCCATTAGGGGGACGATAGTATGAGAGCGACCTCATCGGCGGCAGAGTAAACGCGATGGTGCTTATTCTCGTTACCTTGGATCCGCTAAAAGAATATTAAAAGTGTGGACTGCATTTTGAAGAATGTAGTTATAATTTGGTAATAATAGTGATACTGATTAAGAAAAAGATAACGATTAGCTTATAATATGAGAATGGTGTAAAGATGCACTTTTTCGCGACGGCTTTGGATGAAGGTACAACACACTAATAACTAATGTGTCGCAAAGAATATACTCAATAACTACTGTGACATTCAGTAATCATGATATATAAAAGGGTGAAAATAATGCATAGATGTCCATT
>NC_051417.1:18845794-18845933 GCF_015228065.2 Penaeus monodon | reverse complement strand
AAGGCAATAATCCTTAAGCCATGTTCATTTCCCGATCCGCCAACCCATGTACCCTCCCTAAGATATACGGCCGCGGCGCCCGTACTGGGTGACGCGCAGGGACACTGGACGCAGTAGTTGTATCGCCCACAGAACAGCG
>NC_051417.1:18844937-18845755 GCF_015228065.2 Penaeus monodon | reverse complement strand
AGAATAGCGCTCCCCACAGAACAGTCGCCCGTATCTCCCCCCCCCCACACACACACACTGTTTACGGCACAGCTCTCGGCGTCCCTTCGGTTTTAACAGTCGCGTCACAGTGCTAGGCTACTTTCTAATGCAGGTCCGCAAATTTAGCCATAATTCTGTGTCGCCCATTGCTTATAAGTTCCTCCCTCTCGCCGCGAAAGTTCAAATGCTCGAAGTAGTTAGATTTATAATGTTATTTTAAGTAATTTCATATTTTATTTCGTTATCATTTGTTGTTCTTGTTGCGTTGGTAGATGTGAGTTTTTTAATTTCGTGAACAGGAATAGATGGAATTATTTACGATTAGTGTTCGCTAAGTCGCTTCTGTTACAGTTTCACAAGATTTACTATTGGTACTACTAAAACTAGAATAATATACAAGCATCTCACTCCATAAATTCTTAACCAAAACTTGTACAAAAATACCAAAATAAAACATAGGAAAATTATATAACCCTTAGACCTGCTAAAGGCATCTTTCAAAGTGCAATTATCTCCGCAACAAGAAACCCTTGATGGAGGCCCCTCAATTACCCAAAGGGCCTTTAAGTTAATTTTTTGGATGTAGACATATTTTCCAATTTTATTCTGGGCTCAGAAATATTACCATGGTCGGTTCTGAAAATAGAGGAAATTCGAGGCTGCACCAATTACCCTCTTCCAATAACTTCCGGCCTGTCAGTTATAGAAAGCCATGCAATTGCAAATTCAGTTGTGCACAGGGCATTCACATTCCCAGCCCATAGATATGGAAATACGCACCAAAAACACACACATGT
>NC_051417.1:18844488-18844776 GCF_015228065.2 Penaeus monodon | reverse complement strand
TAATTATAACCACACACACACGTGTCTCATATCAAAGAAATCTTTAAAGAACTTACCCAATTAGGAATCTTCAAACAAAATTTCACAGTTATTAAACATACTTTTTTATAATTTAATCCTCTCTGACGGATTTCTTAAAGAAATAAATATAAGGAGGGAAATTAGATTTATCACTGAATTAACAAGGCTTTCGTATATAAGCATCTTATTATGCATGTGTTAAAGTGAATTCTCGAAATTTTGACAAATATGTGAGACGCCATTCGGAGGGTCTTGTATCTTTTTCCA
>NC_051417.1:18843992-18844328 GCF_015228065.2 Penaeus monodon | reverse complement strand
AGTGTTATAATTCCCGATAAAGAAAAAGAGAAAGGGACGAAGAGATTAAAAAAAAAGGACAAACAAACACACAGCGAGAAAGCGAACAGAGCAGAAAACACCCGCATCCCAGCGCAACGACAGGAACAAACACACAGACAGACGCACCTGCAGACGCCCTCCCGTGTCCCGACAATATCTTTTCCCAGATTGTAAATTCCCGGAGTCTGTCACGGGATATTTGTTGAGGACACTCGAGCGCCGGCGGAGCGATCGACAGCCGGGATCCTCATTGGTCGTGAAAACTTCAGAAATAATTGTGAGATCGAAGTCGGCGGCGCTCTCGGGCGTGTGCGA
>NC_051417.1:18843340-18843715 GCF_015228065.2 Penaeus monodon | reverse complement strand
CTAGTTGTGTGAATTTGTTTTTCTTAGTAAAATGTACGTGTTTGTACTTGCGTATTTTCGTTTTGTTTGTTTCTGTATCTTTGCAGAAAATAAAATACGAGCATTTACTAAACAAGAGAGAATGTAATCAAACATGTGAATAAAAATCGATCTACGTTTCCCGGAAAATGCTGCATGCAACTTGCATTCTTGCTTTTGTATTGCAACTGCATCATGCCCACAATTCTTCATGGCCATTAAACTATGAACTAACCTTGCGCTTTTGTTGACGTGAAACCTGCAACACAGTTTGTAAGGATTTTTGACGAAAAAATTCAACAAAGTTTTGAAATTGCAACTGAAATCACTGTCAATGTGGGGTTATTATATATCATC
>NC_051417.1:18842731-18843055 GCF_015228065.2 Penaeus monodon | reverse complement strand
TGAGGGAAAATCGAAATTCTTAGATAACTTACTTTACCGGAGTTTCCGAAAAATATAATGCTATTTGCAAAAGCTTCTGCTGAAATTCACTGAAATTCACAAGGCAAAATCTTCTTTAAAAATTGGATGTTTTGCAAAATGTCACCGAACTTCACAAAAGTATATAGACATATTTTTCCTTATTGCCAAATTAAAGAAAACTATTAAAGCACATGTAATAGAATTTCAGATATATAATTCTTAAGAATTTAAATGAAACAAAAAATATATGTATATAATAAAATTCAAACATTAATTCATTTCCGAACACTTGACCGGTAATAT
>NC_051417.1:18842544-18842705 GCF_015228065.2 Penaeus monodon | reverse complement strand
TCCTCCCATAAAAGGAATTTCATATATCGTTCTGTTGCTCCCCTTTTTTTAACGCCAAAAAATGTATCAGCTTAATGAAAACAGAACGCCGATAACATCAAGCTTAGCGAAGCTTTAGGGATGCACGGGTCACGGGTTGAATAGAGCTGTTATGAATTTTC
>NC_051417.1:18841881-18842044 GCF_015228065.2 Penaeus monodon | reverse complement strand
TGAAGGTTTTATATATCAACATTAGATGTTTTTTAGAAATGAGAAATAAAACATAAAAAACTGTGTTCTGAACCCCACACGTGTCTGTGCATGAAGATGATTATAATGCCTTGAAATTTGTAGACTGAAAATTTTTCATATAGATTATAATCTAAAAACTAAA
>NC_051417.1:18840544-18840873 GCF_015228065.2 Penaeus monodon | reverse complement strand
TCTCTTGTTATCAGATGTTCAAGGAAATCGAGAGATGAGATTATTTTTCTCTCTCTCTTTCCCCTAAGTTCCGATATCGCTTACGACTCTGAGAGATTTTGGACTTAATCGGATTTTCCCATCAAGGCAATCTGATTACTTCGCGCTCCTCTGCTAACTTTTGGTCTGTTTCTTTCGAACTTTCATTTGTTTTTTGTTTGATTGTTTGTTTGTTATGAGATTTTTCTTGTTTTTGTTTTTGTTTTTGTTGTGATTGTTTCTTGAGTTTTTCATTTTCATTTTTTTCTCGTTTTTTGAGTTTTTTTCTTATTTTGTTTATCGTTTTTTTC
>NC_051417.1:18840194-18840326 GCF_015228065.2 Penaeus monodon | reverse complement strand
GTGTGAATTAATTTTGATTGAGACCAGGAGAGCAGTGAGGCAGTATTGTAACTAAGATAAAGGGAATAACATAAAAGGTGAATAATGATTAGAGGAGAGAATAAGAGGGAAATGCAGCAAGGGAGGAAAGAA
>NC_051417.1:18839841-18840104 GCF_015228065.2 Penaeus monodon | reverse complement strand
CGACAGAAATACGGACCTAGAAGGCACAATATGGCACAGTAAACAGCAAACCCGCCACTGGACTCCCCGAAGCCCGTGCATAACAGCATAATTCCTCAGGGAGTGTGCCTGGCCATAACAAAGCCAGGGGGCCATTGGGAGGCAGTCAGGCAGAGACGCCGACTCGAGCAAGCCACATTGGGCTCGAATCAGCTGTTCGGAGCAAAACTGAAACGATAAGTTTGAAACGAAAATATGGAAATGCATTTACTTCCGCAGTGAGA
>NC_051417.1:18839544-18839804 GCF_015228065.2 Penaeus monodon | reverse complement strand
CCTTGGATGAAAATATGGAAGAAATGGCGTTCGTTATTCGATGCAAGTAAGGAAAGAAAATAGGAAAAAGAAAAAGTTTAAGAGAGGAGTGGAGTTACTTCCGGGTTCCGAACTGAACAAGGTGATCTTTATCTTGCGAAAAAAACGAAGCCAAAAACAAAGACTTTTACTTCATTTTCGCTTTCATTAATCCAATTCCCACATTCAAATTTACAACATGGATCGCGCAGTTCCATCTCTACACAGACTTCTCCCCCCAA
>NC_051417.1:18839022-18839521 GCF_015228065.2 Penaeus monodon | reverse complement strand
ATCCCACCAGACCAAAGAAATACCAAACGTAACCCACACACTACCCGCCGCTTTATTCTCTCCCGGGTGTCTCTCGAGCGCCCCTCCCGACCTGTTTTGCAAGCCGAGGACAGGCAAAATGGCAATTCATATTCCTCAGACACTTTCCCGACCGAGCGAGGAGCCCACACAGGCCCGCCGATAGCTCAGAGAACTGGCGAAACAACAACCATTAGGAGAAAAGGAGGCCATTTCTATGCTGGAACTTCTTTCTCCTGTTATGGGCTCGGCGACCCGCTGCCCTTCTGTCGACGCTGTGATTACGCACGCATAGTACGCACACATGTATATTGGACATGCTCATAAAACACATATACATACATAAGGAAGGATATGCACTTAGGCAGAGGACTAGGATGTTTTCTAAAATTAGATGGATAAATAAATAAGATGCCAGTTCAATCCGGTAACAACGGCAATGAACAGAAGTGCAGTGGTTATTATAACAGGCCTGTACGTC
>NC_051417.1:18838630-18838696 GCF_015228065.2 Penaeus monodon | reverse complement strand
GACTAAGCACGACACAAACTTTTTTTCATTTTATACTCATTATTTATTGCACTTGTTGATTCTACT
>NC_051417.1:18837938-18838261 GCF_015228065.2 Penaeus monodon | reverse complement strand
GAGATAATATGAAAAAAAAATATCTACTCGTTGACCAACCATTTACCATTATGAATTGGAGGCCCTTGAGTTAACAAAGTTGCTCAACGAGGCAGTTAACGCCCCGGGCAGAGGACACAAATCATGGGAAGTGCTAGACAACAGTTACGTAAGAGAGGCATAACGTTAGCGCTCTTTGTTAGTCCCGAATGCGAGGAGAAACGTATGGCTTTTGTTACGCAGATAATGAAAGCGTTAGGGGCCGGGTTATTTCCTTGAAGATATTCTAGATATTTTTCCTTTGAGTTTCGGTGGAAATATTCCAGGCTTCCTAATTATGTGTG
>NC_051417.1:18836709-18836948 GCF_015228065.2 Penaeus monodon | reverse complement strand
TTTCTGTGTGAATGTATACTCAGATCTGTGCATTCACGTACGAATATTCCCAATTTAGGATTTACTCACATTTGACCGCAAAAGCATGCTCGGCGTGCCTTTGCTGATGCCACGTCAGGCAGAAAATCTATACAGCAAAGGAAAGGGTCTCACACAAGCACTGCTACTATGAAAAGGCTGAAGCACTTTTCACAGAGAAAAAAAAAATTAACCCAACAGAAAGAACGGCAATGATAAGG
>NC_051417.1:18836158-18836394 GCF_015228065.2 Penaeus monodon | reverse complement strand
GTCTTTATGTTTTGAGTGCAGCTCTCATGCAATTTATCCTAATAAAGCAATTATTTTCAATTTCTTTCCTGTTCGTGCATTCGATTTCGTCACTGTTGCATGTAACAGAATAAGCGTAGCAGCATGCAGGCAGTTTCCACGCTGTTAACTCGACAGCAAATTGTCAGAGTTAGCAGTAATCTGTCTTTGTTCATTTTGTTCATCATTTTTCAGTGTTGAACGTGTAGGTGGCCTTT
>NC_051417.1:18835611-18836013 GCF_015228065.2 Penaeus monodon | reverse complement strand
AAATTAAACGTGTATGTATACATGAACATTTATGTGTCCGAGTGCCCCTGAGCCTACATGCACATAAGCACATTGCCAACGCATTTGCATTCCGAAATGTAAAACCGACTCCATTCCCTGCACTCGGAATAAAGACCGAGTAGCCGGTTTATATTCCATTATAGCCAGCCAGTAAAGCTTGTGGGCCGTGTGATTTACAAGCAAAATATGTACGCTTCTCGAAATTGTATTATAGTAGAGCATCACATTCACTCTAGATTTAATACAGCCTCAACCTTGGCTCTCTATTTTTCATTCTTGCCTTCTGTTCGTCCATTTTTGAAGTTTTTAAAAAGTTAGATGCCATTCTTACCATATATAATTTCGCATTCTCGTGTAGTTATGAACTTTCTTTATAATCGA
>NC_051417.1:18834546-18835228 GCF_015228065.2 Penaeus monodon | reverse complement strand
CCATGGCCTTTTTAAAACGAACTTCACCCGCCGTGCAAATAAAACAACATCGAGATCTACTGCCATGACACCGGCGGCCACCATACACGGGAGGTCATGGCCACGTGATCAATACGAAACCAGCCCCCCCCCCACCACCTAATTCTCGGTAGAGGGGGAAGGGGGAGGGGAGGGGGGGAGGAAGGAGAAGCTGACGGAAGGGAAAGGAGGGGCGGGAGGAGGGAAGGGGAAGGGAAAGGGGGGAAGGGGGAGGAGGGAGGGGAGGGAACTGAAGAGGGGAGAAGGGGTTGATGGAAGGGAAAGGAGGGGTTAGAGGAAGGGACGTGGGGTGAGGAAGGTGGAAGGTGGATGGGAAGAGGAGACGGGGAAGAAAGGTGTTAGAGGAAGGGAGGGGAAAGGAAGGAAAGGGAGGGGAAAGGGAGGGGCGATGTTAGAGGAAGGGAAGAGAGGGGTAGGAGGGAAAAGGGGAAGGAGGACAGAAAGAGGGGAAGGGGAAGAGAGATGAGGAACGGCAGGAAAGGGGGAAGAAAGTGTTAGAGAAAGAGAGGCGACAAGGGAGCGAGTCAGGAGGAGTGAATGGAAGGGAAAGGGTAAGAGGAGAGTGAGAGAAGAACTATGGGACGTGTTTACGAAGGGACAGAAGGAAGGGAGATGCAGAAAGGAAGGAGAGTAGGAGAAAATG
>NC_051417.1:18834376-18834447 GCF_015228065.2 Penaeus monodon | reverse complement strand
ATACTTTATTTCATTTATTGCAATGATTATTCTTATCACATAAAAAGTAATTTTGCAGCGCATATGAATAG
>NC_051417.1:18833407-18833476 GCF_015228065.2 Penaeus monodon | reverse complement strand
GTTGGGGGAGAAAAAAACAAAAGGGGAATGAGGAAGTTGGGCAAGAGAGAGATATTGGTTTTCTAGCTT
>NC_051417.1:18832347-18832621 GCF_015228065.2 Penaeus monodon | reverse complement strand
CGTACCTAATAGATAATTTTACCCCCAGATTGATTATTCTAATGATTACGTTTATTCATTGAGGTAATTTATTTAATCACAGAATGAGTTTTCCCAAGCGCGATTATTCGAATTGTCCTATTACACAAATAATTCAGTGGGAGAATTTCTGAATTTGGAAAACGTGATTCTGAACCTGTGTGTTATCCCCCCCCCCCTCTCTCTTAAAAAAGATACTGATAGTAAAAAAGTAGATAAACAAATTGATGAACATGGGTGAATAGGCAAAAAGGTA
>NC_051417.1:18831939-18832193 GCF_015228065.2 Penaeus monodon | reverse complement strand
ATTTTTTTTTAAATCTATAGAGAGAGGAAAAAAGAAATAAAACAGGACAGTCAAAATTCACTAAACATAAAATTGAGCCATACATTTTGAGAATTATCATACATCCTTACATCACATCGTCTGAATTTCTGTACGATAATTTCCTTACCTTTGGACGACACTGAAAGGGATGTTGGCAAAAGGAGGTCGGTTTTCACATTATCATGTTGTAATGCCAATTAATGTCTAGATTTGAGATTTTTAAATTATTTTCC
>NC_051417.1:18830828-18830997 GCF_015228065.2 Penaeus monodon | reverse complement strand
TCGTATCTCGTTTTTCTTTCCTTTAGTCATCCTGTTTTTACCCACAGTGGTTTTCTGCCGCGAGCTTCGAGGCGAAAAAGAGCATGAGAGATCTCGGGAATTCCTTGGCGCTGAGATCCCGAGGATTCCCGAGTTCCCAGGCAATTCCCGGCCGCCGCGGGACCAGGGC
>NC_051417.1:18829980-18830119 GCF_015228065.2 Penaeus monodon | reverse complement strand
GTTTACTCTCACCAAAGGCTATCGATGCGTCTTAATTGCAGTTTTCTTAACGACACCGTCTTTCTCGGCCAAGCGCCGTGGGACTCCTCTTAGGTTCCATCTGTTCGATGAGTGAGATGCGGTAAAGATAAGGGGAAAG
>NC_051417.1:18826714-18826857 GCF_015228065.2 Penaeus monodon | reverse complement strand
TACCATTATAATAGTTTTCTTCTTCCTGGTCTCCGCATTCCTCTTCCTCCTACTTACTTTCCACTATCATCCTCTCCTTCTCTCGCCCGTCTCTCCTTCGCCCAGTCATGCAAAGCCACATGATCCGAATTTTCAGAATTATC
>NC_051417.1:18826042-18826500 GCF_015228065.2 Penaeus monodon | reverse complement strand
CTTGTCCTGTCCTTTCCGTCAAAGGCAAGCATGAGGAAGCATCACCCTCCCCCCCTCCCTTACCGAGCTTCCAATGAAGAAGAAGCGCGTGTGCTTGCAGAGTCTCCAATGCCCCAAATATCGATTAACTTCGCCTTGTTTGCTCGTTAGAGGAGCATTTTCCCTTCTTTTGAAATTCCTAACGTATTCGTATTGTGGATAAACTTTGTACATGTATGAGTTAGGAACAGGTGCGCGGTTTCTCAGTTCTTTCTATGATCCGATTAGTTCAAAGGCCTGGATATCGATTGCTTTTTGCCTTGTTTGCTCGTTATAATAGCGCTATTCTTCAGTTGGATCTCGTATTATATTTAGGTAAGTAGTTAAGTGTGAAATTTGGGATAGGTGTAATATCAGTGTAAAGTGTAAGTATGAATGTATAAGCGTCGGTGTGGGTTTTAAGAAAATGTGTAGCATGA
>NC_051417.1:18825887-18826018 GCF_015228065.2 Penaeus monodon | reverse complement strand
GAGGGGGGGGGGGTATGTGTAGTATAGGTTGTGGAATTCTTTTCTCGTCATTTTGATTTTCCGTTTCGAATTAAGAGTCAAGGACAAGGAAAGGTTAAAATCGTTTTTTTTTTAAGAACAAAGAACTTTTG
>NC_051417.1:18825448-18825817 GCF_015228065.2 Penaeus monodon | reverse complement strand
GTATCCAAACTACAGTATCTATCCGTATACCTAACCATCCTCGCTTCAATTTACCCAAATTTTCCATCATAAATCACCCTTAACTTAATTCTAACATGAACACGTTTAAGAAAGAAACATCACATGAGAACGGAACACACCATGGTACCACTGACAGACAAATGAATATCTGTATTTGCCCCAAAAAGAAAAGAATTAATGAAGAAGAAATGAGCGCGAGCGCCTCTTCAAAGAACAGAATAGACTTGAGACAAGCGAAGCCTCTCGCCTGAATGTGACACGCTGGTTTAATCCGCCGTGTCAGAATCCTAATTAAGTGACACTAGCAGGTGAGTGGGGGGAGGGGGGGTACAGCACCTGCCATGAAAA
>NC_051417.1:18824899-18825117 GCF_015228065.2 Penaeus monodon | reverse complement strand
ATTCCACATTCCTCCTCTTATTCATATTTCATATATTACATTTATATAATCTTTTAAGCATATATCTACTTCACCCAACCGTTTCATTATCAACAAAAGTAAAAATGGATGCAAACACTTACATACATAATGCGAATTCTTCATCAAACGTTGCACAACAAACGTTTACTAGGTAAAAAGAAAGAAACATCTTAAAGACATTATCACATCATGGCCTC
>NC_051417.1:18823361-18824259 GCF_015228065.2 Penaeus monodon | reverse complement strand
CATGGACAGCCACCAACATCGATTCGTGAACCCAAAAAAAGGATAAAGAGATTAAACTCAGTCACACCCCTTGAGACGCGCTCTTTTCGGGTTTTCGGAAACAGTGACGAGGTTCACACATAAAGGACTGAAGACTCGATACGATAGGAGGTGTTACTCGGCGCCCATTGTTGGTGTCTCGGGCGGATGCGAGTCGTGTGTTATCTCCTGAATAAACCTTGTGTCGCTCGCTCAGATTTACGTTCCCGGTTGGCGCGAGTGGAGGGAAGGGGTTGGGATGTTGTTGTTGGGGTCTGCGGGGAGACTGGTAAGGGCTGGGAAAAAGATCATGAATATATATAAAATTTGAAGAGTTATCCCTTCTTCACGAAAGGGATTCTAAATTCTTTGTTTTGTGTTGGAGAAAATATAAAGCCACTTGACGCTATTGTCATGTCAGCAAATGCACGACACAGAAGCGACGCAAACAGTCTGAATGATTCTAAACACCAGGCCTATCCCCCCCCCACACCCACGAGAGATTGAGACCACTCCGCCCCCTCCCACCATAACACGCCCCCTACCCCCACCTACCATAACACCAAACCACCTTGCCCTTTCTCCCTCAGTGGGCACCGAGCTCACGTCTCTACCAGCCGCCTTTCCTCCCCCTTTTGCGAGTGTCAGAGGAACCCCACGAGCTTCTGCCGAGGCCCGGACGCCGAGCCACAGCCTGTTTGCAACTCCTGCTTGGGGGAAGGGAGGGGGGAGGATAGTGCCACATGGAGATCGACTGGTGCATCGTATTTGCTTATCGTTTGCGCGAACAAGTGTCGCTTTTGGGCTTCGCTCGGCCCTCGCCGTAATAACGTGTCGATGAAAGTAATGAGGATTGTAAGTTAAAACATATAAAATATTG
>NC_051417.1:18822866-18822959 GCF_015228065.2 Penaeus monodon | reverse complement strand
CACTAATATGAGAGAAGCATCCAAACAGATAAACAAACAGAGGCAGAGAGCGAACTGCACAAATAGCCAGCCTTTACCTCGAAATTTGGCAAG
>NC_051417.1:18822320-18822607 GCF_015228065.2 Penaeus monodon | reverse complement strand
CTCTTGCAGTGGCATCATTATCAGAAGCATTGTCAAGACCTGTTGCATGGCGGCATGCAACTCGCACTTAGAGGTGCTGCACTCATGCATCAAATTTCCTGGACGAAAATGGAGGGTTCTCCTGTTACCATTACTGCGGTCTGGTTAATTCGCCCAACTTAGTCTCATCAGCATAATAGGCAAGGAGGCAAGAGCTCGTGTCTGTTGTTTGTGATGTTATTCGAAGCGTGAAGATAATCAGGCTTCTTGGTTGAAAAGGTAGAAAAATAGATTGATGAAATACAAAG
>NC_051417.1:18821860-18822289 GCF_015228065.2 Penaeus monodon | reverse complement strand
CAAGCAACTTATTAATGTGTTTGAAGACGTTTTTGTTTTTTTTAATGTCAACATCATCAGGTTTCTTGGTTAAAAAGATAAATAAGCATATAAAGGCAAAAAAATATATTTGCGACTCACGTAAAGCTACCTATTAATGCTTTTGGAAGTCGAGTCTTTGGCCTCTTGTAAGAAGAACAGATATGGGTACTGAAAGGTTAGACTATAAAAGCAGAAACGTATAACTATCTCGCTGCCAATAACTTAATGTATAGAGAATCCTCATTCCTGATGAGTTAGATACTGGGAAGAAGATTAAGCAGAGTTAAATATTCCGTTTGCTGTTTTCATCGTCTCTACACTGTAAAATATCCAAAGTTTTAAGGGTGAGAAATAGATAGCGATTAGTAATGATGATTCTTATCAGGATTTGGTATTCCAAGATCAGTT
>NC_051417.1:18820385-18820628 GCF_015228065.2 Penaeus monodon | reverse complement strand
CATGGCATCACATATATTGGCAATACTGTATTTCTATTAGAAATTACTCACAATGTACTGTTATTCATTGCCACTCTCATCTTATCCGTGAGGCACAAAACCTACCAAAAGGAGTAATATCAAAATGGTTAAACGGTTTAATGAAAGCGCCCGTGACGAGACGCGGGCGGGAGTTCTGGGGAAACTTTCATCCCGCAGCTGATAAGTGGCCAGCCAGTTCCCAGAGCGATCCAAGACGCCCAC
>NC_051417.1:18819238-18819400 GCF_015228065.2 Penaeus monodon | reverse complement strand
CTCTGCAATTGCCCCACAATCAGTGAAAGTGAAATAGGAGGTGAATAGAGGAGAGAAGCGAAAAAAAGGAAAAAAATCCAGTGTCAGTTTTGCTTTCCCAAAGGCATTCATTACGAGCAAGTAGAAATAATGATGTGTTCTAACCATGAATTACTGTCGACG
>NC_051417.1:18818037-18818157 GCF_015228065.2 Penaeus monodon | reverse complement strand
ACTTTAGATCGCGTCAATGTTTGTGCTTACGCCTATGTTTGTGCGAATGTGTTTCAAAACTAATGTGTATATATTTTAATTATCATTAGAGCTTCTATACAAAACGATAACCAACTTTCT
>NC_051417.1:18816738-18817364 GCF_015228065.2 Penaeus monodon | reverse complement strand
TAACGTAAGCCTGAAAACCCTCGGTCTTCCTTGTTATTACAGATTCCCCACGGGCGGTTTGCCTTGAGTGATGGCGTCGGTGGACTGTGCTTGTTTACTTGATTACGCTTCCTGGTGCTGACGACGCTCCACCCAAGCCCATGGATGAGGCAGGGAAACTGAGAGAAAATGCGCCTTTCCCCATCGCCGCCGCAGCCATGGTGAGCCTGGAGGATTAGCAGGTCAAGTGAGCCACGCCTCCTCTTTTACATCAGCTTAGCCGGATGCAAGTGAGGGATAAAGAGCGCTGACGAGGGACTCACACAACGCGAAGAGAGTAAATAAAGTGAGGCTGAAAGATGTTAAACGAGGCAAAAAGATATACGTTTTAAATCACCTACCCGCGGGATAGCAAACCTGCATGCGGGTTGGCCCACTCGCTGACACTGTTTGCCAAACGAGCATGCCAGAGGAAGAGGCACTAAATCTCTCCTTATACCTTTTGCTTTTTGTAAGTTTTGACTGATCATTGTATCGCCCCCCCCCTCCCGCCTTTGATATTTGCTTCATTGCACGCATGACACCACCCAAATGCTTAACTTTGAAAAATCAAAAGTTTGCTTGTCGCTGTGCAGTGAACTAGGATG
>NC_051417.1:18816250-18816676 GCF_015228065.2 Penaeus monodon | reverse complement strand
CAGTTCTGCATTTTTAGCCTTGGGTGAATTAACACGAATGTAATATGCAGACTATGTTGCAAGGGCGATACACATAGCAGAATAATGGAGGTAAAATAAATAAGAACAGGATAAAATTCAAATAAAAATGAAGTCCAACATATGATAACAGCAGAAGGAGATAATTATTACCTAAAACCAACTGCCAAATAAACAGTGCTTAATGGCACAAGTAATAAGAAACACACGCAAAAAATCAACAAAAACGAAAGCACGAGACACTCAGAAGCATTCAGTCCAAAAAAGTACAAAATTATATCCTAGAGTAAAACAGAAAACACAACAACAAAATACAACTTGTATATTTTAATAACCAAATAGATAGGGGAAAAAATCAATAAAAAAAATTAGAGAAATTGTAAGATCAGCGGGTACTTTACAGCCAGC
>NC_051417.1:18815816-18816109 GCF_015228065.2 Penaeus monodon | reverse complement strand
CCGTCCATATGTACCTATATTTATGTGCGCTTGTATCTATTATCTTTTACTTTTTTCTTTGATATAGAATCCATCCACTTTACTTTCAGTTTAATCTTCCTTCTGGCAAATCGATTCCAATACCCTTTTAGTTTTATTGTTGCCTGTAACCTTAGCCATAAAACGAACAAATGTAAATAATGGCTGTTTATGACACCCACTCTCCCTTGCCTTTTTATTTTGAAGAGATAATAGAAGAGAGATACAAATGAACATTGATATGAAGAAAAGAAAGGGGGGAAGAGAGCGCAAAA
>NC_051417.1:18815241-18815382 GCF_015228065.2 Penaeus monodon | reverse complement strand
ATCGGGGCATGAGGGATGAGGCGCAAACAGCATCCCGGGCGTGCACACAAGCGAGCTCGACAATGGCAGTAATGTAATCACTCCAAAATTTTTATAGCCTTCCGCGCCTCGATTGTGATAGTGCGTCGGCTCTCTCGTTAA
>NC_051417.1:18814245-18814785 GCF_015228065.2 Penaeus monodon | reverse complement strand
ATCTATCTATTTTGAATTTTACTCATTATAAGTTATACAGGATTTACGTAAGATTATCCCCATGTCTCATCTTCTTTACACGAAAGTCTTCCTTATTTTGAAAAATAGACTCGGAAAAAAAATATATGATGTTATATTGCATGTTGTAAACATCCCTCTCTATCCCCTTTTGCAACATGTGGATTTTGACGTCTTGCGAGAAAGGCAGGTATTGCAAGATAGTTTTTACTTGCTTGAATCCCCGCGTTGCAGAGTTTGGCATGTTAGGAGGAGAAAGTGGGTTGAGGTTCAGGTCCTTGCGAAGTGCGAACCTGGTGCTCTTGAACCCGTCTGCTTGGTTGAGTTCCTTGTGTTGTGGGATGAACCAGATGCTGGGTCGAGGAAGGGGGAAGGAGGGGGAGGAGGGAGAGGAGGAAGAGGAGGGAGAAGAGGGGGAGGAGGGGGAGGAGGGAGAAAAAGGGGAGGAGGGTGAGGAGGGAGAGGAGGGTTGAGTTCCTTGGTTGAGTTCCTTGTGTTGTGGGATGAACCAGATGCTGGGTC
>NC_051417.1:18813475-18813567 GCF_015228065.2 Penaeus monodon | reverse complement strand
AGCGTAGGGGAAAGTGGCTGTCTACTTTATAAGCTACTTAGAAAGCTAGAACTTGGCGCTGAAGTTTTGAAAGTTGGAATGAAGTTTTGCGA
>NC_051417.1:18812803-18813233 GCF_015228065.2 Penaeus monodon | reverse complement strand
GAAACCGGGCGTTAGGGTGCAACTTGCATCCTACTCATTAATTGCAAGCACGATAAGGAGCATCAGAAACTAAACTAACATGAAGTTCACCGTCGGGGAACGATCCTACAAGCATAGGGACAGACGCTTCTTCCTGACACTCGCCTTCCTGACAGTCTTTCCTGACACTTTCCTTCCTGTAATCCTTCCTGACACTCCTTCTTCACGCTTTCCTTCCCGACACGTCTTTCCTTCCTAACACTCTCTCCTGACACTTGCCTTCCTGACACTTTCCTTCCGGACACTCTTTCCTGACACTTTCCTTCCTAAAACTCCTTCCTGACACTCTTTCCTGACACTGTCCTGACAATCCTCCCTAACACTCCTTCCTGACACTATCCTTCCTGACACTTTCCCTTCCTGACACTTTCCTTCCTAACACTTTCCTTCT
>NC_051417.1:18811322-18811528 GCF_015228065.2 Penaeus monodon | reverse complement strand
GGTTGATATGAAGGACGAAGCGGACACTGACCTGAGGCATCAATTGGCGTACCAGGAAACGACCCCGATTATTCACGTAATCTGGATAATCTCCGTCATTGTGGATGATTTAGGAGTAAGCCGAGAACGTTATTTGGTGAAGCTTCGAAATATCAAGGCATGGAAATGTTTTGTCGTAGGGAGATGATAATGATGTTGCAAGTAAC
>NC_051417.1:18808611-18808683 GCF_015228065.2 Penaeus monodon | reverse complement strand
GCATACGGCTTGGAAATACATCACTGCCGGGAGATGTGAGAAAAGAAGAGGAAACTGTGGCAAATATGATCA
>NC_051417.1:18806943-18807153 GCF_015228065.2 Penaeus monodon | reverse complement strand
GATATAGAATCCATCCACTTCACTTTCAGTTTAATCTTCCTTCTGGCAAATCGAGTCCAAACCCTTTTTAGTCTTATTGTTGCCTGTAACCTTAGCCGTAAAACGAACAAATGTTAATAATGGCTGTTTATGACACCCACTCTCCCTTGCCTTTTTATTTTGAAGAGAATAAAAGAGAGAGACAGATGAATAATGATAGGAAGAAGGGAA
>NC_051417.1:18806518-18806847 GCF_015228065.2 Penaeus monodon | reverse complement strand
GATAAAGGGAGAGCAAAATGCCAATAAAATACCTTTACAATACAATTAGATATAATGACCTCTTTCGTGATGATTATGAAAAATTGTAGATTTTTCCTTGTTTCTTTTTAATGAAGTTTGGCTAATTGATCAAAGGATGAAAATTGTATAGAAAAATATGAATCGTTTTTCTTTTTATCAATCTGTTAATTTCATGATTCGTATTGGCCATGGATTTGTTATAAGGAGTGCAAGCAATAGATATAATGATGATCATGGTCTGTTATCACTATTCTCTTTATTACTATTGTAATCGTTATCATTTCTATAATGATTTTTACCAATATCGA
>NC_051417.1:18805945-18806170 GCF_015228065.2 Penaeus monodon | reverse complement strand
GCATCAAATGATCCATTTATCACACCGTTTCTCAACTTTTTTGATGTCATGAAAAAAACGCATATCTTTTCGTTCACAGTCGACGGCAATGAACTGTTAATTACATTCATAATCACCATGTTTATCGCTCAGTTCAAATAATCAGGTTTTCGTTCGGAACATGGAAAACAGCTCTTGATTCTGGGCAGCAAATTAACAGGTCTTGATAGCACGTAAACAGAACTA
>NC_051417.1:18804423-18804874 GCF_015228065.2 Penaeus monodon | reverse complement strand
GCTAGATCCTATATCTTTTAGTAAATTACATATATGAGGAATTGAAAAAGTTCTACTTTTGTTTCTGAAACTGCAAAAGGAAGAACAAAAAAAGGGATAGAGAGAAGAAGAAAGAGAAAAAAAAAGAAAAAGAAAAGGAAAAAATATATTCTAAAAAATAAAGAGAAAAAAAAACAAGAGAAACGAAAGAAATATAGACAAAACAAGAGGAAGAAAAAGAAAACTCGAAAAAAACAATGGAATTTCAAAACACTAAATTTCCGTTCGTTGACAGTTGTCAGATTTCGCCAAAGACCTTTTTCCTCCGACTTGACCTTTGACCTCTGGAGGATCCGAATTTTACGTCGTTTCGAATCGAATGAGAAATGATTTTTCGTCAATTTGTGTGATGGGGATTTTTTACTCTCTCTTTTAGTGTTTTGTGGCGATCTTTCGGAAATTGGTGGTTGGT
>NC_051417.1:18802169-18802968 GCF_015228065.2 Penaeus monodon | reverse complement strand
CTATCTTTTCTCCCATATTCGCTTTCACAATTTCTTTCTTCAAATCTCCAATTCTATTTTGATGTATCATCCATCAATCGATTATTCATTTTTTGACGATTAAATGGTTTGTAACTATTCACTTCTAACATATCTTTCACTGCAAAATATCCAATTGTGATTTGTTGTCCACCTACAACAATCCACTTATAATCTATTATTATCCACTCCCTTTCCTATCTTTTTCCAATATATTTCATCCATCCTGCGACTATTATTCTAATTTAACACCCATCCACAACCAATTACTTTTAATATATCATCCACTCCGTAGTTATCTTTTTCTAATCTCTTACTCACCCCACAAATATCCATTTTCAATATGTTATCCACCAAACACATATTCACTTCTATCAGACATCCCACAACCATCCACTTTAATCTACCATCCACCCTAAAACCATCCACTATTATCCACCCCACAACCATACACTTTAATCTACCATCCACCCTAAAACCATCCACTATTATCCACCCCACAACCATACACTTTAATCTACCATCCACCCTAAAACCATCCACTATTATCCACCCCACAACCATCCACTTTAATCTACCATCCACCCTAAAACCACTCACTATTATCCACCCCACAACCATACACTTTAATCTACCATCCACCCTAAAACCACCCACTATTATCCACCCCACAACCATACACTTTAATCTACCATCCACCATACAACCACCTGCTTTAATATATTGTCAACAACATCCACTAAAACCATCCACTATCATCCACCCCACAACAATCCTCTTA
>NC_051417.1:18801926-18802090 GCF_015228065.2 Penaeus monodon | reverse complement strand
TCCCCAACTATCCATATCTAATTTACTATCCATCCCTCTTAATTTATTCACCACCTCTCTCTCCCCACCTCTCTCTCCTCCCACGTCCATGTGTGCCTAATATCTTTATAATTACAGAGGCGAGGAACCCTCTTCATCTCTTGTTTTTGAAATGTAAACACTTC
>NC_051417.1:18801302-18801384 GCF_015228065.2 Penaeus monodon | reverse complement strand
ACAAAATCACATACAAAACACTAAAATAATAAATAAAGAAATCACCAGATCACTGTGGTCACTCTCCGAATAAATATTCGGT
>NC_051417.1:18800818-18800967 GCF_015228065.2 Penaeus monodon | reverse complement strand
GTGGTGCTTAAAACTTCAGTAACTCAATCAATACAGTAACTCAATAAATAAAAGTAGATATAAAAGTAAAGTTACTATAAAATCTTTGAATTAAAATGATAAACTTCTCTGTGTATTAAAACTAAAATCCATAAGATATAAAGGTTCTT
>NC_051417.1:18799611-18800370 GCF_015228065.2 Penaeus monodon | reverse complement strand
CTAGATGGGACCAAGTCGTTCACTACAACTCCTCCCCCTGCAAGCGCGGCAGCCCCTGGTTGACGTGCTAAGAATCATGGTTAGCGTTGCAGGAATACTGAGGCGGTGATCCATGGCAAGAGGACGGTTCTGCGGCAAAGCATTTCCAGGACTTCAACTGAAACCAGAGAAGATTGATTAATATAGGTTTTACGTGAAATAAATTTGCCAATATTTCTACGGGTAAGTGACGTGATCATATGGTGAACACGACCCACGACTGACTCCCCATAGAACCTTGTATGACTCACGACCCTGTGCCTGGAATGCCTATGCCTCCTCGTCTGGTCCATCGTTTCTTCGACTCGGTCCCGGGATTCCTGGGTCTGCCAAATCTTCCTCCTCGTCCTCGAAGCGAAGGTGGTCATCTCGATCATCGGCCGGCTGATCGGGATCGTCAACTTCCTCCTCGGGTCTCGGCGGCGGTTCGGCAAAGCGGGAGTCTCCTCGGGGCACGTACTTCCTCAGCTGGTTGATATGGCACTTTAATTCCTGGTGTGGGGTAAAAGGATTCTCGACGACGTAGTTTACGGGTCCGATTTGCTTGACGACCCTCACAGGCCCACTCCATCTCGGCGCCAAGGCTGCTACACGGCGCGGTCGTATCGGGCGTATGAGCTTCACCAGTACGAGGTCTCCCACCTGTGGACGAAACCTGGTCCTTACTTTTTTGTCATAGTCGCGAGCCCATTCTCTCTGGCGTTCCTCGCGCTCTGGACG
>NC_051417.1:18798577-18799456 GCF_015228065.2 Penaeus monodon | reverse complement strand
GAGTGCGAGGCGGACATAAGGAAGCATCCGGTCCCAATCCTGAGGATGCTGACCTACCAGTGTGGCCAAAGAATCTTTCAGAACCCTGTTCACCCTTTCAGCCATGCCATTTGCCTGCGGGTGATAGCACGTAGTATACATAGTTTTTACCTCCAAAATTTGACAAACTTGTTTAAACAATTGGTTTGTGAATTCACTACCATTGTCTGTTAATAAAGTTCGAGGCGGACCAAACAACGTAAAAAAATTATCTATAAAAGCATCGGCTACCGAACTAGCCTCTTTGTTAAATAATGGCACCAATTGCAAATAACGTGTAAAATGGTCTATAATGACCAAAACATACCTGTGCCCTCGGGCTGACGACACCATTTCTACAAGATCAGCCGAAACTCTTTCAAATGGCTGAGTTACTTCAGGCATAGAGGCGAGAGGTGCTTGCCTGGAAGCAAGACCCTTCCTCCTCTGGCACTGCACACATGACTGCACGAACCTCCGAACCTCGGACAACATTTGCGGGAAATAATACCGTTCCCTAAGCCTGCAGTAAGTTCTAAAAATGCCTGGGTGAGCAGCAGATCTATCACTATGAACTATTTCCAGTACTTTACCTCTTAAAGAGCGAGGGATGACGAGTTGTTGTATCACCCTCTCTGGCAAGACTCGATGGTGATACAAGAGGCCGTCCCTTAACTCGAATTCATCGAGCGGGAGCGGAATCCTTCTCCTCGGTGCCCTTTCTTCCCGGAGATAGTACATTATTTCATTCCACAGCGGATCATCCTGCTGTGCCTGGGCCACCTGCTGTGAATCAAGCACGGCATCTATAATATCTACCTTCCTACTCAAAAGGTCTGGGAGGTGATGTGATGCCCCGGG
>NC_051417.1:18797769-18797957 GCF_015228065.2 Penaeus monodon | reverse complement strand
AAGAATTTACTGCTAGTTGGGATTTTGCGACATTCAACCGGAATCCGGCTCGAGCCAAGAGGCCAAGAACCTCATCGAGATGAGACAGATGCTCCTCGAAAGATCTCGAATAGATGACAACATCATCTAAGTATGCTACAGCATGTTTTCCCAGAACTGAGCTTAAAACTGCGTTAATTGCACGTTGG
>NC_051417.1:18797417-18797687 GCF_015228065.2 Penaeus monodon | reverse complement strand
TATCTATCCCTGGCTCCACCTCTATTGTCCAGTAAGCCGACTTAGCATCAAGTGCAGAGAACCATTGCGTACCTGATAGTTCATCGATCATCTGGTCGATCCTGGGCATGGGATACGCGTCTGCTGTAGTGACGCGATTTAATTTCCTATAGTCGACGCAAAAGCGTATACCCCCATCTTTCTTTTTCACCAACACCACAGGTGATAACCAAGGAGATGATGGGGAAATAACCCCTTCCCTCAGCATCTCATCACATTCGTCCCGAATCG
>NC_051417.1:18795678-18797284 GCF_015228065.2 Penaeus monodon | reverse complement strand
TAATATAGCCATCAACTGATCTCTTCTAAACGAACCAAGATGATCAAGCTTAGCAGCCTGTATGACCGACTCACCCGAAGGAGTTGAAATGGTCAAGACGTCCGTACTCACTGGAGGAAAGACGTCAAAGTCGTCAGCATCATAACCAAAATCGCCGGTTCCATGCTGGGCATCAAAAGAATCGGTAAAATCATGGAAACACGAATCCTTAAAATCTAAAACATTTGTATTAAAACCATCACCAAAATTAGAAACCAAATTATTAAAACTATTAGAAAACCCAGTAAAACGATCTGAAAAATGAGAGTCCGTATCATGACACTCATTTCTAAAATCATTTCCAAATCCCGAATCATAAAAATCACCCCTTGTGGACTCAAAGACTTGGTCTATACTTTCTAGAGAAGCTATATGCGCTCCTTGTTGTAAGATAACTGGGACTTTGCGGTCGTTCACGACCCAAATGGATACCTGGCCTTCCGAAACCTGTGTAAGGCTGCGAGGGATTAACACCTGGGCTGTTTTGCCCGTGACTATAGCATCCATCCTACTTTTATCAAAAACAACCCCCGGCACGAATCTTCCCATCTCTGGTGGGCAAACTAGAGTTTCTAAACAAAACACTGGCGTGGTACCTTCAATATCACTGAACCGTTTAGGCATACGACGCTCGTGTAATAATTTAATGTTCAAGGATGCAGTGTCACTATAAGTCATTCGGACACGGACCCCGTTAAGCGAGATGTAGCTTCTTTGTGGAGAGTGAAAAGAGACCATTCGGAAATTGAACCTTCTTAATAAATCCATACCTATTAAGATATCGCCTGGAAATCTTACTTCTTCCGAGACGATGTTTACCTCGTGTTTACATTTCACTTCCTCGCTCAGGAAAAAGGACAAACTTACGGACTCTACCGCGCGAAACGAGTGGCCTGAAGCACCTCGTAATGTGCGAGACGAAGGTCTAACCGATTTAATATTCATTTGAGCTTTCATTTCTTGCTTCATCAAAGTTACCTCTGACCCAGTGTCTACGAAGCAAGTGCACATTACCCCGTTGACTTTCAGCGATACAAGAGGTCTTCCCACCTTTATCCGATCATTAATTGGTGTAACCTTCGAATCCTTGACCGATCCAACCTTTTTAGATTCCCCCCGAATTCGCCGCGCGGGAAGCTGGGAATGGGCGCGCCCCGCGGGCGGAGGAAAAGGGCAGTTACGAGAAATGTGACCTTCCTCTTTACAGGTATAACACCTAAGTGAATTGGATGAACTGGGCACATTCTGCCTCCCCCTGCAATCTTCATCACTGTGGTTACGGGAATTATGAAAAGAGCAGTACATAGATGGAGATTTCCGCACACGTGATGTTTCATTTGGTTTTGCCTGCCTCTCGGTACATTTAGCATTACTCATGCGAATGCTCCAGCATCGCTGCGCAGCATCCACCAGAATCTGAAGCGAATCTTCCTCTTTTAACGCGAGAGCTTCCCTCAGCCACTGTGGCAAACCTTGAAGAAACACCCTACGAATTAATTCGTCTGGCATTCCTACTGACCTCGGGTAATCTTTGACCCCTTGATAGACAACGGACTCTATTGCTACA
>NC_051417.1:18795304-18795391 GCF_015228065.2 Penaeus monodon | reverse complement strand
AGGAGTTTCAGCCTTGAAAGGTGGAACAGGCTCTTTGTAGATCACATACTCCACGGAAGATGAATTAAAATTAGCCGCATTACTAGG
>NC_051417.1:18794730-18795227 GCF_015228065.2 Penaeus monodon | reverse complement strand
GAGCGCCATAGCTTTCTGCTAATGTAGCATATCGCTCTTGCATGGCCGTGAGCTGATCACTTAGTTGTTGGCATCTCTGGCTCAATTCCTCATACATGGAGAGGTCTATATTTTCTCGCAACTGCATTGACATGTCACGTGATACTTCTGCAGATCGCGGTGAACTCGCTGTTGATGTACCGGGATTACCCTGCTCTTCAAGCACGCGCCTACTACGCTTTTTCATGATACCTTTAATAAAACTTGTTAAGCAAGAAACAACGAAACTTAAAAAGGTAAATACCAAATGAATCACCACAACTGTTACGGTTATCGACTACTTGTTTATTTTCTACCCGTACTTGTTTAACACTATGATCGACCTTTACTCACCCGGCGCTTGCTTAACCTGCTGTTACGCTCGTTACTCTACTGACGTTAAGCATGATCACTCTTACCGCATCAAATTAATCAAGCTACTTTAGTTCGTCCCACCGCTCGGCACCAAAAATGGACGT
>NC_051417.1:18794189-18794271 GCF_015228065.2 Penaeus monodon | reverse complement strand
ACAAAATCACATACAAAACACTAAAATAATAAATAAAGAAATCACCAGATCACTGTGGTCACTCTCCGAATAAATATTCGGT
>NC_051417.1:18793706-18793855 GCF_015228065.2 Penaeus monodon | reverse complement strand
GTGGTGCTTAAAACTTCAGTAACTCAATCAATACAGTAACTCAATAAATAAAAGTAGATATAAAAGTAAAGTTACTATAAAATCTTTGAATTAAAATGATAAACTTCTCTGTGTATTAAAACTAAAATCCATAAGATATAAAGGTTCTT
>NC_051417.1:18792674-18793258 GCF_015228065.2 Penaeus monodon | reverse complement strand
CTAGATGGGACCAAGTCGTTCACTACAAGAGCCAGAGGGGGGGGGGAAGATAAGAGAAGGGAGAGGAAAAGAGGGCTAAGGGAAGGGAGTGGGAGGGGAGGGAGACCCTAGATTAAAGGAAGGGAAGGGAAGGGAGAGGAAGGGAGGGCCAAGGGAAAGGAAGGGAAGGGAGTGGGAGGGAAGGGAGAGCCAGATGAAGGGAAATGAAGGGAGAGGAGGGGTGGGCCAAGGAAAAGGAAGGGAAGGGAGAATGAGAGGGGAGGGAGAAGCAGATTAGAGGATGGAAAGGGAAGGGAGGGGAGGGAGAGAAAGAGGAAAGCAAGGGGAGGGAGTAGGAAGATTTAAGAAGGGAGGGAGAAGCAGGAGGGTAAAGGGAGCTACGAGGGGTGAGGGTGAGAGGAGAAGGAGAGTAAGGGAGAGGAGGGAGGGAGGAAAGGGGGGGGGAGATGAAGGCAAGATGTGAGAGGGAGAAGAAAATAGAGGATTGAGGGAGGGAGGGAGACTTCAAAGGGTGAGGGAGAGGGATAAGGAGAGAGGAGGTGAGGGGGAAGGAGAAATAAAAGGAAGGATATGAATTGATTCAC
>NC_051417.1:18791111-18792262 GCF_015228065.2 Penaeus monodon | reverse complement strand
CTACCTATTTTAAAGAAAAAATAAATATATACTGTATCTGTAAAATCAATAAAATAATACACAATATAATAAACATATGTTGGCCATGAGCTCTATTAGTTGGAAAGTGAGGGCCCCGACATCATGCCATGAGGCCGTCACAGACCCAAAATAGCTTGTCTTTGGTAGAAAGTCCAATGACAAATGCATCTCCGTGGTAGTTTCACAAGACTTCACTTTTCCGTGAGGGGAAGGGAGAGGACATTTTGGACGTGTAAAGACAGTTAGGGCTGACTCATAACGTCGATGCTGAAGAGGATCCAGAGAAAAGATCGGCTCCGCTGCGTGAGTTTTAGATGGTGATGATAAATAGGCACGCGGGCTAAGAAAAGGAAGGTAAGGCATAACTCGTGCTTCATAAAGTATCCAGATACTTTACTTTTCATGATAATAATTCTTCTGTGTTTTTCATAATCAGATTTGCCACCAAAGGATGCTGAGAAAGATCTTCATTTCTGTCCTGAAATCTCGAAGATTTATTTTCCCCTGAACTGGTATTTGCAACTAAGTCTTTATGTTAAACTGCACTTGCCACAGAGTGCAATAATCACGCACGAACTGAAGAAAAGCTCATGAGAACGTCGCTCAGGTAAACATTCAAGAGCAGCAACCCCATCATAGATCTCCCATTATGTCTTCCCCGTTAAGTAACTTTGCCACTATAACTTCCCCTATTGCCATAACTTTTGGGTAACTGGAGAGTAACTATAGAAGTATCCCTTAAGGTAACTGGTGTGTAACTCCAGCAAAAATCCTACGATGAAGTTTTGATGGAAAAGCGCTTGGTCATACACCGTCAAAAAGACCCCCAAAGTCTAAGGCGATGACGCAGGTGATGAGAACGACATCCAGAGCGTCTTTCCAATCTTTGAAAAGCTGAATTAGGAGGTCTTCCGCGGAACTGTCTTTCCTGATCATCTGTCGACTGGATGAGAAATGGTGTTCATTATAGAAGTCTGTGATTTGATCTGCAATCATTTTCTCAAATATCCTACTCTCGACTGATAGGAGTGATATAGAGTGATAGTTATCGGGGTTCGATTTCGTTCTCTAGTTCACTTCTTTGAAAAGTGAGGACTGATATCATCTCTGACTTTTTTTCTTACTTTCTT
>NC_051417.1:18790556-18790911 GCF_015228065.2 Penaeus monodon | reverse complement strand
GTGCATTTCTCATTTTCTCTATCATATTCCCTTAATTTCCTCATTCACATTTTCTTCTTTTTCATTACACTAATCGTCTTTCGTGCAAAAAAAAGCACGTGCTAAGTCATCATCACTTCCTCACAAGTCTCTTCCTCAAACAGCTGATCTCTGAGACAGGCCAAGGTACTCGTTAGTTTAACACACGTGTAAACAGTGGGTAGTGGACATGTGCCCCTTTAAGCCAGAACTGCTGTGGTAAAACATCAGCATTTGTTACATTATGATGCATATGAAGGGGGTTGGGGGGGGGGGAGGAATTAACTTTTACTGCACGCTCTTTCCCATACATTACACTCATGCACGCATATCCAGT
>NC_051417.1:18790069-18790282 GCF_015228065.2 Penaeus monodon | reverse complement strand
TTTCGGCCGGTTGCCTCGGCTCGACAAAAGTCTTGTGAGATAGGAAGAGCTCAGGAGGAAACCTTATTGTGCCCAGGATATAATTACCCGAGTCTTCTCAGGCACAAAGGGCGCCGCGCCTCAGACACCACAGGAAACAGGCACCGGAGTGGAGAGGGACGCTGCCGTGCTCAAGCCCTCGTATATGGCGTGTCCAGATGAATGGTTGGGCTA
>NC_051417.1:18789771-18790019 GCF_015228065.2 Penaeus monodon | reverse complement strand
CTTCAAATTCTGCTGCAGTAGACAGGTTCACGAAAAGCTTACAAGCAAATCCCAACACCCCGCGGCTTAACCTGCAAAGCCCAAATATCCCCTCCGGCGAAGGGCTGACGAAGGCAGGCAGGTCGGAGCCGCAGAAAAGGGCGCGAAGGTGGGCGAGAACGGAGGACATTTGCAGGCGGAGGAACCCGAGGTTGGCTGACGAAGGCTGCGGGTGACTCAAAGAACTATTATTATTGTATGCACATCCG
>NC_051417.1:18788216-18788441 GCF_015228065.2 Penaeus monodon | reverse complement strand
GTTAGCCCCTAGTTGATAGTGAATTTAGAGCAGAAAATACAGATCCTTTGTTCTTAGTCACCTTTGTCTCAATTCCTGCCTGAATGAAATTAGCACATTCTCCTTGCATCATCCGCCCTCTATCAGTTCTTGTCTGAGTGTCAGAAAAGAAGGAAAAAAGAGAAGAAGAGAAAGATGGGGGATAGTAATTAAGTGAATGAATAAGTCAAACAATTGATATCCCTT
>NC_051417.1:18787930-18788111 GCF_015228065.2 Penaeus monodon | reverse complement strand
ATGAGTATCCTCATATTCGCCTACTCAAACGCCACACTCAAGAAGATGAACTTTCTCTACAGGTTCTCTTCTTTAATAAGGAACCGATATCATGCAAATGCAACTTGAACTCATCTCCCGCCCAGCTCCGGGGGTTGGGAATTCCCTACATGTCTAGCAGCTGTCCCACTAACTTCCCAAA
>NC_051417.1:18787678-18787843 GCF_015228065.2 Penaeus monodon | reverse complement strand
GGGAAGTAGAATCTTTCGAAACTTAAACTCGTATTTTGTGCTTGACAGGGATGACTGTTGTCTGCGATTTTCGGTTTCCAGGCGACGATTATGGCCTCTGTGCGGCTGGCAGGTGGCGGCGCCGGTAATGGCAGATTACGGTGTGGCAGCGGGGGGCCTGGCACC
>NC_051417.1:18786096-18786315 GCF_015228065.2 Penaeus monodon | reverse complement strand
GCCTCTTATCCTCGAGAAAGCAAACAATACCAGGAGACGCAAGACTTTAAAGTTGCGTCACGAGTCCCGAGTCGAGAGCCGGCCAGCGCTCGGCCTCGAAAGAGTACGTCTAGAAACTGAATTCGCTTGAAAACTTCCTTCCTGTTTCGCCCGACTCGGATGTGAACGAGGCAGGATGCTGCGGAAGATGCTGTCATGAGGCTGGTATCTGTGCCGAGG
>NC_051417.1:18785917-18786021 GCF_015228065.2 Penaeus monodon | reverse complement strand
ACTAAGATATGTAAGGGACTGATCCCCAGAATGCAGATGGTGCGGCGGTAAAAGATCAAGTGTATATATTCCTATTTTGCTTTTGTCTCTTTGTCCTCTCTGTG
>NC_051417.1:18785128-18785286 GCF_015228065.2 Penaeus monodon | reverse complement strand
CTCTGCGCTAGATCTCTCACATTACCATTCGATGCGCATATTATTGCAATTAACACACGCGCGCCATAACTGTTATGCTCGAAATATCTTTCTTTTTTTTTAAGAAACGGGCGCGCGGAACGAGTTCGCTCAGGGTTACAAATGTTAGTTGGCGATCC
>NC_051417.1:18784501-18784675 GCF_015228065.2 Penaeus monodon | reverse complement strand
TGGTTGCTCTGGTCGCAGCTGCCTTGTTATTATGTTAATATCTTGAAGCAGGTGACAAAACAAGGCAGTCCTGTAGATGGCGTTGTCGGATGGTCACGTGTTATGGTTATGTTAGATGACGCTGTGTTGCCAGAAAGCATGATAACTAAAACCAATAAAAACGATTCACTGCAC
>NC_051417.1:18783652-18784433 GCF_015228065.2 Penaeus monodon | reverse complement strand
AAAGGATGGTAATGAAGAGAGGGAACGATTGTTATAAAAGAAAAGAAATTCACAGCTTTCGGAGTTGTTTTATCAATTCGAGAAATCATTGCAATGATAATGTCTCACTCTCAGCAGTTATTAAACTACAAACGTTAAAATGTGTCACTCCTTGAAATCTATTCATTTTGTACATATATAAAATAAATTATTTTAAGAAATATTTTACCGTGGATTCTTGGCAATAGTGCATATGGCAGTGAACCTTACTGGAATGGAAACATAAAATATAAAGAGAAACAAGACAGATGATGTATTAAGCCGTTTTTTAAGGTGTCAGGAAACCATTTAGCAAAGTGTGCATGACGGAACTGAGTGTGCTCTCATTGCGTTTGTTGATGAAGGCAAAAAAAATGGAAATTAGCTAAAATAAAATTATAAAAAAGGCAGTAACCAAGCAACAACAACAACAGCAGAAAGAGTGGATTCTTTTTTTTAATCTAAATACGATAAATTATAAATTACGACTTTCATGCAAACAGCGCAGGGGTAGCACTTAGATATAATCATACCGGCCAGACATGTTAGGAATTCAAATACCGGTAGCATTAAGGATTTAGAGGATGCATACACACGAGTTCTGCATTAAATAAAGCTGGGATTTTATAAGCATATTTAACGTGCATACTATAACTCAAAATCATTTATACGTATACACACCCCCTTAAGACTATAGTTATTGTGCTTCTGACTAACGAATTGTATTATATTAATCAATTTATTAATCTTTTTATGGTCAATA
>NC_051417.1:18783025-18783216 GCF_015228065.2 Penaeus monodon | reverse complement strand
ACTTTCCACTTCTTATTACCGATTCCTTTGTCTTTTCAAAGGCAAATCAACCCGCGTTAAAGAGTAAGCCTGCTACTGAGGGGGACGCTGCAGAAGGCGCAGTAGAACAACTTAGCATGATGAAAATTGACCGACCTGCCCTTCCGCCCTCGCGATTCAAGCCTTTCCGGAGAATCGAATGAGAGTGTGGA
>NC_051417.1:18781308-18782673 GCF_015228065.2 Penaeus monodon | reverse complement strand
ATACACACGCACAGAACCCTCCCCACCAACCCCGCCCACCCTCTACAGTCATTCCTACCTCAGACCCCCCCTCCTCCTCCTCTTCTACAGCCATTCCTGCCTCAGACCATCCCCCCCTAATCCTCTACAGCCATTCCTACCTCAGACTGATTCCTGAATGGAGTATTACAAGCCGCCCGTCGTTTCTTCTTAATCAGCTGTTCCTGGGATCAGCTGAGTCCTTCCGCCCACGGCTCTGAGGGAAGGAGAAGATGGGAGAAGGGAGAGAAAGGGAGAAACGGGAATAAAGGGAGAGGGAGAGGATGGGGGAAAAGGGAAGGATAGGGTAGGAGAGGAAGGAGGGAAGGGAGAGGATGGGGAATAAAGGGGAAGAGAGGGGGGTGGGAAATGGGAAAGGAAGGGGGAGGGTGGAAGGAAGAAGTGAGAGAGGATGGGTAAGGTAGAGTATGAGCGAAGAAGCAAGTGGGATGGGAGAGGAATGGGGAAGAGGGACAAAAGGTGATAGGGGAAGAAGAGGGAAGGAAGAAGAAGGAGAAGAGGGAAGGGAGGAGAGGGGAGAGAAAGAGGAATAGGGAGAGAAAAAAAGGAAAGGCGAAAGCAGATATGATGAGAATGAAGATAGGCAGAGGAAATAGATAGGAAGAAGCGGAATGAGAGAGGAATGGAGAAGGAAGAAGGAACAAACAGGAAGAGAAAGGAGAAAGGAGAGAAGAGGGAAAGGCGAGGAGACAACCAGAGCGAAGAAAAAGTTAGGGAAAAGAAGCAGAAAGAGCAAGGAAAGAGGAAAGGAGAAGTAAACACAAAAAAAGGCGGATGGAAGAGAAAAGAAAAGCAGAAAAAGCAGAGTGTGGAAGAAAAAGCAGACACAGAGAAAGAGAAGGAAAGGAAGGAGAAGCAGGTAAAGAGAACAAGCGGGAGGCAGGGGAAGTAGAGGACATAACAAGAAAAGAAAAGAACACGGAGAGGGTGGAGGAGAAAGCAGATACGGAGAGGGTGGAGGAGAAAACAGACACGGAGAGGGTGGAGGAGAAAACAGACACGGAGAGGGTGGAGGAGAAAGCAGATACGGAGAAGGTGGAGGAGAAAGCAGATACGGAGAGGGTGGAGGAGAAAACAGGCACGGAGAGGGTGGAGGAGAAAACAGACACGGAGAGGGTGGAGGAGAAAGCAGACACGGAGAGGAAGAAGAAGCAGGTAAAGAGAACAAGCAGGAGGCAGGGGTGAGCAGAGGACGAGCCAGCTTCCAAGAGCGAGGGTAATCAGTCTCCAAAAACATCGGGCCTAATAAGCCTCGGCCAATTTCGCGGAAATTCGCACAAGCTGGACGAACAAGATGCTGCGCGAAATGGATGTGGGGAAGGATGC
>NC_051417.1:18780733-18780902 GCF_015228065.2 Penaeus monodon | reverse complement strand
ATCGTACCTTTCCCTCTGGGTTAGTTCCTCTGTAACGAAGTATCCAAAGCTCGATGTTTGCATGTAGCCAACATTGCCCCGGACGAAGGAGAGGGACGAATAAGAGGAAGCACAGACAAAAGGAAGAGGTGAGAAAGGGAGAGTGGGAGAGACAGGTAAATAGATAACC
>NC_051417.1:18780169-18780501 GCF_015228065.2 Penaeus monodon | reverse complement strand
TCAGCCAGAGAAAGAAGCTAAGAGAGAAGCAGATAGAGGAAGAGGAAGAGGGGGAGGGACCTCAGCAATGATCACCGAAGGCCAGCCACTGTTCGATCGCCCTCCGAGCAAGAAGGGCGCAGCCGACGTCGCAATCTTGCCTCCCCCGGAATCGCATAATGAAAGAGACCGAAATCGCCCCATTTGGATTAAAAGTGCCGTCACTCCATCTTGTCGTGTGTGGGGCTTTTGCAGAAATGTAATTAGAACGAGAAACTCCTTGTTATCAGAGACCAGGGGAATTCGATGATGATTTTGATTTACAGGAACTTATGAAATCACCCGGTTCTTAT
>NC_051417.1:18779787-18780142 GCF_015228065.2 Penaeus monodon | reverse complement strand
CCACTGGTAGTGTCTAACCCTACCTGAAATCCCTGACAGGTTTTCATACGTGTTCGACTGAGTCAAAGCAAATCCAATACTGTGCAAATGCGTTTTCATTCATTATTCCAAAACCTGAGAAAGTAAATAATCGTGTTTATCAATTTACATTAATGCACACGTATATGATGACGTTTCTCTGTCAGAATGGAGTTGAGAAACCGTAGATTAGCTGATATGAATTTAACTTCTGCAAATGGTACATAGAGGAGAAGCTTTTACGTTCATCAAGGGTGTAATCACAACCAAATATGGATAATGAAAATTCTCTTCCACTGGGACATTAATTCCAGTGAGTGCAGTCAAGGGAAAAGGG
>NC_051417.1:18779224-18779298 GCF_015228065.2 Penaeus monodon | reverse complement strand
CATTTACATATCCTTTTCTATGCTATCCGCGTCTTCGTCATCGTTGGCCTCGATGTGACAGCACCTTCTTCTAC
>NC_051417.1:18778982-18779175 GCF_015228065.2 Penaeus monodon | reverse complement strand
GCTGCTGTTTATTCCTCGTCTTTACGCTGGGAATCTGTTTAATTATGTGTTGAGACTTGATATTCTTCATACATTTAAGATTCATTGCTATGTTACCCCATTTTTTTGTGGTTTCTAGGAATTCTGTTGATATAATGTATGGCTATATGTTTCCCGGAGATTGTGTGATATTTTTTTCCTTTCTCTCTACCTA
>NC_051417.1:18778200-18778630 GCF_015228065.2 Penaeus monodon | reverse complement strand
AAATTGGAATAGGATTGGATACATATTTCACTTACGTCTATAAGAGATTTTATTACACAGTACATTCTGAATCGATATACAGTATTCAAATATATATCTTCCACAACACTGAGTCTACAAACATGTTCTACCTAGGTAACTTAACACCGAGAACATTCTATATGCTTTGATTCTTAGCAGTTCTGTGACAAAAAAGAAATATCCCATTGCCTATTGAAATTAATATTCACATTCAGTTACATTGGACACTATTTAGAGATAGGAATAAACCCACAATGTATATGTATACATAATTTTTTTTATTATTGTGGCGTTTGGTTCCTTCTTGACAGTGAAAATTTGTGTTTTCACCATTTGATGATGAATACATTTTCATCTGGCAGAGTACTGGTTACATTAATGGTTAAATAAATGTGCGAGAATGTTTGTA
>NC_051417.1:18777591-18778085 GCF_015228065.2 Penaeus monodon | reverse complement strand
TTGTTGTATATGTACTTGGGTATCTATCTGTCTGCTTGTTTATTTGTTTTTTCCTATACAATTACAAATACTTACATATACATCCCCGTTTACTCTCCACACAGAAATTCCCCCTCGATGGGCAAACACATATCCCCAAGACGACATAGACAAAAATACACCCCGTCTTCTTGTATACAGAGCGGAGAAAGGTGACAGGAATTTGCGAAACACATCTCACAGGAACTTATACAATAGGCCATTCCAGGACCCGATCTCGCTCGGTCACTTGAAAAACGTTTATATGTGGGAAACGTTTCCGTAGCTTTAAATATATCGTCCATAAGTATGATGGATATGATGTGATATGTTCCTTTTACTTTTTATCTAAGGATCATACGGACAATTTGCTAAAGGCGTATAATATTTTGGCAAAGTCAATCTGATAATAAGATGTAATATTGATGTATTGTTTTCACAATCTGATTTTGTTTTTATAATTATCACACAGTGCC
>NC_051417.1:18776515-18776649 GCF_015228065.2 Penaeus monodon | reverse complement strand
TTATCCATATGTATCTTACAAACAGACACACGACACAGTAAACTAAAATCATGTAGTATTTTATCGTATCCAACACATGACTGTTTAATCTTTCTTTGTCAATATTTGACAGATAACACAGTATCTGAGGAGCT
>NC_051417.1:18775812-18776436 GCF_015228065.2 Penaeus monodon | reverse complement strand
AAAAGAGAATCAGAATTGAAAAATGAAAGAAGTTCTGGATTGAAAAGAGGGAGAGGGAGAGGAGGGAACGAGGAGAGGGGAATAGTGAAGAGGAGGTTGGAAGAGGAGGAAAGGAAGATGAACAGAAATAGATGGAGGAGAATGATGGAGAGATAAGAAAGAGAGAGGGAGAGAATAATCAGGAAAGGGGTAACTTTGTAATAGGCTTAGGATATTTTAGCAAAATGGGTAATTGGCCCTTGTGGAAGGGAGAGAGGAAGGATGCAAAGGCTCGCGAGGGTGAGGGGAGGAGGGGGAAATGGAAGGGTATGGGAAGGGAGGGGGAAAGGAGGGGAGGTAAGTAAAGTAAAGGGGAAGAAGCCCGAAGGCAGAGGAGGATGGAGAATATGAGGAAAGGATGAGAGAAAGGAGGAAGGAATGGAGAGACGGACAGGGAGACGAGACAGGGGAGGAGGAAAAGGATAGAAGGAATAGGCAAGGATACTAAGGATGAGACAAGTGGACGAGCAAGGCAGGGCAGGTGGCTTGGCAAAGGATATATTTTCGTTCGGGAGATATTAGATAAACAAGAAAGAGTGATTAATGAGACATATAATAAAGCGAAAGAGGGGGCATGAAACGGGA
>NC_051417.1:18775590-18775740 GCF_015228065.2 Penaeus monodon | reverse complement strand
AACGGGAAGTGCAAGAAAATGAGAGAAGGAAACAGGAATCAGCCTCTTCGTTCACACGCTCTCGGCGCCGGGAATGGCGGAGGCCGAGCTCTCCCGCTTCTTCTTGGGCGCGTGCTGGGTCGTCACGGAGCCGTCCTTGGGGTCGAGGAC
>NC_051417.1:18774214-18774625 GCF_015228065.2 Penaeus monodon | reverse complement strand
AAAAGAGATATCTGAACAACATGTTTTCAGCTAAAGGGAAATGAAGGTAAATATTATTCCAAAGATCCTTTGAAAAATCTTCGAACTGATTTCGTGAGGCGTAAGAAACACCACTTAGAGCCATCCCCCGTGTCAATGAATAAAGCCAATTAATATAAACATAACTCAATTTAATAATGTTGCAACTGGCTTTCCATCGCAATGAATTCGGTTTCCTCTGAAAGACAGATGATTGACAGCTGCCCGACCTAATCTCTGACAGTGTGACATATTTTCGCCAGTGCTCATTATAAGTGCGTTGCTCCAATTGGCTTTGAAGAGTCGCTGTGGCAATAGTTTGCAGGATGGTGCATAAGCCAATTCGATCATTCATGAGATATTTTTGGATTTTTGTGTGTTTGTGTGTATTTG
>NC_051417.1:18773610-18773759 GCF_015228065.2 Penaeus monodon | reverse complement strand
CAGTATCTGTATAAGAAAATAGAATATTCTTTTCTTCGCTGTCCCTCTCTACTCGCTCTATTTTCCCGACGCAGCCAACTTTCTTTTCCCTCTCTCCTTCCCCTCTCTCCTTCCCCTCGCCCCTTCTCCCCCTTCGCGGACGAATGGGA
>NC_051417.1:18772186-18773554 GCF_015228065.2 Penaeus monodon | reverse complement strand
CGCTCTGCAAGGCAAACAATTTATCGACGTTTTCCCCTCTTCCTTCCTTCGTTCAAGCAGACGAGTAAGGAATTTTCGATCTTGTTTTTGTCTTTTGTTTGTTTATTCATTCTCTTATTCCCTTTGTAAAGTTTATGTTGAATATCTGCGCTTTATCTAATACTTTCATTCGCCATTTTTTCTTATCTCTTTACCTTTCTTTCTCCCTCTTTTGCTTGTTGCTATGTCTTCCTCTTTTTCCACATATTCTTTTTCTCTTGTCTTTCTGAAATTCATTCCCAATTCCTTTTACTTTTTTTTCCTTCCTTCTCTTATACCTGTCCTTCATATCTCTTCAATTTTTTCTTTTCTCTTCTTTTCCCCCCTTGCATTCCATCTTCCTTTATGTGTCTCATCCTTCTTTTTCCTTTCTGCCTATGTCTATCTTCCGTCTTCTATCTACCCCCAGTTTCTTTATTTATCTTTTCGTACCTATCACTGCTTCCCGTATCTATCTTATCCTGTCTATTCTCACTCATATAGACCTGTTCTGACATGCCTATCCCTAATACCTGTTACCTATCCTTTGCTATCTATCCTCACCTTCTACACCAATATTTTCGTGTCTATCCTTACTCCCGCTATACCTGCCACCTTCTATCTATCTTCTATACCTGTCCTCTATCTATTCCTGCTTTCTATGATTATCTCCTGTCTAACACCATCACCGTAATACTTATTCCCATCTCTCTACCCCCTTCTTTCTCACCTATCTCCTGCTATCTATTCCCTGCTTCTATAATTATCATCTGCCCTATCGATCCCCTCCTCCTATACCATCTTTTTCTCTCTATCTCCACTGTCCCCCCATTCTTATACCTATTCCCTTTTCTCTATCTTCTCCTGTTTCTCCCCACTATCGCCATACCTCTTTTTCTCCCCTCTTTTCCTATCTTCTGTATTTATCCTCTCCTGTCAATCCCCATTATCCTCATGTCTTTCTCCTATTTCTATCCCCTCCTACTTTTATATTTATCCTCTCTTATCTATCCCCACTATCCTTATTTCTCTTACTCCCATCTCTATCCCTTTCTTTACTTATCCTCTCCTATTTATTTCCACTATCCTTATGTCTCTTTTTTCTCTTATCTCTAATCCCTTTCTTCTATATTCATCCTCTCCTGTCTAATTGCACTCTCTTTATATTTATTCTCTCCTCTCTATCCCCTCTTCCCTCTGTACTTAACCTCTCCTATCTATCTCATTCTCCTATATATATTATCTCGTATTTATCCTCATTGTCCCTATAGTTTTTTTCTCTGTCCTCTCCTTCTATACCACTCTCTCCTATCCTCTCCTATTCAACCACACTATCCTTATACATTTTTT
>NC_051417.1:18771791-18771998 GCF_015228065.2 Penaeus monodon | reverse complement strand
ATCTCCTATCTATCTATCCCCAATCTTCCTATACCTTTTTCTCCTCTCTCTCTCCCTCCCTATACCACTTTCCCCCACTGACCACGCACGTCCTGAGTCTGACCCAAGAGTCAATGAACGTGCGCAGGAGGGACTGACTCAGCCACCCACACCAACGGCAGAATTAGCGAGTTATTAATATTCTGTAGCCTAACATCGGGCTGATAG
>NC_051417.1:18771068-18771361 GCF_015228065.2 Penaeus monodon | reverse complement strand
CATCGAAATCGCACAGCAATCTCATCTCTCGCAGTGACGCCCATTGGCCATCGCGTTAATATGACTGACGTTAACATAACGGGGTAGAGCTTACTTATTTCTTGTATTTCGTTTACTTTTATTGATTTCTCGTTACAGCCTTTATGTTGTTTGACTCTTTGTTTATTTAAGATGATTTCAGAATTCGTACTGAAGTAATGAATATTGTAATTAGCAATGGTGGATTGGGACTCTCTGGGGCACCTTCGCCTCAGGCTCTCGGTTATTGGGTCCTCTGCAAGTTAGCGCATGTA
>NC_051417.1:18767726-18768079 GCF_015228065.2 Penaeus monodon | reverse complement strand
ATTCAACATCAGAAGTAAAGCCTCTTTAGCTGGACATCCACTGACAAAGGAAAATCAATTCATATTTAAGCCAATGAATTTTTAGGCGCGTATCCCTCGCCTCACATTTGACGAAAAGATAAATAGCTAAACCGACAGCAACCTTTGACCTTTTGTACCAAAGGAAACCTGCAAGTGCATCTGAATGGAGCCTCCATTGAGAAACGCGAACGGACTCTCCCACGTTCTTTGTCTGATGTTCTGAAATAAGTGCCTCATCTCAGCATGTTGTGTGCTTCAAAAACGACGTGTGTTTTAAGTTCTTTAGATAAGCCCTGATCCCTCTCCCAAAAAGGTGGATTGTAAAGGCTTAG
>NC_051417.1:18767018-18767703 GCF_015228065.2 Penaeus monodon | reverse complement strand
GCATCACCTCTTTGGTCTGTACAACATCACGTGAGAGCTGAAGATTTCGCGGAATATCGTACGTGTTTACGGACGCGTAAGTGTGAGTTCTTGAAGACTGAAATCACGTCCAAACGTAAAGATTTTTCGTACGCCGGGTGGCCGAGAAAACTTTTCGGGAATATTCTGCCCCCTTTACGTCGCTCCACCTCGCCAAGGCTAAGCTCTGTGCGGATTGACAAGGAAGAAAATGTTGAGTCTTAGCCCATATTTCTCGTCAGGTTACAAGGCTCAGAGAGGGTGAAAATTCACTCGAAACAAGGTTTGTGAAATTATGGTGTGATGTAGGTCAAATAAAAAAAGAATGTGGAGTAGATTTCTTTAACAAGGAAGATTAAGCTTTATTTCGAAATAAGGAAATTAAGTTTTTATGTCTGCTTGCCTCATTAACGTAATTGGGTTTTAGTCTTTCACCGCATCGTCGTTAGAAGTTTAAAAAATATATCATTATTTGCTGCTTTAACTTACTGGAAAGAAACAAAAGCTTTGTCATTAGTCTAGTTTCACATTGAATTAGGTGTTGATATTTGATGTTTGATATCTAGCGACATTAACCAGATATGTTTTTAGAATATAAACAATTTGACAGCAGTAACGTATTAGTAATATTTATTTACACAATCAACACAGTTCGAAAGACTAAATC
>NC_051417.1:18766778-18766957 GCF_015228065.2 Penaeus monodon | reverse complement strand
GAGCAAGATGAATAATAAATGCCGCTAAAATGAGTTACACTTATTTGTATAACCAGACCAGGTAATATTTTAAAAATATATACATATGCAATATTATAATTTCTATCACCCAGAGATTAAACAGAAGAAAAAAAATACACGAATAAACAAACGCATATAAAAACTCTCTTTAAAACAGC
>NC_051417.1:18766439-18766742 GCF_015228065.2 Penaeus monodon | reverse complement strand
GAATCCGAACTCACCGCCACGAAGATCGCCGCCTCGGCCGAAACTTCCGAAGCCGACGGTAGACCCGGCGGCTCCTGCACGCGAGCCAAGTGTCCGATTCCGGCGCGGCTTCCTCCGTGAAGACCCCCGGCGAGCACGCAACCGAGTCTGTAGGAGGTGGAAAGAGGGGGGCTTAGCTGGGGCGAAGAAGATGGGGGTGAAGGGCTAGAGGTGAGGGAGAAGAGGGAGAAGGTCGTAGTGTGGAGGGAGGGAGAAGTGTTCGAGGTGGGGGGTGGGGGAAGAGAGAAGGGTCGGAGTGTGGGG
>NC_051417.1:18766221-18766394 GCF_015228065.2 Penaeus monodon | reverse complement strand
TTAGGATTTAGTCAGTTAATGCAGAGTATTCTCATATAGGATATATGAGGACTTTGGTTAAACCGGCTAACTAATAATAGTTGCATATTATCCAGAAAGGTCAAAGGGCAGCGCAAAAGTTTAGTGAAAGAAAGGTGTTTGTTTGTGTTTTACTACTCGCACCCTCATCTGAC
>NC_051417.1:18765205-18765504 GCF_015228065.2 Penaeus monodon | reverse complement strand
CAATAAAACAGCCGTAATTGTAAGGGAGAAGTTGCACAAAACGTAGGAATGGCTATGCGAGTGTGTATATTCATCCTTGCATGTCTAAGACCCAATAAACCGCAGACGAAGGATTCCTTGTCACTTGAATTGCCCGGGTCATTTGTCTTGGAAACTGGAATGATAGTGTTTAAGACGAACCGAGGTCCTTGTTAATTTGATTGCATGAGTAGTATACTGCGAGAGTCTCTTGGGACTTTTTGTCGCAGAATAGGGTAATAAACTAATAAATAGCTAAGATAATTATTGACTAAATAAAA
>NC_051417.1:18764480-18764809 GCF_015228065.2 Penaeus monodon | reverse complement strand
ACCCCGAGCAGTAGCCACAAGCAGCCGCCTCATATTACTCTTAATTAGAAGGTCAGGAAGTTTATAATGCTATTGTTATTAATAAAATGAGATTATGGGTGGAATTAGCAGCTGTGATGACGTCATACACTTGGAGGTTAATTCCCGACTTTTAGAGGTCAAAAGACGCTGGGTTTATAGAACTGAGGAATAAAAACGTTGGAGGTAAAAAAGAATAATAATTTGTCATTATTATTTTTCCGTCGGTGGTTTCACTTGCAGTTTTGAGTGAGGTATTTAACTGATTCTATTTTACTAAGTTGATGAATAGTGGCACTTAATTAACTAAC
>NC_051417.1:18762661-18763162 GCF_015228065.2 Penaeus monodon | reverse complement strand
GCTTCTGTCCAACCACGCGCGTATGTGGGCGTGAATGTAAGTGTGTCTGTGTCTGTGTCTCTGTACATTCAGACCGACATGCTTTTAGCAAGAGACAGGTGCTGTAAATCTGAATAAAATCTATATAAAAAAATCACTGACAACCAATTATCCCTATGGTAAATTCCAAAGACATGAAGAATATAAATGAAAAATAAGAAAAAATGCGACCCAGTTCAATACCTATGTAATTATTTTGTAGAATGACTTTTAATCTGCCAGACAACCAGAACACAACATTTTCATATTAATGTGTAAGAGGATTAAATGTATTTACATATAATCAAAATGTTTCGGGGGAACAGTTGGCTGGACATATTTCAATAAACAGTACAAGCAAAATGTTTAATTTCAGATCTATCTATTTATATGAAAATATAGCGTATGTGTGAATGTTTTTAAATATATGTGTGTGATGTGTATACACCCACGCAGAGATCGTGCATAATAGCTGAACTTTAG
>NC_051417.1:18762279-18762463 GCF_015228065.2 Penaeus monodon | reverse complement strand
AATTATCAAAACTGTGTCTATCTTTAATCAGATATATTAGTTTTTTTCTGTTCTCTAGACAGTTAAAGCGCAATCCACCGGCAAAATGCTTCGATACTGTGAGTCCTCGCAATGCCTGCAGGGAATCACAGGCTCCGAAATCTCTAGTGTGGGGGAAAAAAAACTCAGTTTGCGACTCATAACA
>NC_051417.1:18762050-18762166 GCF_015228065.2 Penaeus monodon | reverse complement strand
CAACAAACCTACTTGGGTTTCAAAGGAAATTTCGAAAGTGGCGTGTGTAACTGTAGCCACGCGTGGTCAGAGGCAGGCGAGTGCAGTTCCATGGAATCATTAGTTTTGACTGCGGT
>NC_051417.1:18761663-18761802 GCF_015228065.2 Penaeus monodon | reverse complement strand
AGTTACGCTTCCTCAGATTTAATAGTGGATCAAATAAGGGCAATACAACTTTCTTCTATTGATATTTTTGCAATTATATTAGAAAGGAAATCCACCAAGGATGACCAAATATGGACAACAGGAATGTGAAGATAACTAA
>NC_051417.1:18761279-18761550 GCF_015228065.2 Penaeus monodon | reverse complement strand
CAACAGAAAGTCTAAAACAAGTGAAAATCGCACAACAGAAAAATGAAAATAGATGCCGCTAGTAACAAAAAAGACAAAATCATAACAGAACTATACACACAACCCAACGAGGCTAAAACAGCTGTCTGTATTGGAAACCGACGGATCTCAACGTCAGTCTCAGCTAGCACTGAACACGCGTGGGTTATTGCTGAGAGAACGCAGACGTACGAGCATGCATACTTACAGGGAAAAAAAAACGTTTGTGTGTATAAGAATAGAGATTTGTAAA
>NC_051417.1:18760799-18761004 GCF_015228065.2 Penaeus monodon | reverse complement strand
ATAAATACACACCCCCAACAAACAAACGCACACATATACACCAATCTTTCCAAACAGGATGTAATCGGTGCTCCATATCGATGAATAAATAAGCCAAGTTAAAAACCTCCGTGATGGAGCCAATTAGAGAGAGCCGGCTTCGAAAAACTTCAACTGCGCAGTTACGCTAAACCTGGATAAAGATTACAGTTTTTCGGGGGGGGGG
>NC_051417.1:18760393-18760716 GCF_015228065.2 Penaeus monodon | reverse complement strand
AGAATGTTACTGTTTAAGGATACGTTCTTTTTTTTTTATAGACACAATGCTAAAGTTACTCATGGATTCTCCGCGGATTATTGTTTTTAAGGATACGCTTTATTAAGGGAATTTTTTTCTTTTTTCAGACAAAGTGTACGCAGGATATCATGGATACCTTTTCTTTTTTCAAAGATGAAGTTTATTAGGGATGAAGTATCTTTAATGATAAAGTTTTATAGCAGATACCAATATTTTCAGTTATATATATTTTTTTTTCCGGAGGAGGATGCGTTTTAATAATCTCTAAAGAAAATGTGTCACCTTAATTATCTCTTTATCTC
>NC_051417.1:18759724-18759938 GCF_015228065.2 Penaeus monodon | reverse complement strand
GCACAGAAATACACCGCAGTAATCTAGTAGCAGCTAACAACTTTGGATCATAATCTCGCCTTATACTCCCCGCCCCCCCCCCCCCACCTGTAATTAGAATGATGACAACCATAAGGGCTTCCGGCCTGCACAGTCTGTCCTCTCGACGAGATTGTTGCGAATACCCTTGAGCGCGAGAGGGACGCCCTGGCCCATTCCGTCGAAATGAGGGCCG
>NC_051417.1:18759012-18759286 GCF_015228065.2 Penaeus monodon | reverse complement strand
TAATATACGGGTTTCCTCAACATGAAATTCCCTCGTTCGTAATCAAAAATAGAATAATTAGTTCGCGATACTCATTCATTCGAAGCCAGAGAGATATTTATCGGACAAGGGATCCAATATTCATGGAGAATATAATTCGCTTTATTGCATGACCTCTAATTATTAGCATCCATAAACCACGGGATCGAAACACCTTGTAACGGTGTTGAGACTAACGTTTCTATTCGCGCTAAAGGCAATTCTGGTTCTTATATACGCTTGAATTGTATAGAAA
>NC_051417.1:18758407-18758714 GCF_015228065.2 Penaeus monodon | reverse complement strand
CGCGCAATAAAAGCAAATTTAGAAAACAAAAATTACACAAACACACAAACAGAACAGAAGACAGAGCTCAAAATCCCCAAGAAGAACATTATCACGTACTCCCTCTTCCTCCCCAACAATAGAGTGTCCGGGGCATGTTTCCCTTCGCTATTCAAAGATTGAGGAAATCTACGCCTCTCCGCCGGGGTTTACGCGCTGCCGCTGCTCTAACGACAGGTCACTGCACCCGCTTGCACACAGGTTTGCCCTACTTCTGTGTGTACAAGCGTATATAAATGTGCCTGTGTGGGTACGTCAATGCATGTAG
>NC_051417.1:18757848-18758259 GCF_015228065.2 Penaeus monodon | reverse complement strand
TTGCTTCTAAAAATAGAGAAAATCGAAGGCGATATCTTTCAATCGTTTCCCATCGCTATATAACAATACCGTTATGAGTATTTTTCATCCGTCACGAATAAAAAATAATAATAATCCCCCTTAAAAAATTAAATATATGACAGTTCGTATCGATAAAGGCCTTTTGTAATACAGTTCGTAATATATTTCAGAAGAGTTTCCAATTTTCCAGATTTGGAGGGAACCGAATGTATGTTTTGATTAGTTGTATATGAACGAATATAACTGACAATTGAACGAAACAAAGAGTCGAGTTTACTCTTTTCATTGGAGAGAAACGCCAATTTATAAAAGGCTGGATTCATCCTCTACTTTATTCTGACTGTTAGTGTATTGAACTTTTTTGTTTTGTACGATGAGAAAGACATACAA
>NC_051417.1:18757233-18757589 GCF_015228065.2 Penaeus monodon | reverse complement strand
GCAGACATCTCTTCTTATTTCCATAGTAATAAAACTCATTTCTTGATTTTAGATTTTTTTTTTTCTAGAAACGTACTTTGATTAAACGTCTCTCGATAAAACACATTTTTATGATATTTTTATCATTACAAGGTGTTTCTACAATTAAAATGTTCCGTGTTAATTGCATTAGCAAGATAGAAACCTAACTTTTATCACGAATTGAAAATACACAGGTTTTACATATTAATTTACAACAGTGAAAATGATACTTCGTAAAGACACGGACAAGATAATTTTACGCAACGCATTTCAAAAGCGAATTTTAATAGACGCCAACATCCCCTACTCACAGTAGTTCAAATATCGCTCCGGGG
>NC_051417.1:18756943-18757181 GCF_015228065.2 Penaeus monodon | reverse complement strand
TCACCAAACTTTTCACTAAACATACCAAGACAAAGGACCAAGGAAGTTCATTATCCTCAGAAAGTAACGTATCATCTTCACGCAAACAAAATAAGAATGTCTTTGTGTTCTTGCGCGACGGACACCCGCTGTTAGGACAAAACATAGTAGGTTATAGACAGGCGGAACAAAGGCGGAGTAATATAACCTTTGCGCTGGGAAATAGGTTCTTTGGTCGGGATATTGGGGGGAGGGGAAG
>NC_051417.1:18756147-18756404 GCF_015228065.2 Penaeus monodon | reverse complement strand
CAGAAAAGACAAAATCATAACCTAGAACGGGCGGACCTTCTCGGAAACACAGACACACGAGAGTACATCGTCTTCTTTGTCAAATGGTAATAAAGAAAGTTTCATTTGATATAGACTTTATTACTATTCTTATCTTCTCGTATTTCTTCCTTTCATATCTTGGCGGAGGGAGGATAAATTCAGGTTGGAATATTATAGCATAAAAATAAAGATCGTGTTCGGTACACAGGCTTTGGGTTATAAACTCCTACACAAAG
>NC_051417.1:18754977-18755117 GCF_015228065.2 Penaeus monodon | reverse complement strand
CAGCTATTACATCATCGGCAGTTATTCTCGCAACGTGTTAGGGACATGCCGCGAGAGCGAGCCGTGGCGACGCCCCAACGCGCTCTGCTTCCTCTTCGATATCGGGCACTGAATTATTTCGTGGTGGGAGATGTGGGCAT
>NC_051417.1:18754251-18754549 GCF_015228065.2 Penaeus monodon | reverse complement strand
CGCACGACTGATGGAAAAAAATCTCAATAAGACTATTTTTCCTTGCCTGGTATTTGACTTTCATTATTTTGCAATTGTCTTTGTGTAAAGATAAAAATGTAAAACTCAGGGTGGTTAAATCCATTAAAAAAAATCCTCCCGGGTATTTCGAGTTATCTCAAGGACAACCTCTGTCGTCTTTCGCTTCAGAAGTTAGAGATTTCCATATATCTCGAGGTATTATCAAAATCCATGAATACAGGCGGGTATGTGCATTTTCCATGTATTCATGACAATGTCTCTCCCTATCAGTCTTTCT
>NC_051417.1:18753708-18753855 GCF_015228065.2 Penaeus monodon | reverse complement strand
CCCTTGGCCGCACAATTTTATTTAAAAGCCGTTTTTCAGCGCCGCGACTTTTATCAACTCCTGAGGGTTTCCGGAAATGGCCTGGCCTCTGAAATAGTCATTGCACTTTCAGAATTAATGCAGCTGCAACGGAGCCTGCAATTTTTA
>NC_051417.1:18753359-18753670 GCF_015228065.2 Penaeus monodon | reverse complement strand
GCAATTCGCTTCTCTCCCCATTTCGTTATCTCCCATTCAATGCCTTTCTTAATCCTATTTCAGTTCTCTTCTCTTAAATTTTCATCGCTATACCCATTTTCGCTATTTCTTTCCAAGTCTGCCTATTTTTGCGTTTCATCTTTGCCTTCTCTTTATTTATTTTTTCCTACTTCCAATTCTTTTCTTTATCCTTGTTACGTATTTTTTTTTCCTTGTTTCTCCTTCGTTCTTTACTTTCTTCTTCTTCGTCTCATCCTTTTCCCATTTCTTCGTCCACTCCTCTTCCATTTTCTATCTCTTCTTCTATTAGT
>NC_051417.1:18751994-18752877 GCF_015228065.2 Penaeus monodon | reverse complement strand
CGAAAGCAAGGAAACTCACCAATTACTCAAAGACAATCTCTAATTGCAATCAAAAGATGGTCAACCTGCATTGCAACTCCTCGTAATATCAGGCGAGGCCATGCATCAGTCCGCCATGCGTTGTCATTATGTAATTTCACCATAGTAATAGATCATGCAACGTAGTCAACGCACTGACATGGCAATTCTGATGCAAGTTCATGCGAGGCCCCACAGCTAGTATTGACCTGCGTCGAGATTGGGTCAAGATCACGTGACGCTTGCGGCGCCATTTGGATCGAAAGTCAGAGGTCAAGGGTCAGAGTGCGAAGGTTAAAGGTCAGAGCGCTAAGGTTCAAATGTCATGGGGCTCAGATTCAAATCTTAAAGGCTTAAGGTTCCAATAAAAGTTCAGATGGAAACGTTTATTTCAAATGTCAAAGTTCCAAGTTCATATGTGTGAAAGTTTAAGCTTAACTAGATGTTAATTTTAAAAATGTAGGTTCACATATCAAAGGTTTAGAGTTTAAATATCCGTGTTCTTTTTTTTCGAAATTCTAGATTCAAAGATCAAAGCGATAAGTTCAAATGTTAAAGGGTTAAAGTATGGTGTCAAAGTTTTAGGTACAGTTATCAAAATTCCATGTTCAAAATGTCAAAGTGTTAAAGTTTAAATGTCAATATTCTAAGTTTAATTTTCAAAATTCAGTGTTCAAATGCCAATGCGTTAAATTCTAATTGTCAATATTCTAAGTTCAATTTTCGAAGTTCCATGTTCAAAAGTGCAAGTGAGAAATTCAAACGCCAAAGAGTTAGAATTTAATGCTTAGAGTTTAAATGTCCAAGTAACTGAAGACGCAGTGTGTTTTAGAACTTTCGCTTAAGGGAGAAAGATATAAACATA
>NC_051417.1:18750237-18750859 GCF_015228065.2 Penaeus monodon | reverse complement strand
ACACGAACAACGCAAGAAATCGTTGAAAGAAAAAACCCTCCAACGTCAGTTCAGGAAACCATCATTTTCTTTTTCCCCCCCATGAAATATCTTAATGAAATCTTTGGATAATTTTATTCGCTTCCATCTAAATGAAAATAAGCCATGTATAAGGCGGAGTGGAAAGCGAGTCTGCTTTGCGATCGTCCCTTGGTGAAAAGCTGGTGGAAATCGCGCGTGAGATTCGTCGAAGCTTTAGCTGGGTCTGGAAGGTCGTTGGGAGACGGTCAGTTTATCATGAATACGGTTGGGTTATTTCTTCAGTGAGTTATTTCAGTATCAAATGCGGTTGGGTTGTTCTTAGAGAGGTATTTTATTGTCGTGATAATAATGATATTAGTGTTATCATTATTGTTTGATATAAAAGTATATCTTTCATTATAAATAGGGTTGGGTTATTTTTAGTGAGGTATTTTTTATATTAAATGCGGTTGGGTTGTTCTTATTTTTTATATATATAAATATGATTGGGTTATTTTCTAATGGGGTATTTTTTATTATGAATACGGTTGGTTTGTTTATAGCTAGGTATTTCTAAAATTGAATACGGTTGCTTCATCTTTCGCAAGTTCTTGTTTTTTTT
>NC_051417.1:18749445-18750108 GCF_015228065.2 Penaeus monodon | reverse complement strand
CAAATACTTGTTGTTTTTTTCCTGTGGATACGGTTGGTTTACTTTTAGTTAGGTAATTTTACCATGAATATGATTGGCTTATTTTCTGCAGGGTCTTTTAATCATGAATATAACCTATGCAGGTTCGGTAAGGTAAATTAAATCACTTCTACTTTTTATTCACTAAGGTCACCGATTCCACTTTAGCTTCAGAAAGGATCAAGTCAGTCTCTGGCGCCCTTGAACCAACTCAGTCAGACTCAATTAACCTTCAGTAATATAATTTAACCCCGAACTTTTGCACGCACACCCTCCCCCTTTGTACTTGGCTGCGTCTTCTGTGAACTTTATATATAGCCAAGGAACAATTAACACAAGTCCTCGACTAGAGCGAACAAAGCATCGTACGGGAGGCAAACACCTGGTTCGTATATCTGCTTGCGAAATGTATGCTTGATGAGGTTATTGTGATCTTGCAACGAAAAGCTTATGATTGGAAGTAAGGGGGGAGCTGTGTCTGTATCTGCGCTGGTTTAATTGCTTTGGCCTTCGCAACTCGGGTCTTTCTCGTGTGCAAGAAGTTATTAAGGGTTTTTGATTGAAGCTGTATTTGTCAGTGTCTGAAGGATCCTTCTTTGGCTCTCGTTCTCTCGCACTCTCTCGGACTCTATCTATCTCTCTCGC
>NC_051417.1:18748530-18748851 GCF_015228065.2 Penaeus monodon | reverse complement strand
CCCCCCCAACCCTTTCCCCACCCGACGCCGCTCCTAACTTCCTCCTTCCCTTTAAAACACTTCTCGCCGAATTTTCCTCCCAATTCCTGGCTCGCGAATAAATCATTGGACGTGTTTTGGCGAGGCAAAAGTCTTAATCCGCAACTAGGCATTAAACCCTTCGAATAAAGGGTCTGAGCGTTCACCTGTTCGACCGGGTTTGTAATCGGCTTGCTTTGGATCAAGCGCTCGAGGTCAACACTGCTTTCCGAGCGGCAAAAATGGCTGACTTGAATTTCAATCGCTGCTCTTTTCTTCCCTCGTTTTTTCCTTTTCCTATAG
>NC_051417.1:18747899-18748157 GCF_015228065.2 Penaeus monodon | reverse complement strand
CTTCCTTTTGGTTCTTAACAGGCACTGTCTGAGTCCTTTAAACGATAACGAACCCGATACAAACATTAATGCTGTTCTCTTATACAATAGCCATAAAGCGCCTAATCAGCTCCATGACATAACGGTAGCCCATCGTTTTCATCTCTCTAAGACGCGCTAGTTCGGATTTCTGCTGAAAAGACTGCCTCTTCGAGCTTTTGAGTCTGTGTTCCCTGAAGTACTTGTCTCGTTGATTTTCTTGGTAGAAGTGTCCTTTTA
>NC_051417.1:18747487-18747607 GCF_015228065.2 Penaeus monodon | reverse complement strand
CTTGGGAATTTACACGATTCAGAATATACCGTGGCATAATATTAGGCAGTTGGTGTTCCAGGTGAATACATTTTACAATCCGCTTGCTCCTCTGACTTGGTATAGTGTATGCCGAGTAAA
>NC_051417.1:18746738-18747210 GCF_015228065.2 Penaeus monodon | reverse complement strand
ATGATCAATAGAATAACGAAAGATGAATTCAGATAACGATGAATCGATTGATCATAAAGATATGAAACGTTTACTGAAAAATTAAACGATTTTGCTCTGCATGTTCTGTTTTTACTTGGAATAATTTCCGCATGACATGCAACTTACACACGACTGTTTTCATGTGCGTTCCCTGTTTACACAAAGAACCAATGAACCTTGCAGGGACCATTAGTATAAACGTCCGTCTTTGCTGCAATGTGAATGAAAGGAAATCCTAAAATAGCAACAGCGAAAATTCTCCACGCAGATAAAATAATCTAAAATAATTTAAAATAATGTAAAATAGTTTAACAGATAATGTTTCCAGATAATAACAGATAATTAACAGATAATAATATAAAATGTAAAATAATTTAACAGATAATGTTTCCAGGTTCGTGAATTAACTCCGATATGCTCGTCATTTGTTTAATGTATTTGATACCAATGC
>NC_051417.1:18746505-18746667 GCF_015228065.2 Penaeus monodon | reverse complement strand
GAAGGCTTATTCAGAACATGCTCATATTTCAATTAGCATCTAATTATGAATCATTTCGAAGCATTTTCTCGTTTTTTTTCCTATTTTATTTGTTTTGAATGTTCATGGGTCTGTGTGTGTTTGTCCTCCATGCATGCATTAAAAACAAACCGATGGACCTGA
>NC_051417.1:18745853-18746012 GCF_015228065.2 Penaeus monodon | reverse complement strand
TTTTATAAAAATAAAGAGAATCTATCCAAGTGAAACAAGAATATCCTATCCCGACCAAATTGCGTCATATTCTGGCCTCGTAAACTTTACTGCGTGTTCCCTCGGGATGCTGGGATCGGGCCCCACACTCGCCATCCCTACGTCGTCCTGAATATCCCT
>NC_051417.1:18745153-18745312 GCF_015228065.2 Penaeus monodon | reverse complement strand
CTGCCTTGATCGTCAGCCTGACACTTCATTATACACGAATAGGAGACGCGCCAGACTCAAAATTTCTTTTCTTCTTGAGTAAAGAGAGAGAGAAAGAATCTTCAGATGGAAGCGGTTGGCGCTTCATCATATACGGGTAGGAAAGTTTACATCCTTTGT
>NC_051417.1:18743858-18744003 GCF_015228065.2 Penaeus monodon | reverse complement strand
TAAAACCAGTGAAAGAAAGAGAGCGAATAGAGACGGAGAAAAAAGTAACAGGGAGAATGGAGAAAAAAGTTGCTTATTTATTCAGCACAGACGCCTACGTGCACCCCCCCCCCCTTACGCAATTTCCCCGACCTCCCAAACTGGC
>NC_051417.1:18743643-18743828 GCF_015228065.2 Penaeus monodon | reverse complement strand
GAGCAGGCATCCCGCACTGCAATAGTTTCCCTGCAGGCGGTCTATCGTCTCGCCAATGCAAAACCTCTTAACAGAATTGAGAAGTGCTTACATAACAAAACTTCACCGAAAATGAGGTGCTGGGGCCTTAACCGAAGAAGCAATCCTCAAGCAACTTCAGTTTACGACATCTTGCAGAATAAGCA
>NC_051417.1:18741509-18741874 GCF_015228065.2 Penaeus monodon | reverse complement strand
TCATCTGCAGGAAACTCACCTGGAGTGCAGACAGAGGCGGTCCATGGCGGGCGCGTGTCCGAATGTCTGCGCGTGGGAACTATCAGACCACATCCCGGCTCTCTGTGCCTGCGAGGGGAAACGGACGACGAAGGGTTAATATGAATGTGTAATCTATATATCACGAATGTATTATGATTGCACTGTAATTCATTTAGATTTATACCACGACTGCATTAATTATATATCACGATTGTATTAACTCTACATCATGATTAAACTAACGATATCACGAACTAGTTAATTCAGAATGATATTTATTATATGAACTGCAAACTAGGATTTTTTAAATACACGTAGCGCATCTGGAAATACTAAAAAGTTAC
>NC_051417.1:18740645-18741478 GCF_015228065.2 Penaeus monodon | reverse complement strand
TACTAGGTTGTCCAGCCTGTACACCCAGGCTCTTAATCTGAGGGGTGCGACTCCCCAGGGAAGACGCGAGGCCGGAGGAAAAAAAGATTTCTTTAATTCCATTTGTGTTGCTGCGTGTATGATACTTGCTTAAATATACAAAAGGACACATTTTTTAAAAAGGTTTTTCCTCTGAATTTAGGAAGGATTTTAATAGTTTAGTCTGAGATGGAATGAGGGGAGGGAAAAACTCCTGAAAACGACTTTACGGTAGGAAGGTTGAGAAAAGCCGATATGAAGATTCTATAGACACAATATAATTATGTAATCAAATCACCGAGAGAATAGCCTCTTTCTTTTTTCCCTTTATTTAAGAGGATTTCTTTTTTTCTTTTTCTTTTTCGTAAAAACAATTTTCCCCTTTTTGATCTAAAGACAAAAAAATATTTTCTTTCCTTTTTCGCAACAACAATTTTCCCTTTTTGATCTAAAGACAAAAGGACTACAATCTCAAATGGGTGATGCAATTCCCCTGATTATGTCACGCTCGAGAGATGAGTCAATATTTACCTTTGAATATGAAGACAAAACGCAGGTGCCAGGCAGGTGCGAATTTAATTTCTTGTTTAGCTTGGGATGAGACGCCTTAGCTTTTGTTTAGTTTACGAGATGGGGGGAATGTTTTTTTGTTTTCTTTATTTGTTCATTTCGTTTGTTTGTAAATTCTCGCGGGCTTGCGTCTGTTTATTTGCTTGCTAATTTACGTAATTATTTACTTGTTTCGTTGCATTTCTGGTTGGCTGTCAGACGCTAAGGTAATGTTTTGTCTTCTCCCTTCCCAACCCCACCCTTTG
>NC_051417.1:18740197-18740307 GCF_015228065.2 Penaeus monodon | reverse complement strand
TTTCCCCTTTTCCTCCTCCTTCTTTTTTCCCTTCTTTTCCTTTTGGGGGCTCTCGCCCAAATCTCTCCTCTCCCCCCTTCCTCCCCTCCTTTTTTCCTTAGTTTCCCCCT
>NC_051417.1:18738269-18738413 GCF_015228065.2 Penaeus monodon | reverse complement strand
GGAGGAGATGGCGAGGGAAGAGAAGTTTCCCCCGAGACGTTCCCGCAAAGAACCTTTCGGTCGGCACTGCGGCGGCGGAGGTCAGGGCACTGCGTTGTGTACGTAAGGGGGTGGGGGTGGGAGTGCGGGTTGTAGTGTTTCGTA
>NC_051417.1:18737706-18737831 GCF_015228065.2 Penaeus monodon | reverse complement strand
ACTGTCGGAATTAGGTGACCCGAAGCTCCACTTCACCTCCAGATCCTTCCTGACGAGGCCCTAATGAGGAAGGAGCGATTACTCATGACTCCTCAGATGCCGACTGTCAGGACCCGCGCTCGCCG
>NC_051417.1:18736359-18736621 GCF_015228065.2 Penaeus monodon | reverse complement strand
ATCAGAGACCAAAGGAAGCTCGAGATGAAAGAAGGATCCCGCGAGGAAGCAGGATCTAATTACCCTTGCGTAAAGAGCTTGTGATCGCGATCTTTTGTCCGCGGGAGGATCGGCCAGAGTACGCCGCCCACTCTCCCGCCCGCACTCGCTCTGGGCGGCCTCGAGGAAAAAAAAAGGTGCGGGAACGTTCTTAGAAATCGGCTGCGATGCGCCTCGTCTCTGGCGGATCGTGAGAGCCTCGAGCGCCCTCCTGGTCCGCGCT
>NC_051417.1:18735547-18735815 GCF_015228065.2 Penaeus monodon | reverse complement strand
AGGCTCTCTCACAAAGCAAAGCGTAATTACATCTCAATAAAACTACCACTGCGTATCTTTACCCGCCCCGAAGACAGAGGACCGTTCGCCACGACGATCACGTACAAAACAGCTCTCACCCTCTTTCCAGATAGGTGATTGACGAGGGCGTGAATCTCGTCGAAATGGAGGCGAGAGATTTTAGTCTGGCGGGAAGATGGGCGTATTTTGAATAGGTATGAAGGGTCGTCCGGAATACGGAGATAAAGGAGGACACTGAATATGGAGA
>NC_051417.1:18735313-18735513 GCF_015228065.2 Penaeus monodon | reverse complement strand
GGGGTGATAGTGAGGATAAAGAGAAAGGCACAGATAATGGTAATGATGATTAGATCACCGGATATTTTTGAATTGGTCAGGTAAAGATGGAAATATGCTACGGAAGATGGTGTCAAAACATGTCTAAATGAGGTTAGAACTGCGTCAAAACATACTTTTCTGTAACTGATTTTCCACCCAAATCAAATAGTGAGAATCAT
>NC_051417.1:18734498-18734598 GCF_015228065.2 Penaeus monodon | reverse complement strand
TTTTTCTCAGGAGTCGAGCAATTGGAAAGGCGAACTTAACGGGACTGAAAGGGTCGAAGGGGTATTTAATTCTGCTACAGGAAGGTTGACTCCTTTGATG
>NC_051417.1:18734305-18734386 GCF_015228065.2 Penaeus monodon | reverse complement strand
GAGTTTATCTCTAAAAGGTACTGATGAAAGGAACTTGTTGTCGAGGCGCTTTCATTCGGGTTTGCAGGAGGCATTCTCTGT
>NC_051417.1:18732911-18733535 GCF_015228065.2 Penaeus monodon | reverse complement strand
AATGTGGGGACGAAGGAGGGAGACAAGAAGTGCAGTAAAGAAGAGGAACACATACATTCATACCAATAGTCATACATGTTTTCCATCAACCCCACACATACGTACTGTATTCACCTCCCCTTCCACAGGAGAGTAGTCACTTCGACTTTTTAACAAGCAGACATACCATTTCGCAGGCGCTCTAATTGGCTATCTCCCGAAGCCACGCCATTCTAGAAAGTCCCTTTCTTTACCTGAATTCCGACTCATGTATAAGATTTCTGGGAATTTTGTCGACGGGTGGAAGATTAGCTTTCATGAAAAAATATATATAGAGAAAAAAAAGAAGAAAATTTGCATATCAACGTAACTGCCTACAGCGCAGAACTCGAAATACATTTTTCTGTCGTTGTTGTAATATCTTTCATATAGTTAATTTGCAGCAATATGAAATTGATATTCTATAGCTTTTCGTGCTAGTCCTAACTTGTTTACTCTCAAGGGCATCCCCTAATTTTTTTTCGAATTGTTGTTGTTGTTATATGATCAAATGTGAAATGAAGCTTTGTAATAAAACTTGAAAGAACTACAGTGATAAATTGAAAATTCGTTACGGCAATTTCATGTCTTTTATTAATAAAATAT
>NC_051417.1:18731612-18732186 GCF_015228065.2 Penaeus monodon | reverse complement strand
GCTTACCATTCTATTTTATGTATTATCAATATCTCTCGCTGCTTACTACAGAATCTACCCATTTTTAGACTAACCGAACTAGCTGTCACTAAACTCTATGGGCCCCGAAGTCACGTACTGCACACAACCCTTCATTATATACGTTGTACACCAGTAAACACGGGTACGAAGCTACCCTACCCTGTGTGACGTTATGGTACATAAGATGCGAAGACCTAAAACGTAGTACAAAACATATAGTATGTTTTAGGTTTTCTATTTTCGTATTATTGTTGTGCTTTCTAGGATCTAAGGAGTTATCCGTTTTTTGCCATCCTTTTCAAAAGCTGACAAAGTGTACTTTTTTCCCAATATATGCTCGCTCACTCCAGAGTGTACAGAGCAAAAACCGAAAAAGATATATATAAAAAAAAAACAGTGTTTTAGTGTCTTTACATAGGAAATTTCTTTAAAAATCATCTTCCATTATTGATTTCGGCAGTGCGATATGAAGGCACTAAATAATCTGTCATTTTTAATTTGATCCTTATTTTTGTGATGTTCTAAAAAGCTTACGCCAGCGATAAACCTCCTC
>NC_051417.1:18731084-18731220 GCF_015228065.2 Penaeus monodon | reverse complement strand
CACGAACCTGAATCATCTCTCAGTAACATTAGTCTGTTTTCACACTTTCTGAATTCTTAAAACTGCAGCGAAATTGTGTCTCATCAAAACTCCTCGCTCTTCATCTCGTCCCATTCTGGGCTCATCTGAAGGAAAA
>NC_051417.1:18729951-18730338 GCF_015228065.2 Penaeus monodon | reverse complement strand
TCTCATCATTTCACAAATAGTTCAACATATTTAGAATGATACAAAGAATCTGTGACAAATCTAGATAATGATAAGTTTCTTGTGCCAAGTAACTTCCTACTTTTTTCTAACTTCTCCGTGATAATGTTTTGAGATCATGATGAAACAAACAGAAACAGGGATTTATTCTTGACTCAAGGTATGATGTTGTTAGATCAAAATACTTAGTTATTTTTATATTTGACTTGTAAAATTGATAGAGATAAAGTTACAGTCGTTCTAGTTTTTGATACAAAGTTATCCTAAATAAAGATGTTGTTTTAGTTTCACGGTTAATAGTACCATCAGTGCCAACGATGTGATTTGAGTAATCGGTTGAAAATAAGCCTCAGTTTTTCTTTCTTTCTC
>NC_051417.1:18728626-18729814 GCF_015228065.2 Penaeus monodon | reverse complement strand
CTGACGCAGTGGCAAAAAGAGGTGATGCCGCTCCCCGAAAGACTGCAAAAGTGAAAGAGTATTCCATGGGGAAACTTTTCCAAAAGGAGAGGAAATTGAAGAAAAGTGTTCAGTGTCTCCAGCAACTTTCTCTTGAGGGGGCAGAAAATTGCGAAAATTTCGAAGATAAGAAAAAGGAAGATTGGTTCTGAAAAAAAAGGAAAATCAACACAGTACTGCTAATGCGAATTTCATCGCTGCCACTTTGGCCTAAGATACTGTGAAGAGCGGGTGAATAGTCGATCTCTTGAACGTTACTTAAGTGACTTGTAGACCAAAGAAAACTTTCGCTGACTAAGTGCATGATTCAGCAGCGGAAGATCTTGGCGAAGGAATATGCCTTCGAATGAAATTCAGTGCGAAAAAAAGTTTGTAAATAGTATATAAAGTTTTTTTTTGCGAATTTCATGAAAGGATAAAAAAAAGCCAATGACAAAAAATGATTACGAGCGTTAGTGTATTGTTTTTCTTGTTTCTAAGATAATGTCTCAGTCGTTCTTCAAGTGATCAGTACCCTTTCGCTTCAGAAACAAGGTGGGGAAATCTACAGATACATATGAATCTTTGATAAAAAAACACGAAAGGAAAAAAAGGACGAAAGCATGATAATAATGGATTTGTGTACGAATAAAGCAGGTACACAGGCAGACAAGACTTTTTTTTTCCTTCTTTCATAAACGAAAAAGAAAGAAATCATTTCAACTCCACCGAGTACCACACATGCACACACATCCATCCCCACAAACATGCGCAGAAATGATTGACATGCGGAAATAGTCACATGATATCGAAATATTTTTGAAGTAATTCATTATAACTTCCAGCTTCCTACAATAGGTTGATCAGGAGCAGACTGCAGGAAACGCGGGCCGGCAGACATCCCTTGCCTACGATATCGAAAAGTTTTGATAGACGAAGCGAACGGAAATATAAATCACTCCCCGATATCACTTTGCACTTATGTCCATGCACTTATAGAAAATGCAAGTGGGTATTTGCATATCATTTAAATTAATATTAAAGTTACGCCCTTACACACTACACGTAATCGCATACTGCACATATTCACTCTAATCATCTTTTCTCTTTGATATATATTGCAACATAAGGAAAAGACAATGAGAAGGTCTATAGAGTTAACATAATCAC
>NC_051417.1:18727947-18728393 GCF_015228065.2 Penaeus monodon | reverse complement strand
AAAACAAAAGCAAATAATCTGGTCATGTAGATGAAACAGCAGCATAGTCTTCACAAAAGGCAAGACCTCATACACAGTACTTTCAACTCGGGCAAACAATCAAGTACATAATCATACATACCCCATGATGCAGCCGTCTTTCACTGCAGGGGGAAAATCAACATTCATCTCTAGTTGCTGGAAAGATTGCAGTTGCATATCATTGCACGGGGATCGCTGTGATAATTGTATGTAAAGAGAAACTTGGCTGCCGTCTGGTTGCATTAAGCTTCGTCATGGTTGATACATGAGGTTGTGTGGATCTTTGTTGGGGAAATTTTCGGCTTATTTTTTAAATATTTTTTATTTATATTTTATTTTTGTTTATTTTTCTTTTTTCTTTGTCCGTCTGTTTGATGTAAGTTTTTCATTCGATGTTTGTCTGTCTATTTGTCTGTTTGTTTGTT
>NC_051417.1:18727412-18727676 GCF_015228065.2 Penaeus monodon | reverse complement strand
TACCCCCACCCCGTCTCCTGCACCCACACACACCCCTCTGGCATATTGTTCATCCAAACATACTGAACAGAATCTTTTCTCGTTTGAGTGTGTATTCCCTTCTCGTACACATGAGATTCTAAGTACGGTATCCTCGCAAAGAAAGTGAACTGCGATGTCGTATGTTACTGGGGAGACCTTGCATAATACTCTTTGATAAACACATGTGCAAACACACGTATATATCATGGACGTGTATGATAAGATAAAATGGAACAAAATGAC
>NC_051417.1:18726773-18727015 GCF_015228065.2 Penaeus monodon | reverse complement strand
CTGAGAAACGCTTCCCAACCAACGTTTCTGAAACGTTTTTGAGTCGTTACACCTCATCGGTCGAGAGCCACTTGGCAAAGGAAGGGGCAAGAGAGGGCCACACATGTCAATAAAAAGAAGAGGATTTACAGCTGATGAAGGGCTGCTCCTTGTGTCTTGGTCGCGAAGATTTCATGCTTTTTAAGGTTCCTGTTCGTTTAAGAGAAAGGAGGGATAGAGGAAATGCGGAATAAATGGTTGGA
>NC_051417.1:18725330-18726354 GCF_015228065.2 Penaeus monodon | reverse complement strand
CCCGAGAGAACTTTCCCGTACCACATCATTATTCCGCAATGTTGACTTCATGACATTCACCTCTTCCCGAAATTCAGCCATAATTAGAATGTTATTCATTTATCCCCATGATTTGTCGCGACCGATAATTAATTCAAAACCGAATTAGACATGGCGGAAGGGAGAGACAGAAAGGCCATTTCTGCACCGGGCAAACGTCTCCCGTGGGTGAATTTGCCGACGACCAGTACAGCGCCGCTTTTTCAGTTCCCGCACGCAACACGACCAGTACAGCTCCGCTTTTTCAGTTCCCGCACGCAACACGACCAGTGCAGCGCCGCTTTTTCAGTTCCCGCACGCAACACGACTAGTACAGCGCCGCTTTTTCAGTTCCCGCACGCAACACGACCAGTACAGCGCCGCTTTTCAGTTCTCGCACGCAACACGATTAGTACAGCGCCGCTTTTTCAGTTCCCGCACGCAACACGACCAGTACAGCGCCGCTTTTTCAGTTCCCGCACGCAACACGACCAGTACAGCGCCGCTTTTTCAGTTCTCGCACTCAACACGACCAGTACAGCGCCGCTTTTTCAGTTCCCGCACGCAACGCGACCAGTACAGCGCCGCTTTTTCAGTTCCCGCACGCAACGCGACCAGTACAGCGCCGCTTTTTCAGTTCTCGCACGCAACACGACCAGTGCAGCGCCGCTTTTTCAGTTCTCGCACGCAACACGACCAGTACAGCGCCGCTTTTTCAGTTCTCGCACGCAACACGACCAGTACAGCGCCGCTTTTTCAGTTCTCGCACGCAACACGACTAGTACAGCGCCGCTTTTTCAGTTCTCGCACGCAACGCGACCAGTACAGCGTCGCTTTTCCAGTTCCCGCACGCAACACGACCAGTACAGCGCCGCTTTTCCAGTTCCCGTACGCAACGTCCATCACTGCATGTTACGTTGTGATCACTTTAGCTTCGCAGTCGCTCTTCTCTTGATAAATAGTCCTTTCCTTCTCGATTTTTTATCTTTATTTCTCTACAAGGATG
>NC_051417.1:18725169-18725269 GCF_015228065.2 Penaeus monodon | reverse complement strand
GGGGGTCGGGGAGATGCAAGGGGAATGTCTGGGTGATTTTATTTTCAAGAGGTAGAGATGGGGGGAGGAAAGGAGAGAAGGGAGCGTGGAGTTCAGTAAC
>NC_051417.1:18724199-18725088 GCF_015228065.2 Penaeus monodon | reverse complement strand
GGTTACATACCCTTTCGGAATATCTACAAGTATACACGAATTCTTATCTGCAACGAAACCTCTAAGACCCCGATCCACAATAAGTACAATATGTCTCTAGAGAGCAATAATTATTATTCAGTAGCGCAGGACAACCGCGGCGTCGAATGCAATAATTCCCGCCGAAGAGCAGTTGTGAGCGCCATCTTCCATATTGTTCAGAAAGCTTAATGGCCAATTACAGCGTCTCGACAGTTAATGGAACGTTTTGATTGCTGCAACGTCTGTCATTGCGTGTCCTCTCGGCTTCGCAGTGGCTTGACGGTTCAGCAATTTTAGCGGAAAGTCGCTAGATTTGTGAAGTTTTTAGACTTTAGCTCTCGAAACTCGAGAGATATTCTACTCATGGTGTTTATACATTTCAGTATACAATTTCGAAGTGTATTCTTTAAACAATGTTTCCTCCTAATTAGTTAATTAAAAGAATATACACAACGTTTCCTCTTAACGTTTTAATTAAAATCACGCACAGACAAACGTAAAGATAAAGCAAGGCAAAAAAAAAAGTTAGGGGTAAAATGCTCAGACAGGAAAAGTCTATTTAGGAAAGCAAATAAGCTAATCTTGGGAAATTCCGGCCCAAAACTACCAATATTTCCTCTAAATTTCATATCCCAGCGGCATTGCAATCTCTTTTTTTTAATGTTCATTTGGTCTTTTTATATCACTTTTATTTTGCGTTTGTTATGTGTATTTTGTTTTCATTTATGTCCGCGAATCAAGTCCCCAAGCGAGTCGGGTTGATTCTGTATGCAATATTACGCAAATAGTCATGCTAGGTATTGAGGTTCGGTGCAGTTTTGTATGGAAAAGGAAATATGCATTTGCAACGTACGTGTGAATAAAAAAA
>NC_051417.1:18723775-18724009 GCF_015228065.2 Penaeus monodon | reverse complement strand
ATGTATATATGTATATGTATATATTCATGCACGACCTTGAGTAAGAATTAGAGAGTGCCAGCGCAGCAAAAACGCTGATTAGTGCCAGTGCCTCCTGGCCCCTAATCTTCCTCTGCCCAGAAGCTCTCCATCAGCTGACGCGCCTCCGGGTTGCCAGAAGGAGAGTGGGGCAGGCGAGGGTTGGGTGGACGAGAGCATAACTGGGATTTTCTATCTCTTTCTTGTGGCCTGAAT
>NC_051417.1:18723327-18723443 GCF_015228065.2 Penaeus monodon | reverse complement strand
ATGGACTATTCAACAAGGGAAAAGCTATCAGGGACGGAGAGGGTCAATATACTTCAAGTTTCCAAACAAGTCTTTATTGGTTGGTGGAGACAGTTCGGGAAATTTGTTTTGCCGAG
>NC_051417.1:18723030-18723170 GCF_015228065.2 Penaeus monodon | reverse complement strand
TGCACAGGAGATGTGTTTTCTTTCGTCTTCTTTTATTTTACATCACATTTTCTATTAGTTTTAGTTGCTCTTTTGATCGTAGAGTCACACAGATGATTCTTTTTTTTTCTTCTTCTGTACAATTCTAGTTTGTTTGCTAG
>NC_051417.1:18722842-18722978 GCF_015228065.2 Penaeus monodon | reverse complement strand
ATTTTCCTTGCATTTAATCCTTTCATTCAATCTGGAACTTCATCAAAAGGTTTTCCCAACAAAGGAAACAAAAGTAAGACAGACTGACTCACCTGCCTCCTAAATCCTCTATCACGCACCGGCAGATCCTGTTTTC
>NC_051417.1:18722156-18722393 GCF_015228065.2 Penaeus monodon | reverse complement strand
CGTACAAACACCACCTTGCCGCTAATGTCCAATTTACTTGCAAACACAATTGCCAGCGCCTTGCATTTTCCGCAGCCAATGAAACTGGCCGTGAGCGACTCGCAAGCACGCGTCCCGCCGCTGCCTCCGGACGGTGATCAATCCCGGAGATAACGAGGTGGTTAGCGAGGCGACCAGAACCTCCCCCCCCCCCCGTTCGCGAGGGGTTCGGGGGAGGGGGGAGGGTGAAGGGGTTGC
>NC_051417.1:18720174-18720846 GCF_015228065.2 Penaeus monodon | reverse complement strand
AGTACATACTAGTATCTTTCAAGTAATGCATACTTCCACCATATTTTTTTCCGGGGAGAGGGAACCTGATCAACCGAACTTTGCGAAAGAGAAACAGATTTTCTTTTTTTATCATATATTCTTTATGTTAACGCATACTTATCACATCACATATTTCATTTACGAGGAAAGGGAAACCGAGCAACCAAACTTTGCGAAAGAGAAGCTGATTTTCTTTTTTTTTTAAACCTCCGTTTTCTTTTGTTTTTGTGTTTTAATCCCCCGTTTTCTTTTCTTCCTTCCCCCTCCTCCCCGGTTTCTTCTTTGTCTAATATTTTGAAAGAAAATCTGTTTTGCTCTTATCCAGAAGCCAGACTGGAGTGCCTTGGGTCTGAGTGATTGCCGGCAGTTACCAATGGCGAGGAAATTTCGCCGCGCATTTACAACTGCCGGTGAAATATGATTTACCTCATGGCGAATTGACCACATATTTCACGACCAACCATTTCGAATAATTTTATTTCGTTAATCCCAACACATGACGAACCATCAACATTACACCGGCGAATGCTCTCAATAGCGATCGTCGAGAGATATGATTTAACATAAAATGAAAATTTACTGTGGGTCATAAATTTGTTTTGCACGAGATAATGGCATTTGCCGAGGTTCACCTGACGCTCTGGTTCCGCC
>NC_051417.1:18719241-18719782 GCF_015228065.2 Penaeus monodon | reverse complement strand
AGACGATGCTGTGATGTTATCTTTGTGACAAGTAGTTCTACGTGATTTTATGATGAAAGGTGAATAATCTTATCTTATCATGAAATTTCTTCGCATTACACGGTTGAAATATTCTGCTGTGCCACATGGAGAACAATATCTCTATTACGTGATGAACATACATATAGAGAGAATGATTTAGGGTTATATGATGAAACGCTTCTGTATATTTGTATGGTGAACAGTGTGGTATGTTCCGTATGCTAACAGGTTTCTCTAGATCAAGTGATGAATAATAATAAACACCTTGATAATATAGTAATGAAAAATATTTATTACAACAACAAATATGATCACAGAGGTAATGACATTTTTGATGAGAACAGGAATGATGAAATCTGTAAACAACAAACACAATAATGGTAACCAGGAATAATAAACACAAATATGGTAATGATAGCATTTGTGTCTGTTTGTCTGTAAATGTGTTTGATGCATTATACGCTATATAGTCAACTGTATATCTATATTGCGTGATACATTTCCCGTATTGTGGTTCCAG
>NC_051417.1:18718747-18718822 GCF_015228065.2 Penaeus monodon | reverse complement strand
CATGCAATTGCATTACCAGAAAAGAATTAATCATTTTTCGTCTCAGCATTCCTCTCGCTGATAAGATCAACTCTG
>NC_051417.1:18718326-18718712 GCF_015228065.2 Penaeus monodon | reverse complement strand
CAGAGCGGGGAAGTGGCTTTCAAATACATTTTTGAGTCGCTTCCTAAAATGAAAATATACTTTTGTGTATAGAAGGTCTGCTTTCGAACAAACATTTTCCTTCAGCCAATGAAATGTGAGCAACGGAACTCCCTGTCTTCCTATTGGTCGAACGCGAACACAGCTCATATTATCATAACTAAAGTCTTAATTTTCAGGTTATCTATCGGTTGTTATGGCCCTCGTCCCTTTAATTAATCTTCCTATTATGCGGTGCAAAAGTTCCTTCACAAAATCTTTCGTTAATTATTGCTGGCCGCTATCCTGTTATAAATTATAGAGGGATAAATAGATACCGAGATTAGAGGGATCGTTGTGATAATTTAATTATGTGACTTTTGATGCGC
>NC_051417.1:18717811-18718114 GCF_015228065.2 Penaeus monodon | reverse complement strand
GGTGATCTTCCCCTTCATTATTTTCATAATCGCATGAATCATTCCTTTTAGCACTACTATGACAAAACAAATCTTAATTTATGTGAATCATACAGTTGTAAATACTTTAAGAAAATGCAGAAGTAATTACATACAGCTTGCTTTTCCATTTTTCCCCTTTTTTCCTTTCTTTAATGTTTTTTCCCCTCTCTTTTGGAGGGCACGACATTAACTCTTTCGGAGGACGCATCTGAAAGCGCAAGGCCCCACAATGGCAATGCGGATCTGCACGGCCTGATTCCCTTGTCTGACTTTGCTGGCGGC
>NC_051417.1:18717599-18717752 GCF_015228065.2 Penaeus monodon | reverse complement strand
GGGGGTGTGGGGGTGTGGGGGATGTGTGTGGGGGGTATGGGGGGATGTGTGGGGGGAGGGGTGCGTGGGGAGGTGGGGGAATGGTGCCGAACGGCATCAGTATGAAATGGACAGAAAGGAAACGTGGATATATAGAAGACTTCGGATACATGG
>NC_051417.1:18716375-18717429 GCF_015228065.2 Penaeus monodon | reverse complement strand
AAAAAAATTAAGCACGCATTTTACAAAATAAATATATAACAGTGAGAAACAAAAAAGGGGAGACAGAGAATCAAGGAAGGCGAGTAAAAGCGGAAAAAGAGAAAAAATCGAAAGTGTCAGATCGTCAAAGACTGGAGGCCGGGGACAAAGCGGAGCATCCTTTGTCGTGCAAGTGTGACACCTGCGCCTCGGCCCCCATCTGACACCAATGGATCTGACACCGAGGCAGCTGACACCGAGGGATCTGATGCGCGAACACACCGAGGGATCACAAGCCCAGGCTTTAATTGCACACTCTCAGACAGATATATATTGCTTCCACATGCAGCGCCACCTGGAGCAAGAGCAATAGGCGCCCCGGGGTTGAATAGATTGATAGCAACGCTGATGCAACAGGTAATGATATCGAGAGTAATTTCGATAATGGCGGCCTATCAGGGTTTCAGCGGCGGTTATTTTGCGATGGAATTGAAATATTGAGGATAATGGTGATTGCGCGCTCGGGTAATGGATGGCACTGGGAATGGCACTGGCGAAGGTGACAGTGATTCTTGGGGAAATGATGATGGGTTTAATGCTAATGATATTGGTAAATCCTGGCGTACTTGGAGCCCAAATGGATGGCGATTGCAGAAATTTATGGAACGTCAATATCGATAATGAAGATTATTATCTATGGTGTTTCATAATGCAAGTCTCTATTAATGATAACTTCATTAGTTAAATGGCCAGTAATGGAGAAAAAAAATATTGATAATCAAGGTGATGACACTAGTTACGATAACCTTTTATCCCAATACTAATTTTAAATCAACATAATTCAGTAATCTCTGGAAGTGAAAAGTAATTGAAACGTTACTGTCAATCACAACACTTGAGACGCTGGTGCCACGGTTGACTAAATCCGCACAAATATTACTGACTTTCTTTACAAGGCACACTCTAAATTCAATTTTTTTCTTCTTCTTTTGTTTACTTGGGCGAAAAAAAGGTTAAATCTGTCGTGTATATCTAGACCGATGAATCCACAAATTCGTAATATATAAATCTTCTA
>NC_051417.1:18715966-18716337 GCF_015228065.2 Penaeus monodon | reverse complement strand
CCATTGTTCATATTATTCCTGTCGGCGAAAAGTGAGAAAGAGAAAGCAAATAGGTAAAACATGCAATGACCAACTGACGATGCAAACACACAATATCAAAAACGGTAATCGTGTTTATAAACTGAAGACCCGAGCACACTGGTAAACAAAAACATTTTTTGGGTGGGTGGCCAGTTCTAATTATTTGAAGAGTTTGAATAAACATTCAGAAAATCCGCGTTTACCTGCCTGTATCTGATTACGTTTTCAAATGAGGAAGAAAGGAAAAAAAAAATTTAGTAAGAGACGCATGTGAAATTCAGGTAGAGGGACGCGCAGAGACTAGCTTGGGACGAGACAAATACATTACATGGAGATTTTTATTTTCGTTT
>NC_051417.1:18715677-18715801 GCF_015228065.2 Penaeus monodon | reverse complement strand
AAATTTAATAATGGAAACAAAAATACTATAAAGTGAAACAAAAAAATAAAAAGTTGCAGGGAAACTCCGTGTCCAACTGCAGTAAAAATATACATACATGACCCGAGGATTTGATTGCAACCGT
>NC_051417.1:18715229-18715352 GCF_015228065.2 Penaeus monodon | reverse complement strand
AACCGTAACAAAAAACAATAACATGGTGGGTACATATCAGGGAAACAATCTGGCTGCTTCGTAAAATAAATAACAGTGTGTAACTCAGGTTACTGTCCGCTAGAGTTTAATCCATACCCCATG
>NC_051417.1:18714657-18715049 GCF_015228065.2 Penaeus monodon | reverse complement strand
GATACCAGACGACTCGAACGAAAGAGTATAGTGAGTAGCGTGAATACCCATCAAAGAATTTGGAAAATCTTTGGAGAAATCGACTGTGTTCATTGTCAGTTTTCATTCGATTAAATATAGTGTTTTTATGGGGGACATTATTCCTATTTTACAGTGCGTTATGATAAACCATAAGAACAAGGAGATATTCAAATTAACTGGTATATGGTATAATTATTACTGTACCAGGTGTGAGAGTATTTTCCATATATATTACCTGTGATTTAATTTTTTATGTTATCATTTTTGTTTTAGTCAATTACTGATATTGTGTGATTGTATGTTTGAAGGAATATTTGTGTTACAGTTTATACTTAGACAGATATTAAATATGTTTATTATATGTGTGGCAA
>NC_051417.1:18714093-18714441 GCF_015228065.2 Penaeus monodon | reverse complement strand
AATGAATATGTCTGTTCTGTGGCATGTGTGTTGAAAAATATGCCATATATGCGATTTTCTTTTGTCATGTGTGTGCAAGTAATTGTGTATTTTGTATTACACGAAATTAATATTAATATTTGATCTTGTGGTTTGTGTGTTCCCATCTGCTTGACATGACCTGACATGTAGTTACTGTAGTTACAGTTTCAAAATCAACTTTAATGTTATTATAAATATTTGTTTGCACGGTCAAACGTTATCAGTTTTCAGCTTCATAACAGTTATCCATTGCTAACCTATTCCATAACCTCACAAGTTTCAGTTTCTCTTTTTTATTGGAAAAGACTAAACCATTTGCGTTAACTA
>NC_051417.1:18713519-18713717 GCF_015228065.2 Penaeus monodon | reverse complement strand
AAACTGAGTTGGAATCTGCTTTAGGTATGTAAATAACTAATTTTTTTTTATTGTTTACGGTCACATGACTTCACGGAAAAAAAAATCGAGAGACTTATACAACGAAAGGAACTTACAATAACAAAAGCTCTCATTTTTCTATTAGCCAATGTTGCTCAGTTGCAAAACACAACGATTTTCAACTCTCAGACATTTGGA
>NC_051417.1:18710928-18711113 GCF_015228065.2 Penaeus monodon | reverse complement strand
GTGACTGAAAATTCATTCAACTTAGGCCTATTCATTTTTCTTTATTTCTTTATATCTCTTTCGTATTTATATTTATGTGCATTAGTATCATTTTCCTTTTTTATTCTATCTACGTTTTCCTCCTCCCCTCCACACACATACCGAAAGAGAGCACTTTTCCGCTACATTTCCCTTCCTAGGCTTGC
>NC_051417.1:18710619-18710777 GCF_015228065.2 Penaeus monodon | reverse complement strand
AAGAAGCCAAAGAAAAGGTTCTCTCTCTTTCATCTATCTTTTTCCGTTTTGATTTTTAACAAATCAAGTTTTGCGTTTTGCTGCACTCCACAGGCTTCCTTGGTAAGCTTCAGGTTTATTGAGACGTCGATCTAATATTCTGATTTACATCAAAGCCA
>NC_051417.1:18710500-18710591 GCF_015228065.2 Penaeus monodon | reverse complement strand
CACATGACCCGGGACCGTTTTTTTCGACACAGCAACAGCATTCGGCAAATCAGCCAAGGCGATGCTATAACTATTACTACTTCTGCACTTC
>NC_051417.1:18709458-18709798 GCF_015228065.2 Penaeus monodon | reverse complement strand
AGATGATGTGATGGCCAATATGTTCTCTGTCGCCCACAGACGTGACCAAAAATAGGAAAGTCATTTCGTTTTTATTTTCTGTCGCTTGAGTATCAATTTTCTTATGTCTCCTTTTTATCAATTTTCCGTGCGTTTGTTGGTGTTGAGGAGTTAACAAGTCACCTGACAAAGGGATGTGAAATGAGTTAATTGTTGTTCGTTTTAAAGAATGATGATAATAAGTGAAATGAAAAGTAGTGAGCATTAGGTAAATAAAGCAGGGGGCTTGTTCCTGGTAGGTAATTGGGTTCATTATTAGAGTTAAATCAAAAGGCGTCTTTGTTTTGATCTTTTATTGCAT
>NC_051417.1:18708999-18709185 GCF_015228065.2 Penaeus monodon | reverse complement strand
ATTCATTCAAAATAATCTAATTAAACAAGTTCGTGAATATATAAACATTTTTCTTCCTGGAACTTCTATATATAATGCACTTGTAAAAGATAAATCATTTGCTGAAGTCTTGAATTAATCCTATCGACAATCTAATAGAATATGAACATTTGTTAAAACTTTTGCAAACATGTGAACAGATGAAAA
>NC_051417.1:18708398-18708667 GCF_015228065.2 Penaeus monodon | reverse complement strand
AGAATCACCTCAAAGCATAACCTCATAGAATCACCTCATAGCATAACCTCATAGAATCACCTCATAGCATAACCTCCATAGAATCACCTCAAAGCATAACCTCATAGAATCACCTCATAGCATAACCTCATAGAATCACCTCATAGCATAACCTCATAGAATCACCTCATAGCATAACCTCATAGAATCACCTCATAGCATAACCTCATAGAATCACCTCATAGCATAACCTCATAGAATCACCTCATAGCACAACCTCGCACAACGTG
>NC_051417.1:18707921-18708011 GCF_015228065.2 Penaeus monodon | reverse complement strand
GAGGAAAAGTAACGAAAGTTAGAGTAATGTAAAGAAAAAGCAAAACAAACAAATTTTTAAAAAATAAAAAACACACAAAAGAAAAACGCG
>NC_051417.1:18707145-18707414 GCF_015228065.2 Penaeus monodon | reverse complement strand
GTCGCTTTTGATTATTTATTAAACAAAAGAAAAAAATGAAAAGCGAATTACATTCATTCGCGATATGATTCAAGCAGGAGAGCGAACTACGACCCAAATACCGTGTTAGAAAAATAACATTATTCGGCAAAGTCTGCGAATACTCAACAGATGTCGCTAGTGTTTCGGAGGCGCTACAGACGAACAAAAATATGCAAAAAATATCTATTGGAAAAACAGTGAAATCAAACTTTCTTTTCGTACATAATAATCCTTCGCCCAAAAAGACT
>NC_051417.1:18706465-18706761 GCF_015228065.2 Penaeus monodon | reverse complement strand
GGTTAAATAAAAAAAAAAAATCGGGTTACAACCAAAAATAGTAGGTTTGTTGCAAAATAAAATAATGTTTGGCATTGAATACAGATACCAGTCAATACTGCAATAAAGAAAAGAGAAAATTTGAGAAAATAAGAGTTGTAGAAATTGCAAAGTCTGTGCCTTTTACCAGATGAAAATATCCTGCAGAAAGGAAAGCAAGATTTTATATATATATTTCATTTCTGGTTGTTGTGTCTGCGTGTTTTCGCTGAAGAACTGATTTGTTCTTGCCGTTATTGTTGCTTTGTTCTTTCCTA
>NC_051417.1:18705733-18705835 GCF_015228065.2 Penaeus monodon | reverse complement strand
TAAAGGTGGAGTAGAGTTGGGTCTAGTCGTTGGACGCCCTAAGTGAGAATAGGATTTGCTCGCTTCATACCATGGGCCTTAGGCGCCCTCCTCGTGCTGGCG